>NC_143586.1:18956204-19556204 GCF_048544385.1 Mastigoproctus giganteus | reverse complement strand
AGTATCTTTTTAATTTTGTGGTGATCTATAATTGATGTTTACTTAGTACCTTTTTATAAAGAATAAAATTATTATATACTATATATATATAATTTGTATGGTACTCTTTTATGTGATTACATTGTTCACAAGTACCTATAATTCTGATAGTCTCTATGGGTCTTAAATAAATAAATAATCTTTATTATAATATCCATCACAGCCAGAGAGTGGCGTTTAAAAAAAGACGGCCAATTATACACCCAGTATTCCCAAGTGGGTGATGGCTCAAGTACTAATCAAGACAAATGCTACTTGTTTTCAGTGCACTCAGCCTGTTATGATAGTTGGCCTTGTAGTGTTTTGCAGTCTTGTGTAGTGATATGTATTAAGTGATTTGTAGCCATAATACTAGCCTGAAAATAGTTATGTGCTTGATAACATAAACCTATATTAAAAGAAATATTCAGCAAAGCACCTATTCATTTTTACTTGTTTATTTCTTTGGTGAAAATATATTGCAGAATCAGGAGTTCCTTATTTTGATATAATTAATGTTTGCCCATTGTGCTATTTAAAGACATTATTATTATTGAGAGGTTAACAGCATAATTTCTTTTAATGTAGGTATTAAAACAAAATCCATTTTGGTGGACCCACCAACGTCATGATGGCAAATTGTGGAACCTGAATAACTACAGAACAGACATGATTCAAGCACTTGGTGGTGTAGAAGGAATCCTAGAACATACATTATTCAAAGGCACCTATTTCCCTACATGGGAAGGTCTATTTTGGTATGGTTGAGTAAAACTTTAAATTTATTCTTATTGTTATTTTTATATTTTTTATTTTATCTATATCTTTAGCAATTTTATTATTATCATTTTATCTCACAAAAGGAAACCACTCCGGATGGCATAGTGCCAAGATGGTGTACATTTGAATGTAGCTGACAGATCAGAACACTATAAGAGATATAAAGAGACTAACAGTTGAAATCTGTTTCTAAAACATTTTAAAACTGTTCAGTGTTTCTTTCATCTAGTGTGTGAGTAGTTTTTGTAAACTGCCTTTTTGGCCTAGCCAAAAACAAAAGTCATCAGTTGTTTATCAGACCATTCAATTGAACTGACCATCTGGGTCATCTCCCAGAAAAGTGACCATCCAACTACAGACTGCCAAGTAATTTTTCTAACATGCCTGAAATGTAACACATTAACCAACTTGTTTTACAAATAGATACAACAATATTCGTTCGTGCCACTCATGACAAAAAGAAAAATTGATAGCAAGTGTTAAAATTTTCATAATCACTGGCAGGATTCCTGCTTCACTGAAGACAGATATAGCAAGACTGCTTTTTCAGGAGACAGTTACTGTTCTCAAGGAATATAATCTCAGCAAAGCATGAGATGCAGCTGTGTTCATTACTCAATGATGCAACTTCTCAAGAAAAGGCCACTTATATTTGACATTCAATTGTTGGGATATCACAGACGTGGTGGTGTCACTCAGATATAAGGGATGCAGGAATTTGGGGAGTACAATGTGTACAGAAAGGATAGACAGGATAGGAAGGGAGGAGGGGTTATGCTGTTAGTTAAGAAACACATAAAATCTAAGGAAGTGCATCCAGTTGACACGGGTGGACAGGTTTTATTGGCGCATCAGCAACTTAGGCTATAATGCGCCAAAACTTTGTCAAAAAAATTAGTAAAACATTCAGTGACCTAATGAATTAGGTCACTAACAATGTTGAGTCTGTTTGGTGTGACATAAACACTGGGAAGGGGAAAATGACAGTAGGAGTATGTTATAGGCCTAATGACTCTGATGAGTACAATGAACAGTTGTACAGAGAAATTGAGTTGGCCAGTAAATCAGAGTGTCTTATAATGAGGGATTTTAACTTCCCAGATATACTGGAACTTGTGGGTTGGTCACTCTCACACTAGCAAGGCTTTAGCAAGACTCTTGATCTGATTATCAGCAGTGATTATTCATGCATTAAGAATTTGCAGATAAAGGAACCACTAGGAGGCAGTGATCATAGTGTACTGATGTGGGATTTACTTAAAGATGTAATTATCATCTGAGGTAAAGGGAAGAGTTTTTGCTTTCATAAAGGCGACTACAATGATCTCAGAGATTTTTTAGGTTCTATACAGTGGGACCAACTAATGATGTTACCAACAGCAAATTCTAAATGGGAAGCATTCAAGGAAGTAATTTTGGAAGCTACAAGGCTTTTTGTTCCAACTAAGAAATACTGCTCTAGGTTTAGGCCCAAATGGATGTCAGATGAACTAATGAGGCATATGGCAGAGAAGAAAAATGCATGGGATGCACATTAATTGTCAGGTGACACAGAAGCCTATGGTGGATACAAGGTAGTCTGTAATCAAGTCACAAGGGAGGTTAGACAAGCAAAGGCAGATTATGAAAAATCTTTGGCAATGGATTTTTCATAAAAGTTAACAGGACCCATGATGCTGCTCCAGCATTTCATGGCTGTTTGTGCTTTACACTGCTTCAATACAGTTGTCAAAGTGCCATTACTTTCCCACAGAAAGGGCAGAAATTTGGATTTTCATCACCATTATATCCATAGTTATTTTACATTTTTGTGACATGTTCTCAACAGTTAATGTTTATTTGTTGAATATTTAATATTTGCTAGATTTTTAGGTTGAATGTTTAAAATTTAATAAAAATTTAGGACTTTAAAGCCTTAAACTACGGAAAACTTAATAGACATACAAGTTACTGCATTGCTTCAAGTCTGTTCATAGTAAGTCAACTGAAGTTGATTACGTGGCATTGTATTATTTACATCTCATATTGTGAATGCCTTCACAATGAGTTGCCTGTTCATTATACTTCACTTCCCCAGTAGGAGAAGACTGTCGTTACTTATTTTCAGGTGGCATTTCAGGGCTATTTGACCCTTCATCAGTGGGTGGGTGGGTAGGTATCTGATGGTATAACAACTTACAGTGGCTAGTTATGAAATTAACTCCACAAAATGAGAGATGTCAAATAGTGTACAGCAGTTTAAAACTTAATAAAAATCAACTTTGGTTGACTTACTACACACAGACTTGATGTGGTGCATTAACTTGTATGTCTGTCGAATGTAATATTAATTTTCCTGATAGGCATTGTGATTAGAGCTGAGTGGGCAGTGTGGCTGGAGAGCAGAAAAGACTTTTTTTGTTTCTGTGGTCTCCCATCCCCCTCCAAACTTTTCAACAATGAAGTTGGAACTAGTGGAGCATGCTGGGGGGGGGGTTGAAGGATGAGAGGTAGTGAGGACACTAGACACTGGATTAGAGATGCCTCTTGAGACATGATGTTAGCAGTTGAAGAAAGGCTAATTTGTAGTCTTTGTTCTTACTTGTTAATGCATGTGAAACAACCCAGCAAAAAGTTTGTAATGTGATGCTTGTTCATTAAAATTATTTATTGTAGTGTTTGAATAGTTTATTTCTTGAAATCTTAAGTTGATTGTCTTAATCTAAGTACACTTACAGAGTGATGTAAAATATTTTCCATATAACGCTTTATAGACAATATCTTCTCTGTATTACAGGGAGAAAGCTAGTGGGTTTGAAGAATCTATGAAGTATAAAAAGCTGACAAATGCCCAAAGGTCTGGTCTGAATCAGATCCCCAATCGTCGATTCACATTATGGTGGTCACCTACTATTAATAGAGCAAATGTAAGTATTTTCAAATTACACATTTGTAAGTAATTACTATAAGTTTGTAAGTTTTACAGGGTTTATTGTATGACAGTAAAACCTGTAAAATCTGTACTTTAAATCCAAAAATATTAAGGTAGCAATGCATCCTAATATTCATTGTTTGCATTTATCTTTAAGAATTCGTGCAAAAAAAATTGCCATTTCTCTCCTTATGAAATACTTTCAGTAAACTGCATAGACAATTCAATGGTCTTAACTCTCACAATAGAACAAACTGCCAGGAGCAAACTTGACTTTGCAAGGATTGCAAAGTCAAGTTTGTTCCTGGCAATGTGCTACTTTCCCTAGTGTTGCCCTACTTTTAGAGGGAATGGTTGTGTGAATTTTTTTTTTTTTTTTTTTTTTTTTTGACTGAAAGCAAGTGTATGCTGCATAAGCTACATACACTTGCTTTCTTGCATCACATGCCACCACTACTACTACTACTACTTTCAAACAGATGGGCATCACCGAAATATTAATTGGCCATCTGTTTAAAAGGTGAGACTGCTCTGATACTGTTTCCTTGCCAACTGGTCCCACATCAGATAGTAGGTGGGCTGTAATGGCAATGCAGACAAAGCAATTGCAAAGAAAGTATTTGATGTGTTTTGCCATATGTCTATGAAATTGGAGTTTTCAAAGTTGTAATATAGCTAAAGTTATGTTGTTTGTGTTGCCACTAGAGATGACTACTATTTGATGAGGGACTGATTAGTCAAGTTCATAGCAGTCTGTCTATGTCCTCATCTTTAAACAGATAATCAGTTAAACTTTTGGCAAGTCATCTGTTTGAAAGTAGTTAAATGCCAGGGTAACTCGTTACAAAGGCAAATTTGTACTGCTATGAGAATTAAGACCATTGCATTATCTATTCAATTTGCTGACCGGGCTAGCCAGGTGGGTAAAGTGCCTGCCTGGCAACCCAAAGGTCGCGGGTTCGAATCCCGCCTCGGGCATGGATCAAAGTACTGCAAAAACCTTGGGAGGTGTATTATGCCCACAGAAGCCGATGCGCCAACAACTACCAAAAAAAAAAAAAAAAATCTATTCAATTTAAATCTGGCTGGCTGCAAAAGCAGATGGAAGGACAAAATAGTCCTTCAAGCATCTTATAATTTCTCATTTAGTGCTATCTCTTATTCAGTAAACTCATAACAGCATGAACTGCTCTTGTAAATTACAGCTATATTGCTAGGTATACAGTGCTTACATCAGCTGGAGACTTTGATGTCACTTTAGGACAGTTGAGAGCAAAGAGATAATAAAAATGCCCAGTATTAAATAAGCTGGAAAAATATGTTTCATTAAATCTATGTTTAAATTCCACACAACCAAAGGTTTTTTTTTTTTTTTTTTTTTTTTTTTTTGCCATTAGCACTAGTCATATAGCTCGTCAGGGGCATGACTAAAGTAGGAAGGAAAACAGGCAGGCAGCTTAAGGTCATTCATTTGGTTTCCCACTTTGTATTAATGCTTTGGAAGCCTAGTAAGTGACGTTAACTACTTGTTGTTTTTATCCCTGTTATAGTTATGATGGCAGTAAAAAGAAAACAGACCTTTGTTATTATGGATGAGAAATTTATGGAATTTCTCCAGCATTATTAAAGTTTTCAGTTCATTATTAAAAGCAGAATGTCTTGCAGATTGATAAAGATCACCTTGTTGCAATAATTATTCCTCAAGAAAAATAATCAATGTTTTTTCTTATTCTCCCTTTCAAAAGCTTTATTTCTTTGAAACACATTCATTGATATTGTGACAACATTTGCTTTGACTGTTTTTGTCATTTGTTTATAAAAAAATTGAACAGTTATTTACATTTTAACTACCAGTATTATCATTTAGTCAATGTGGACATTCATAGATATAAATGAATTCAGCTGTTAGTGCTTAGTATTCATTGAAATGTACTCCATCAGTAGGCTTACTTCTCTAAAATCCAGAAAATTTTAAAATCTGGCACTTCTCAATCCCTGGGGTTTCCAGATTTTAGAGAGTTTACTACTTTATTCTGTTTTCTTTATGTTAGACATGTCTGAAACAAATATGTAACACTTCTTCTGAACAGTGTTGGAAGCATAGCTGAAAGGTTTGTTCTGTAAGCTTGTTGAATTTTGGATGGTCATCACATCTTTGTCCTTTTGCTTCATTTTGAGTTTGAACAAGAGAAAAAATACAGAGAGCTTGGTCCAGTGAATATGGAGGTTAGAATACTGCAGGAATGTTTTCTTGAGCCAAAAATTACAGAATGAAGAATGTGGTGTGCAGGGATGTTGTTGTGATAGAGAAACCATCCACTATTTTCAAACAGCTAGTGTTATTTCCCTAACTTTTTCACTCATTTGAATCAGAACGTCAATATAGGCCTAGTTTACTGCTGGCCATTCATGAACAGATTCATGATGAATGCTACCCTGAATGTTAAAAATATGAGCAATGTTGTTTTCACATTTGACTGAGCCTATCATGGTCTGTTTTTGAACCAGGTGAGTTTACTGACTTCTACTTGACAACTGGAATTTTGCTTTGGGGGTCAATAGCTATATACAGTAAGTCCCTGACATATGAAAGCGATACGATCCGGAACTTCTTACATAAGTTGAGTTTTACATAACTCGAGAATGACTAATAAAATATTGTTACTATATCCTTGATATGCCAATATTACAAAAACCACATAATATCCTCATTAGAATGAAGTAAAATAGTTATATATTTTTAATTAGTTCAATTAAAAGCTTTATCTGGGGACAGTGGTGAAGTAGTCAGAGTGGCACATAAGAAAAAGAAAACATAAAAGGAAGAAAAAACACCTTATTGTACTGTAAAAACTGATATGTATAGGTTATTATAGTTGACTTCATTGGTGCCTATCCCTTCACCACTTCTAATAGTCTGTCTTTGTCCTTTATTATTGTGTTCACTGTTGACATTGATAAATCTGAATTACAGATAATACTTGTTAATGTTTGACCATTTTCCTACATCCTTATTATTTTAATTTTCTGATACAAATCGATCGCTTTCCTGTACTTTGTAGATTTGCTAGTACTGCTGTCACTTATTCTCTTAGTCGGCAATGTGATAATGGTCGAAATGAAATTTTCCGTAAAGAACCAGGATTAAGGCAGAAACACACTGTTATCACCTCATGCGAGCTCTCGTGCTCACATTTTACTAAAGCACGTTTCTGGAGGTCACTACCATAAAACAGCAAAAACAATTTGCAGTTTCCAGTTTATTTGGCTTTTCTGTTAGTGCAATCTGTAGCAAACTCGATCTTATTGCATTTGCGATAATATTTATAGCTGGAATTCTGTGAGTTTTTATGTTATTATGGTGAAATGTGTCCCCTTCACTGAAATCTTCAGTGATATAAAAAAAATGTAAATAAATTTTCATAATATTCTCTTCATCCCTATTTTTTAAGCTTGTTACTCCGTATCTCACTTGTGCAATTTGTGTGTGCTGTATTCATCATTATTGATTGCTTTTTTTTTTTTTTTTTTTTTTTTACTGTTTTAAATTTTATAATCCTTAAAAAAAAATTGAGTGAAAAAGAATTTACATAAGCACAAGTTATATAACTTGTGCTTATGTAAATTGAAATATAAATACTTACTGTATCATCTAAATACTTACTGTATCATATTTCATCCCAAGTAACATTGCAGTTGATATTAGAGAAAAGGCCTTAGGCATCAGGATTAAACATGTTAATAATATACTGCTTCCACTGACTTGACAGTTTATTACAACAACAGACTAATTACGTGGATGGTAAAATGATAAAATATCTATAATTAAAACTAAAAATATGTACAATTAAAAACATAAAATAGTAGACTTCAATTAAAGTATGCCATAAACTATACCTTAAAAACTGAAAATATGTACAATTAAAAGCGATAAATGTAAGATAATATAAAATAAATTACGTGACAAGAAGCTTTCAAGGTGACAAGCCTCTTTCTCAACTTAGGCAAGATCAACAACAGTGGACATAATATACTACAGAGGGGGGACCACACATATCGGTCACAGCGAATAAGGGGGAGGAAATGATACATGGGACATTCATTTATCAGATCCTGGGAGTATATGTAGTTTATGAAATGAGGGTTCATTTCCTCTTCTCAGTTCATCAGTTTTTCATATTGGGATTGTTAATCACCAGTCAGAATGAATTTCTTCACACACTTCAGAAATCATTTCATCACCACTTGAAGTTCAGGGTGTCAACTTGAATGTTAGACATTTTTGACATTCTAGTTGTTGGCCATATTTGAAATGTTTTACTTAAAATGCTTTAAATGCTTTATTAAGGGCTACATCATTTCCAGATATTAAGAACTACATCAAATGTAGTTCTTAATATCTGGAGGAATTCTCTCCATTGTCCTCTTTATGCACATTCTCCACTTTCATATCTGTTATAATTGCAGCAGAGGCCTAAGATGTGAAATTCAACACATGCTGCTCATTATTGGTTTAGTGGAGTGGGAAGCGACTTGAGGCAATCATGTGATGACCCCACTCCATCTCACCTATGTTTACTGACCTTGGCCCTCTACCTATGAGGTGTGGTCAAGTTATAAGGTTTCTGAATTTTTCTCATAACATACATAAGATACAGAAATGAAACACAAATCATTTTTCAGCATAATCTTTTAGAAGGAACATGCATCACATGTTTTTCACACTTCTTTTTTCCAAAGTCTGAAGGCCACTGTGAAGGTTTGTTTGGAGGTGATCCACGCGGATGTTTCTTTTATTCAGAATTTCTTTGCATGAGTTTCTGTCACTGTGTCCTTGGAAACCAATGTGTAAGGATTATTCCATCAATACTCCAAAAAAAAACAGCAATCATCACTTTCTCTGCACTTTGCAGCAACATAGAAGTTTTTGGGAAGTGGTGACTTAGCATGCTTCTGTTGGGCAGACCAGCGCTTGGTTTCAAGGTTGAATGGTGGAATCCATGATTTATCAATTATTACACATTACTCTTTGTGGCAGAGCTTTCCTTAGCCAACATGTAGTTGCTTCAGCCATTCACCAATATGCTAAACACACCCCCAAACAATCCTTCACAGCATGGAAGAAAAGGTGTGAAAAATGTGTGTTCCTTCTAGGAGATTATGTTGAAAACTGACAAGTTTCATTTCTTTATCTTGTGTATTTTATGAGAAATAAATTTGCAGACCTTATAACTCGAACACACTTGATGTTTTTGTGATAAATGAACTCTTAGAACTTTTTGACCAGATCTCATATCAGTCATAATAAAATTTTTATTTCATAACCCAAATTACCCATCATATTAAAATTACCTGAACTCGAAAAAGTTACCTTTTTCGAGTTCAGGGTTATGTTTGTGCATGAGAGAGTGAAACTGTTTATTTAGCTTAAACACTGAAATCAGTTTGTTAACAAAAATTTGGAAACCAGAATTTAAATATTATTAATGAGATTCTTTTCCTTTTTTTATTTTTATTTTTATGAATGAATTTTCAGGCAATTTTTGGAGCACACTTTTCTCCTTGCATTGAAATTTCATTTACAAGTCTTGAAAAGTGGACCTCTGAAATATCATGAAACAAAATTTACCCTCTGAAACAAAAAGGTTATGACCTACAGTTTGTCTTGCTCTTCTATACTATAAAAATTCATCTGGATTGTTGGCTGACTGATAACAAACAGTGTAACAGTGTACTGGTAATAAACAGTGTAACAAGAAAAGTAATCTACAGTAATGTATGTGAACAATAATGCTTATCTTTTATGATTTCCCTTAAATCTTATCGTGAGTTATTTTTGAGCATTTGTATGTAGTTGTTCTCTTAGTGGCATGGTGTACAGGTAAATTGAAATGGAAAATAGTGAAAATCAAAGCATGTAATCTGAGACAGCAATTCAGCCATTGAGGAAGTGATAGCAAGTACCATGAAACATCTGGGAATTATCTGTATTCCTTTAGGGAATTAAAGACAGATTTCACCATATGTTGGTTGGATTCTGCATGTAGTTTCCCAGATATTAGCACTGCAGGAAGATAGCAAAAATTGTTGCTGGAAAGTTTTTTTCATTAAGTATAAAATGTGTTGTATGGCAGCAACACCTTTTATACCTGTACATCATTTCATTTCATTTGTAGTTCATATGAAATAGCCTTCTGCCATTAGATTTCTCGTGAGTAATTCTAAATGGAATAAAGAAAAACAACTTATGTGGATAAAAGGTTTCTCCCAATAAAGTTTTTAGATAAAAACGAAATGAAACAGTCTTGTGGAACACCAATTAAAGTGCTAAATAAATTTTATTACAGAAAAATAGATCTGCAGGACATTTTAAAAATATTTCTACCTTGAAGACTACAAATTCAAGTTAAGAAACACTTTCAAAGTTTGCTTCCCTAGTGCTCATCAAATTTGGCTTTATACATTCATTGCCACTTAGTGCATATGCACACTGAGTGTTTTTTCATCCATTTGAAAAACTATAATCCAGTAACTCTCATCCAAGACCAATAACTAGGTCACGATATGTGTGGGAGAAAGTCCACAAAAGTTTTCTATTCTGGCTAGACAAGACTCAGCATCTTCCCCCTCTTTTTTTTCCCTCCCATACTGTGTAAAGACAGTGATCATTAAAAGTGAAAAAGGCTTCAAATTATATGCTGAAAAGTGTACAGCAAAAGCCTGTAGCATCCATGCATTATATGGTGAATACGATTACTGTAAATTAGGCCAATTGGATGTTCAAAAACATATTTTATTGTATGTCAGAAGAAAAGCATTTGTGATATGTATATTTAAAATTATTTTTCTTTTATGTTTTTTCAAAAGGAAAAGAGATGAAATATTTCTTTCAAATAATTTCTGATGACCACTTATGGTTAAACTTTCCATTGTAAATAAGTTTTGTTTTAAAAAATAAATAAAATTGTATAAACAAAATAAATAAACTTGTATAAACTTGCTTGTTGAAATTAAAGTAATATATATTCATTTAACAGCTTTTTTTTTTTTTTTTGTCATTGCATTAGGCATTGTCAGTGTTGATTGCTTTTTTAAGAGACTAAGCATTTCTTAAACATTTGTTATGATTGGGCCAAACAAAATTGTTGGTAGAAAAGCTGAATTTGCTATAATAATTTTTCCTTATTTATAAATTATTTTTTTTGCTTTTGTCTTTGATGTTATGATCATTAAGGTTGCTTATCATTTATGCAGGTGTATGTTGGTTTTCAAGTCCAGCTTGATTTAACTGGCATTTTTATGCACGGAAAGATTCCTACCCTGAAGATTTCCCTCATCCAGATTTTCAGAGCTCACTTATGGCAGAAGATTCACGAGAGTATTGTAATGGACCTTTGTCAGGTAAACTGTTATTTCCTTAATTATTTTTAATTAAACTTAAATTATTTTTGTTAGCTTTCAGTGTTTTGCTACAGATGTAAATTGTTGTCAGCAGAGTTGATAAACTTATAAAAATAATTAATTTCCTTTCAGTTGAAAGAAACAGTGTTTTTTGCCCACTCCCTAATCATGGACACTTTATTGTGAATGTCTCATATAACATTTCAGGTCTAATGTACTGTTAATTGTTAGTAACAAAATATAGTTGCACAGTTTAAATCTTATTACTTAATACTTTTTTTTCGCCTTATTTTACACCTTATTACTTTTAATAATTAAAGGTATTTGATCAAGAATTGGATGCATTAGAAATTGAGACAGTACAGAAGGAAACTATCCACCCTCGAAAGTCTTACAAGATGAATAGTTCTTGTGCTGATATCTTACTTTTTGCAGCATATAAATGGAATGTTTCCAGGCCATCACTTTTAGCAGATTCAAAGTGAGTTTATTTTAAAATATAAGTATTACCTTAAGGTAAAACAAGATAAAATAAGATAAAATCATTGTTATTGGCTTTTTTATTTTTATGATTTCCTAGTGCTCTTTAACAGCAATGCCATTTATCCTTTGTTTATCATTTTATCATTATAATAATCTTTATGATAAGTGAACATTACAGGAGTGATGTATGACAATGCATTACAGGATAATCTAGACAAGACTGCAGTAATAATTCAGACACAGGGAAAGTCTTGTCTGACAAATTTGATTGGATACTATGATGTGGTTACAAAGGAACTGGATGCAAAAAATAATTTTGATATCATATACTTGGATTTCAGGAAAGCTTTTGACACTGTTGCGCATGGAAGACTACTGCACAAATTGGAGCAGAATGGTATTAAGGACAAGTTGCTACAATGGATAAAACGGTGGTTGTGTGGGAGAAGACAGTGAATGGTAATCAATAGTTGCTGCTCTTCGTGGACTAATGTTATTAGTGGAGTCCCCCAGGGTTCAGTTTTGGGCCCACTGTTATTTTGTATATTTATCAATGATATTGATGAAGGTATATCAGGCTTAATGTCCAATATTGCAGATGATACAAAGGTTGGCATGGTTGTTAATGACAGTTTGCTACTGCAACAGGATCTAGAAAATTTGGGCAGGTGTGCTGAGAAGTGGCAACTGAAGTTTAACATTGACAAATGCAAAGTACTGCATACGGGTAGAAGTAACCACAGAGAAACATACCAACTGTGTGGTACTACGCTTAGGGTGGAAGAAAGTGAAAAAGACCTGGGAGTAATTGTGCAGTCAGATATGAAATTTTCTGAGCAGTGCAGACAGTCTGCCAGAGGTCATTGGGTATTGTCAATGATATACAGGAATTTTGTTAGTACAGAAAAGGAGGTGATTATGCCTTTGTATAAGGCAATGGGGTCAGGTCAGGCCATGCCTTAAGTACTGTGTATAGATCTGGAGGCCTCATTTTAGGAAGGATATAGAGTTGCTTGAGCCAGTACAGAGAAGGGCAACAAGATTGGTAAGGGGAATCAAGGGGGTGGTCTTACCAAGAAAGGCTTAAATTCTGCAAATGCAGCATCTGGAGACTAGGCACCTGCGAGGTGATCTGATTGAGGTGTATAAGGCCATGAATGGGTTGAGCAAGCTCAATTCTAAAGGGATTCTTCCTCATGCTCAGATTATGAACCTGAGGTGGGGGGGGGGCATAAATTCAAATTGAGGAAAGACAGTTATAGAATAGATGTGCAGAAATTTGCCTTTAGCCAGCGTGTAGTTGATTGCTAGAACTAACTTCCACCTGTTGTTGTGGAAGTTGATAGCTTAAATAAATTTAAGGAGGAACTTAACAAATGTTTAGGGAAACTGCAAAAATCTTTAAAAAGTTATTTAAAAAATAAACATGGAGTTGCACACATCTAAAGGAGAATCAGTGAAGGGTTAAAATACTTACAGGGGTTCAACACTCCTGCAGGCACCTCCGTAGCCAGGTGGGAAGGAGCAGCAGTGTGTAGCACACGCTTCTTGATTAGACCAGGGTTCGAGCACGTCACCACCAAATATGGAGGATGTGGAAAGATCAGGGAATGACCACCGCATATCCCAGAGCAATATGGCCTTAGTTGCTAATGCTCCAAAAAAAAACCAAAAACAACAACAACATCAGCACTCCTGCACAATGAGCCTGGCTGCAATAAAATTTCTTTCACTGCTTGATCTGCTGGCACGTATACAGTGTATATGTTTGGCAGAATAGAAACTTGAATTCTTGTCCATGGTTTCCTCTGCCAATTAAGTAAGTCATCATGTTCAACACGATCGATATCAATATGCATATGTTTCTTGATTTCTTCAGTTGCATCTTCAAACATGCTGAAATCCAATTCATCAGCTTGTTTCTTGTGTCAGTCACTGTTACTTACACTTTCCTCACAAAGATTTCTAGATGTAACCACAGTGGTTTGGAATTCTTCATTACATTTAAACTTTTCTATTAAATTTTGCGCATCTTTGTTTCTTCTTATTCTTCTCTTGAAAGCATTCTTAACTAATGGAAACTTGGCCACAAGAATGAAGTGACTCTGTGCAATTTATGTGCTTTGAATTTTTAATTCAGAATCACATGAGTGCAAATTTTTAATTCAACCAGTTTGTGAGTGTCCAAAACTAATACATTCAAGTGATTTAATAAATTAAATCTTATTGGCAAAACAAGTGAAGTATTGCATACAAAACTATTTCAAGTTGTAGTGAAATTTCTTTGAATGGTGTAAAGAAATCCACTAGCATCTGTAGGGTCTCGTGTTGAACATGAGACATTCTATCTTCTCAGTGTCCTCTTAGAATATTTTCAGTATCTTCATAATTAGCATCAAATGATTAGTACATGTTTATTCTGCTGTGCTAATGTGACTTGCACCCTTGATGAATGGTGGTGTACAAGACAAGACTGTTTGAGATACATCACATCATCTTTGCCTGAGGGTTAATAAGTTAACATGAGGTAAGTTTGTTTCCAGGAATTTCTTTTTTGAAGGTGTTTTCTAGAACGGTATTGATCATATGCAAACTACAGTTTAGCCTGAATGCAACCGAAGGGTGCATTGTATGCACCCTTCAGTTGTGCATACAATGTTAGTTCCTTTATCTTTTACAAAAATTAACTTGGAGAGAATGTCTGACTGAAGACCTAATTTCACAAGCCTGCGATTCAACCCTTTTCTGATATAGTGGCAGTTTTGCAATCATCGGGAAATTCACAAGTGAACAGTATTTTATTCCACAGCTTCCAATTATCATGAATATGATGCAACATTAGCATTATGTAGGATATGTGCTATATTGACAGATCAATTAATGACTTAATTTGGATGAGGTTTTGCATAACTTTTCAGCTTCCTTTGTGAATTGTAGGATGTGGATGTGGTAACAAATCTCTAACATTGAGATTTCTGTGCAGTGACCATACCTTTTATTAAAAACTGGGAGTACTCTATAAAGCCAGAACCAGTGATAATGTCAAAGGGTCTAATGTCTTTGCATACTGAGAGAAGTTTCAGTCACTTTGTGCTTTACTTTCTTTGGTATATGTAAAGAAGGTGGATGTAAGTGCTACTTTTCTCAGCACTGATTTTACAAGAATGATATTTTAAATTGAAGTTCAGTTTTTTTTGTTACCAGAATAACTTAAAAAGACTCATTTTATGCACTGAACAGCACCAACTTTCTTTTCAATAGCTGCATCTTGTATTTCATGAAATGATTTCCATACCTCAGTTTTTTAACTTTTTTTTTTTTTTTTTTTTCGTCAAAATATATTCACCACTCTTTAATTACCTTTTGATTTTATCAAAATTCATTTTGAGCAGTGTGCATTCACTTTTGCATATTTGAAAAAAATACTAAAAACTCAAAACCTATTCTTAAATATTGTTGATGTGCTCATGTAATTGGGTATCCAGTTTTCTTTCTGACAGTTCACTGTGGGTGATGGCACTCTGTCTTTTGACTTCTCCACTAATGCTGGTGTTCCCCAAGGTTCTTTCTCCTACTCTTTTCCTCTTGTATATTAATGGTATTCTTCCATTGACCAGAAGTCCTATCCATAGCTAATGATATAGCACATTGCATTCCACCTTCCAGTTTGAGAAACCTTGCCCTACAAAAACAGCTTTGACTTCTCAAATATCCAGTACCAATTCATTAAATCTGCTATTGTTCTCACATCTGCAGTGGTGCCCCAAATTCTCCAGTGGGACAATATCAGATAACTTAGTTGATTTCAATTGGTCTAAAACTCAGTCTTGTCTTGTATTTCACAAAAAAAGGATTTCTATGCTTATCTTCGATGACACTCTCATTTCTAAGCAAGATCATATATCTCAGATGGAGATTACCCTGATTTCTAATCTCTCTTGGCATAAGCAAATTACAAACATTGCTTCCTCTATATCTAAAAAATTGAGTTTTTTTTTTTTCTTTCTCCCTTGGTGTTACTTTTCTTCCAAACAGCTGCTCACTCTGTACAAATCGCAAATCAGCCGTGCTATGGAATATTGTTCCAGCATCTGCAGTGGTGCCCCAAAACTTCTTCAGGCTTCTAGATTCCAATGGAAAGAGGGCAGTTAGGCTAATTAATGACTCATCTCTAACAGAGGCTTTCCTCTCTCTCTCTCTCTCTCTCTCTCTCTCTCTCTCTCTCTCTCTCTCTCTCTCTCTCTCTCTCTCTCTCTCTCTCTCTCTCTCTCTCTCTCACTCATAAACATTGTTTCTGCTGCATGCCTTTTTTATAGATACTTCCATGGGCACTGTTCTTCTGATGGATTTTATAATTTCCCCCCTCTCTCTTCCAAAGAAGTCCAAACATGTGCCACAACCAGTCAACGTCCTTTTACTGTTCAACTTCAAACTCACAGGAACAGCTTTTCATCTTCCTGATTTATTTATTTAAATTCCATTTTGTGGAACAACCATATTTCCTGATAATTGCATTCTACAGAAGTTCAAGTCTTATATTAACAAGTATCTTCTTTCATTGTCTCAACCTTCAGCCCATGCACAGTACTAAGTTCTATAGGTTCTAATACCTCTCATGTTTGGGGTTTTCATATTAAAAAAAAAAAAAAAAAAAGCGCATCATTCCCGAATGCAAGATCAGACACAATAAGTGAAGTGATACAGAAATCAGCATTGCCAACCCTCACTATGAATAAGCTGCCACATGCAGTTAAGTTCAAAAACTCAGTCTTGTCTTTTGTTTTGTATATTTATGTTTTCTCATAAAAAGCTACCAAATTTTGACACTAAAAATATACAAAAAGAAACATTTCCATGTTTCATTCTTATTCAATGTGAATTAGAGAACAATTGGAATGAACTTTTGACACTGTTGCGCATGGAAAACTACTGTACAAATTGGAGCAGAATGGTATTAAGGGTAAGTTGCTACAATGGATAAAAGGATGGTTGAGTGGGAGAAGACAGAGGGTGGTAATCAATGGATGCTGCTGTTCGTGGACTAATGTTATTAGAGGAGTTCCATAGGGTTCGGTGTTGGGTCCACTGTTGTTTTCTATATTTATCAGTGATATTAATGAAGAAGGTATATTAGGCTTAGTGTCGAAGTTTGCAGATGATACAAAGGTTGGCAGGGTTGTTAATGACAGTAATGGCAGTGTGCTACTGCAACAGGATCTAGAAATTTTGGGCAGATGGGCTGAGAAGTGGCAACTGAAGTATAACCTTGACAAATGCAAAGTACTGCATATGGGCAGAAGTAACCTCAGAGAAACGTACCAACTGTGTGGTACTACACTTAAGGTGGTAGAAAATGAAAAAGACCTGGGAGTAATTGGGCAGTCAGATATGAAGTTTTCTGAACAATGCAGACAGGCTGCCAGGGCAGGTCATGAGGTTTTGTCAATGATATATAGGAATTTCGCTATCAGGGAAAAGGAAGTGATTGTGCCTCTGTAAAGGGAATGGTCAGGCCACGCCTTGCGTACTGCGTACAGGTCTGGAGGCTTCAGTTTAGGAAGGATATAGATTTGCTTGAGCATGTACAGAGAAGGGCAACAAGATTGGTGAGGGGAATGAAGGGATCCTCTTACCAAGAGAGGCTTAAGTTCTGCAAATTGCAGTGGCTGGAGACTAGGCACCTGTGAGGTGATCTGATTGAGGTGTATAAGGCCTTGAATGGGTTGAGCATTCTGAATTCTGATGGGATTCTTCCACTTGTTCGATTACGAACCTAAGGGGGCACAAATGCGAATCGAGGAAAGACAGATGTAGAATAGATGTGCGGAAATTTGCCTTTAACCAGCGGGTGGTTAATTGCTGGAACAAACTTCTATCTGTCGTGGAAGTTGATAGTTTAAATAAATTTAAGGAGGAACTGGACAAACATTTAGTGGGATTTGTTTTGTAAATTATTATTATTATTATTTTTTTTTTTTTGGCTGATGCTGCATAAGCTCATACACTTGCTTTCTTGCATCACATGCCACTATTACTACTAACTGTTACTGGTGTAATAGTAGCAGGTTGTGAACATTTGTTAACTCAGTTTACAAATCTCCTACAATTAGTGACGTTGTCATAGTTTGAAATACTTCCAACTATAGTAGTTCATCCCTGCCTGCCTGTATGAATCAGAGCTACTTCTTCAATGAAACTAAGTCAAAAGGAAAACTTTATTACCATGCTAATTTGGTTCTGTTATGACACTCTCATTTCATCACTAAGGCAGTTCAACATGATTGTGTTTCATTGCAAAAACAATTCCCCATTTTTGCCACATTTAAGCATGTTTCATTTAGCTTTATTGAATAAAAATCAGTAAAATCAGTTGCCTTTCATAATCCAATATTCAAAAAGTTATTTGCACCTGCTTATACAAATGGCTGTGAAAGCATGAAACACTTTTTAAAACGTTTCATAAATTTTGAACACAAATATTACCTGATTGTATCCCAACCCGAGGGTAATCTGTGTTACTCGATTCAACCTGAGCCCTTTTTTCACAGATTAGAAGTATTATGCAGTAAATAATATTCCAAGATAAAGATATGATTAAAGAGGCCTGTGTGCTCTGGATTCATTATTAATATCAAATTACTGTTGCTCAGAGCGAAACGGATACAAAAATAGATTGGGACAAGTTTAATAATAGGAAAATATACATATATTAAATTAGATACATACAAATAGAAGCTTTCAATTGTTTTGACAAAACAACTTGTCACAATCTATTTTTGTATCCGTTTCGCTCTGAGCAACAGTAATTTGATATTAATAAGATAAAGATATTATTCATATAGTAGATATGTACATTTGTGCTCCGTAAACAACACACAATTTATTTTATCGAGTAGAGTGTATATGTTGAGCTGTGAGGCTAACAGAGAAAGAAATGAAACAGTATCCTTTTATTGCATGCAGGAAATTGATTGAATTTCTTCATGCTACATTTGTGTTTCTTATACTGGCTAAATTTAATGTGCTAATCATACATTTTAAGTCAAAATTTCAAAAATTCTGTAATAAGTATCTGATTTTTGAAAAATTTCTCTTATCAACAGATTTCTTACCTTGTATGGATACTTTGAATTAATAAGTTTTACTGTATTATACAAAGAGGGTAAAAAGGTTCCAGAACTGAATTTTTATCAAACAATTTTCCAGATGATAAGATGCACCAGAGTTTAAGGTACACCCATGTTTTAGAAGGACAGTTTTTGGAAAAATATTTTGAAGTATATGTTTGAAACACATTCAGAAGTGCTTATTAAATGAAACATCGATGTAAAATGAAACTTTTACTCATCATATTTTTACTCGCCAATAATGCATTGTTGCATGCCACTTGTCATTAGACTTTCATCCTTTTCAAAGTGTACTATCTTTGGGATATAAAGTATATAGCCAAATCTACATATCTTGAAAGACTTGGTAATTGTCTTGTTTCTCTAATTCCCATTAATTTTTTTGCCATTCGCACATCCCAGAAAATGTTGGTCATTTTATTTGTCATGTTGGTGTCAAATCATGATTTTGTGCCCCCATCCATTCAGGCCATTTCTTGCCCATTAATACTTCAAAGGGCTTTGTTAATTGAAATGTCCAATGGCTACAGCTAAAGATAATTACCATATCTATGACAATGGCCATAGCTAAAGATAAAAAGCATCACTGCATGTACCTGTCACATCTTTGGACTATAAGATGCAGAAGAATTTTAGACAAAATTTTCACAAAAAAAAAGGGTGCCTTATGGTCCTGAAAATACATGTTTACAGATAATTTAGCAACAAATTTTTCAAAATAATGACATTGGCTACTGGCACATTTTTTTATATTTAGTTATATAATTGCAAAAAAAAAAAAAAAAAAAAAAATTTTTTTTGAACCCCTTTTGAAAGTACGTTGATTGCATTTGTGATATCTTCCATAACTTCTGCTTTGCTAGAAAATTGCCCTCTCTTTAATGAGTGTTTTAGTTAGGGAAAAATAAGAAATAATGTGACATAAGGTCAGATGAATAAGGACACTGGAAGATAGTTACAGTAGGTATTTGGAAAGTTATTTATTTATATATTCATTCAGAAGTTATTGTTGCATGGTGACCTGAAGAATTGTCAGTAGTGGGCAGTGAAACTGAATTTCACTGCCCATACTTTATTTGTATGTGATTTTTGCTTTTATTTTAAACCTTGTCCTAATTTTAAAGTTAAAATCAGAAATTAAGGATATTTTGTAATTCACTCTATTTTATCCAGAGATACAATGGATGGAACCACAACACAAAAGTTCTGGATTGATGTGCAACTCCGCTGGGGAGATTATGATTCTCATGATATTGAGAGATATGCCCGTGCAAAATTTCTTGATTACACTACAGACAACATGAGTATTTACCCGTCACCAACTGGTGTGCTGATTGCTATTGATCTTGCCTATAATCTTCACAGGTAATTATAATTATCTCCCCTTATATTTTTGTTACTGTTTCTTCAGACATATACAAATATAGTTTGATGTTATTCATTTGTATTAATGCAAAGTGATTACATAATTATATGATATTTTTGTTACACACTTAATATACCACCATGGCTATTTCTGTTATCTTAGATTAGGATAGCATAGTGTTATTAATTCTTGAAAGAAAATTTTGTTATATGATTATTTGACTTAACTAAGGACTTAAGGATTAATGTGTTCATTGTAGAAATTAATTATATTGAAGTCATGAAATCTGTAGGTTAGAAATTGAGATCAACACTTATATTAAATTCTATGGAAACTAACTTATGCTGAAGGAAACAATATTAAATATGTTGGTTGTGTTCTGTTAACATTGAGGCACATCTTTTAAAGATATCTCCATTTTAAAAGATGTTTAAATTAACAGCTTACTCTTTCTTTCAGTGCATATGGTAACTGGTTTCCAGGATGCAAACCTCTCATTCAGCAAGCCATGGCAAAAATCATGAAGGCTAATCCTGCACTCTATGTATTAAGAGAACGAATACGTAAAGGCCTCCAGCTGTACTCTTCTGAACCAACAGAACCTTATCTTTCCTCCCAAAACTATGGTGAACTGTTTTCAAATCAGATTATTTGGTTTGTTGATGATACAAATGTATATCGTGTTACTATACATAAGGTAAGAGTAAATTTGTGTGGGGACATGTGATTATTGGTTTCTGGTTTAACTGTACATTTACACTTTATCTTGTAAATATGATGTTATTAAGTTTTAAATTTCAAATTTTTTCATAATAAAAGATTCAACATTTATTGTCAAAAATATTAATATACAGGGTGCCCACAAACATTTACAAAATTAAAACATTATTGGCATACATAATACAAACTTGAAACCACTTCCAGGTGATAAAAGATATCTTCAAGTTTTGTTCACCAGACAAAAATGTGTGCACTGCAGTAGATGTTAGCATAATCACAGAACTAATCATGGCAGAATTTGCCAACAAAGTTCTGTCCTCTTGGTTTGGTCATCAGTTGACAGCTTCTGTATGAGTTATAAATTTTATGGTTTTATCTCCACATAGTGGCAAAACATTCTACAAACTGCTGATCTTTACATGTTGAGCTCATGACTGGCATGTCATATGTGTACTAACTGAATTTCTTGTAGAACTTCCTTGAACCAGCTCCACTATGCCCTCACCAACTTTTGTTCAGCTACCACCTCAACCAGAATGATGGCATAAATAGACATCCTTTATGAATTTTCCATACCATTGCAGAATAAGGTTTTCTCAGTGGCATCTCTTTAAACCGTGTTTGAAATTTACACATAACAGTGGTGGCAAACTGCAGCTTTTTGAATGAAAATAGCACTGTACATTTTTGGGATTGGTGAATGATTACAGTTTTGTGAGATTGCTGCCATCTGTTGCAACACATATTTTCCATTTGGCAAATGAAACTTAGTATATCACCTGGAAATATTATATTCCCTATCCATGCAATAATGTTTTGTAAGTGTGTGTGTGTGTGTGTGTGTGTGTGTGTGTGTGTGTGTGTGTGTGTGTGTGTGTGTGTGTGTGTCAATCTTACTATAATGCATGGTATATGTTTAAAAAACACCATAGTTAAAATGCATGCTATACTTACATTTTCGTATAACAGGGATAGGTTCCATACAAGATGTAAATTGTCAACACATACTCAATTTTCAAACTTATTTTTATTAATACATATACTTGTAAATAACACATTAAAACTTCAGTGTACAAGAACAATATCATTTCATTTTTGTTAACTAATTTTTTGATTGGAGGAAGGGAGAGGGAATCTACTTGTATTGGTGGTTTTTTTTTTTTTTTTTTTTAAGAATAAATGTATGTATGTAGCTTGCTTTTTTCTCTTCTAAAATAAATCTGTGGATCGCCTCACCAGACCATTCAATTTTCTTTTGATTGTGCATCTTCTTTCAATGTCCGGATCCATGTAAAAAGACATTTTTTCGAAAACGGTTTTTTTTTTTTTTCGCTTTGTTCCTCTGCATTCCTCTTATTTTATTTAGTGAAACTTCAGTTATACGTTCAACTCTCATACCAGATGGTATCTATATATATATATAAAACGCTTAGGTATGCTGCCCAAATTTTCAGCTGCTAATTGTTGCCATCACCTGTTCACATTCACCTTGCATGACCACCATACCAGGCATTCTTTATTGATTTTTGTACTAACGTTTTTTGAACTGCTAATTGTTGCCAGCACCTGGTCACATGGTTCACCTCGCATGACCACCGTGCCGGATATTCTTTATTAATTTTTGTACTAACATTTTTTGACTGAAGAACAGCAACCTATGCCCAAAAGCTATTGATGTATGTTTATTTTATCTGCCTTCAATTTTAATAAACCGTTCCAAGTTTTAAGAAGTGTAAAAATGGCTGAACAGGGTGTAAGAACTTTGAGAAAATGTAGAAGAAATGCTAATGAAACATTAGAGTAGAGCTCTAAGAGACTGAAGCGAGACTACAATTATGAAGATGGACAAAAAACATTGAAGAAAGAGAAGCAAGATTGGAAATGAGAAGATGCCGTGGGACTAATAAAATAGAATACCAGATGCGAATAATCAACAAACTGTAATTAATGTGGAAGAGCATGACATAGGAAATATGTGTTACAACTGAGTATTACAATGCAAGGTATTGGGGGGGGGGACGCCTCCGTAGCCAGGTGGGTGCCTCCATAGCCAGGTGGGCAGGAGCAGCAGTGCATAACACACGCTTCTTGATTAGACCGGGGTTCGAGCCCGTGACCACCAAACACGGAGGATGCGGAAAGGTCAGGGAATCACCACTGCATATCCCCGGAGCAATATGGCCTTAGTTTTAGTTGCTAATGCTCCTAAAAAACCAAATAATAACAACAACAAGATATTGGGGACACGGGTTAAACACATTGAATATAGGCACCCCCCCGGCTTACGTAATACTTAATGGAAATTCGACTTTACGTAAGTTTTTGCCTGCTGGTGCAAACTTAAAAAAATCATGGAAACGTATTCTGCATCCCGTAGGAATAAATGGAGGTATCGTGAAAATATCATAATGTGACCCAATAACATATTGTTATTTTTAAAAAAAATAATAAATGTATGGTTAGTTGCCTAGCTTGCTAGCTAGGTAATTCATTCCAAGACCTTGGAAGTTGAAATTTTCACTTTATAACTAAACTATTTATCTCTCTAAAAGGTCATTTTTTATAATGGAAATTGCAATACACTTTCATCATTATCATGTGTACTGTTATAAGAATCAATTTTGAATGCCTTTGTGATATTTTTCTAAAGCACATTTCTGGAAGTCATGAGCATAAAACAATAAAAACAATGTGCACTTTCTGATTTATTTGGCTTTTCTGTTAGTGCAATCTATTATAAACGGGTAGTAAACTCGATCTTATTGCATTTGTGATGATGCCAATAACTGTTGAAGAGTGAGACCTGATTCCATGCAATAGATGACAAACTTTGTCCTGCTTCGTACTTCTTAATTAATTCATTTCCTAGCACTGCCACCACTTGCACTTTCCATTGGTCCCTTTCCCTTCATCATTGTAATAAGTAAATAGGAATGAAGAGAAGATTTTGAAATTTGTTTTTTATGTGATTGAAGATTTCAATGAAGGGGAACACATTTCACCTTAATAACGTAAAAACCCACAGAATTCCAGTTATCAGTATTATTGCAAATGCAATAAGATTGAGTTTACTACCTGTTTATAAGAGATTGCACTAACAGGAAAGTGCAAATTGTTTTTTAGTAGTGACCTCCAGAAATGTGTTTTAGAAAAATATCACAAAGGCGTTCAAAATTGAATCTTATAATGGATCATATGATAACGATGAGAGTGTAGTGCAATTTCCATTATAAAAATGACATGTTTTTTTAGAGAGAGAAATAACTTAGTTATAGCAAATTTCAACTTCCGAGGTCTTGGAACAAATTACCAAAAA
This sequence comes from Mastigoproctus giganteus, assembly GCF_048544385.1. NCBI lineage: Eukaryota > Metazoa > Arthropoda > Arachnida > Uropygi > Thelyphonidae > Mastigoproctus > Mastigoproctus giganteus. The sequence continues at coordinate 19,532,082 of NC_143586.1, read as the reverse complement.
AACCCAATGTGTTATTGGGTTCACATTACGATATTTTCACAATACCTCAATGTATTCCTATGGGATGCAAAATACGTTTCCACGATTTTTTTAAGTTTACACTGGCCAGCAAAAACTTATGTAAAGTCAAATTTCTGCAAGTCAAGTATTACTATATAATATCGGTGTTTAGATACACCATAGACAACTCTTAAAAAGCTACAAAGTATTTGTTGTGGGCATCATTTGCTCTTTCTCATATTGTCTCTGCCTTCACGACGAGTTGCCATGATATTGCACTACCTCAAATAAGTAACGCTTCACTAATAGAGAAGACTATTGTTACTTATTCTCGCTTCACTAATAGAGAAGACTATTGTTACTTATTCTCGGTGAGTACCACCACCCAGACATGTTTCAAGGCTATTGGCCTATCATCAGTGGGTGGGCAGGCACCCTGGTATTGCAGACATGACGACCCAGTTGTGAAGATAATCACACAATATGAGAGATGCCAAAAGGTGTATATGACAATATTTAAAATAACTAAATGCACAAGGCATAATACATTAAGAGTTTAATATCTATATATCGGTGTTTAGATACACCATAGTGTATCTAAACACCGATGTGGTGGTACTCAATAGTCAATTGAGTACCACCACATCTGTGTTTAATGTAACAATAAGTAACAGAGAATAAGTAACAATAGTCTTCTCTATTAGTGAAGCATTACTTATTCGAGGTAGTGCAATATCATGGCAACTCATCGTGTAGGCAGAGCACAATATGAGAAAGAGCAAATGATGCCCACAACAACTACTTTGTAGTTTTTTAAGAGTTGTCTATGGTGTATCTAAACATCAATATTATATAGATATTAAACTCTTAATGTATTATGCTTTGTGCATTTAGTTATTTTAAATATTGTCAAGTATTACGTAAGAGGGGAGTGTGTATTTATTGGAGAAGATGGGAAACCACCTGAAAATAGAGACATATGCATATATCCCACAGGTGACTGCTGTAGAATTATATCACCACTAAACAAGAATGGTGATGACTGAAGGATTTAGATTAAACTATTTACGCCATAATCAGAAAAATGGCGTATGTTATGCCTAGTACGACTAGTTTACTGTATATTATGTTATAGGAGTTGACCTTCGAAGCACTAAAAAATTGTTTGAAATTTTAAGGTCAAGTATGAAATCTTAATCATGAATTAAAAGCAGGGATGAAAAACTTGAATTTTTGCCTACAGGTAGAAAGACATGAATTGGCATCAGAATATTTACAATTTATTAAATATATATATATTTTATAGAAATATACATTGTTGCTCAACTTTTAAAACCCAAGGATTTGTTGGCAGTTAAGTTTTAGGGTTACTTTTGTTAGTTAGTGATAATGATAACTTGCAGGATCTTCAAGCTGTGAATAAATTATGTGAAGATCATAGAGAATTTGGCATGGAATTATAGTTATGCTAAAACAAAAGCTATGAAATAATATGAAATATAAATAGCACTAATTAAATATGAATTTATCATTTTATTGTATACAAAATTGTTTATTGTATACAATAAGTATGTTAAATTTCCACACATTAGGAATGTCGTCATCAGCGTTACCATAGCAAGGAAATTTTATAAACTTTTGAGTGTCTGTCGCTTTGTTGTTATTGTCTTTATGGAGCATTAGCATCTTAATCCGTATTGTGCCCACTTGCCATGTCTGTAGAAGTATGTATCCACAGGCAAATTTCTATGTTGTACAAGCAGAGGGGCAGGTGCCTACTCCCTTTGCTTGATCTCTGGCAGAGGGAGTAGGGCCTTTATATCCTGTCAGATGAGTTATTTATATTCTGGTAAGGATTTTATTAATTTTATTTTTTATTTCAGAATTTTGAAGGTAATCTGACTACTGAATCTATGAATGGTGTCATCTTCATTTCTCTTCCAAAACTGGTCTTAACTTATTCTTAAAAATTATTCATCGACCTGTAAGAATCCCTCCAGTCTCTGATAAGATCTAAACATAGACTGTTCCAAATAAGTGATAAGTGATGAAACCACTACTTGTCATGGAAGGCTATAAAGTAATAATTGATTGTGCAACAAGGGCACTTTTAATAAGAATGATTAAAATACTTAGCTGTTAAGGGTGTTTAAAACTTTGTGATTAATATGGAGGAATATAATTATGAATCAACAGGGCTTACCTTTATTTTTGGTATAGGAAGGAATATAATAAAAATATTCCAAGAATATACCTCGTGTATATGCAAATCCACATGTCAAATGCATGTAAAACTCTAGGGATATAAAGATATCAGCATACATACATATATGCATTTATACTTTATATACACATCTTCTAATAGTTTGTATTTTATTATTTCAGACTTTTGAAGGTAACCTCACCACTAAACCTATAAATGGTGCCATCTTCATTTTCAATCCTAGAACTGGTCAGTTATTCTTAAAAATTATTCATACATCTGTATGGGCTGGTCAGAAACGTCTTGGGCAGGTAAGTAATTTTAATTAGAATGAGACCTTAAAATGAGAATATGCATATGATGTGAATAGAATTGATTGCTGAAAATTGAAGGTTGTTCTAACAGCCAGTATTTTTAACACCTGAAGTTTAAAGATTTCTAAATACTGTCTTGTGCACTTCAGATTTCATTTTTCTGTCATCTCCTGCTGCTTCTTCCCCTACTTATGCATTTACGCATCTGTTAACTAGTTTTTCCATAAAAGATACAATTTCTGGAAATTATGATCTTTTATGGTTTTATGAGAAGTGTGCATTTCTTTTGAATTTCAGTCAAGTTCTTGTTATTTTTTTGAAAAAAAACTTACTAAATTTATCAACATGGGCTTTAGAGCCATTGTTAGGCAGCTTTTCTTATCTTTAGCACAGGGTATAGCACATACTATGATTTTTTAGTGTTTTTCACCAACCATTGAAGTAAAAACGAAAGACGAAAAACCAAATTCTTAAAATTTTAATATTTACAATAAATTTATTTACAGACAAAACAAAATACCATATTACTGATGATAGCAATTTTAAAATAAGACAACTGTGATATACAAGGTGATAATAGAAATACCGAATTTAAAATCCAATAAACTATACTAGGTTAAAAGCGCTAAAATACTAACTGAAGCTTTTAAAGGCTTCTGCCTTCTTTCTCAACAGTGTCACACTGTTGAGAAAGGATGGCTGCAGGATAGATGAAATTTGCTTTCAGCCAGAGAGTAATTGATTGTTGAAACAAACTACCATCTGATTTCATGGAATTGGATAATAAGGAAGAATTACACATATTAGAGGGGATGGACAGATGAGATGGGTAATAGGGTTTTTTTTTTTGGCTGATGCTGTATAAGTTTCTTTTCTTGCCACTACTACTACCACTAATAATAATAATAATAATAATAATTTAACACCTTCACTTTTGAAGCCAGCAGTGTACAAAAATCTTTACTGCCTTGTACTCATTTTGTCAGGATTACAAATTTATAAAGAATTAAAACTACCATATTACATGAAACACAGTAACATAAGCTAATAAAGGGATGGTTTTCCCTCTTTCATCAGTGGAGGGGGAAAGAGAGATCCCTTTAGTATGATAATCAGTAATCTCCCTTTATAAATCAGCGACTTATTGATTTATAAAAGGGATTACTGTTTCTTGACGATTACGATAAGATCAGTCAGACAATTATACCACTAATGTGAACTGAATCAGGGGGGTAACAAGTGTCTCATATATATTTAAGGTAAGGCAGAGATAATGGTAATTCCCAGTAATCCTTTCTATAAAAAGTCTTCTAGAATGAAGAGTTTTTTTTAATAGATATATATCCCCCCCCCCCACAAAAATAAAGGATGACTCCAGGTGAGACATTTAAACCTTACTCGAATATGCTAAACAGGTAACCAGAAAGTGGCCTGCCTTTTCTGCAGCATTCCACATATGCTAAGTGCATGTAATAAAAAAAAAATTGAAATCATTTTACATTTAAATTTAATATAGGTTAATGAATAAATGTTTTTCCTTAAAGAATCGATACCATAAGGAGCTCACTAATGCCCAGCTTGCATTAATTTAATGAATCTTGGGTCTCTGTTATGCTGAAATCCAAGTTATTATTTTTAGTAATGAAAGTAGAATTTAAACTATATATTCATTTCTGTTTTTTTACATTTATTCTAGCGAGTTTATTGCTTTTACTTACCATCACATTTTATTAGAAGTATAAGTTACATTTGTTTAGCAGAAGATAACTGAAGTATAATTTAAGTTATGCCTGTGTTGATTTACTTATTTTAAAATATAAAATGTTCATTATTAAAATGGATTTAAGTACTGAAATATCAGTGATAAAACTGAATGTTTTTCATTGACATTTTGATTAAAAAAAATTTAAAAAAAAAGCCATTTATAAACTGCAAGCTTTTACTAATCTGAAATTTAATTTAGTTTTTTTTTTTTTTATGCCTTTGTTTATTTTTTGTGTATTTTTATGCCTTTGATATTCTGTATATTATATATATAGAATTAAAATTAAATCTATTTTCTCTCTGCAGCTGGCAAAGTGGAAAACTGCAGAAGAAGTTGCTGCCTTAATTCGTTCCCTTCCTGTGGAGGAACAGCCAAAGCAAATTATTGTTACTAGAAAAGGAATGCTTGATCCTTTGGAGGTAATAAGATTATAAGATATTATTTCCATTGTGAGCATAATGCAGTGCCATATTGAATAAACTTGCTGTTTACTAAAATAGGTTAATATTAGTAAAATAATAAGAGGAGTTTCCCTCAATATAGTACGTAGAACACTTCCGTATGATACCCTCCAGAAATTAAAATGGAAAAAACAAAACTTACCGGTACATTAGAGTAAAATATAAATAATTAAATAATCAATTTAACACAATTCAAATCAATTTAAAACAATTAAAAATCAAATTAAAGCAATTAAAAGAATCTAACGAAAATATTCAAAACGATTTTCCTTCCTCATGATTTATATTAATAAGTTAAGATTGTGTCAGATACCTCCACTTATCATGAAGTAGACCCAGCACTGTTTACCAAGCAGGAAGGAAAATCGTTTTGAATATTTTTGTTAGATTCTTTTAATTGCGTTAATTTGATTTTTAATTGTTTTAAATTGATTTGAATTGCGTTAAATTGATTATTTAATTATTTATATTTTACTCTAATGTACCGGTAAGTTTTCGGTTTTTCCGTTTTAATTTCTGGAGGGTATCATACGGAAGTGTTCTACGTAATATATTGAGTAGTACAGCTCTGATTCATACTATATAAAATAGGTTAATTGCACTAGCCAACATGATTTTTACCTCCAAGAACTTAAATGCTGTTTTTAACCAATTTTTATTTGCAGATTTCGAAAATCACCATGATAGTTTCACATCACATCACATCACATCATAGTTATTAAATATAGAGGGAGTTATGTTTTACCAAAATATGCCAATTTCGCATAATCTAGCCAATAATGTATCGATTCCGGCCTCGGTTTTCTTATGGTAAACATAATCAGACTTTTAGGTTCAGATTCCGATGCAACAATTTACAATTTGAAGAGAATGCACTTAGTGTTTTTGGTGAGGATTTTTGTAGGCTGTGTCAAGGTTTTCCAAATATTAACTTATCGTGACATGTTCTCGGGTTGTAAATCTATCCTCCAAACATAAACACCCCTCGAGAGGGGTTACCAGATATATTTGTGATACTTCTACTATGGCAAATCATGTATATCATATATATGGTATGTCTAAAAAAAAAAAAAAAAAAAAAAAAAAATGCTATAATATATCCAAATGTACCTTCTGCAATTTGGCCTGTTCCACACAGTGATGATTTGCCAGTACCAGTGCCCACCCAAAATTTTGGATAACAGTAGTGGGGAAGATAATAGTGATCAGGTTCAAGTTGAGGATTCCCCGGAATCCTTCACTTCACAAGATGCCAACTATTAGCCAGTAATTTCAGGTAGTGAGGTACATTTAATCAAACAAGATGAGTTGAATGATTTGGTTCAAGACTTAAATTTGCTGAAAGAACAAGCTGAACTGTAATATACTTGCAGCAGGAACAAATATTTGTGTTTAAAAAACGACATAAAAAGTTTGTGAAATATTTTTCTGCAGAGGACAGTGTGTTTTTGCAAAGACATTATTGGATTTCTGGAAGAACTAGGTGTCATGCCTAAGTCATATGAGTGGCATTTATTCATAGATGTCTCAAAATTAAGTTTTAAAAAAGCAGTTTTGCTTCATAATGCAACTAATTTCCATCAGCTCCTGTGTTTCATTCAGTTGGCCTTAAAGAAAGTCATGAAAGGATGTCCAAAGTTCTACATGCTATAAAATACCAGAATTATGGTTGGAATATATGTAATGATCTTTAGGTTATTGGTTTGCGGGGGGTTTCACAAAATGTTGTTTTTTTTGTGTAACATTGGGACAAGCGGGACGAGTTCACACCAGGATAATGTAAAATAAAATTTATTCCTTTAGTGCAGTCAAACAAAGTTTTTCTTCTTCCACCCAAACAAACTTGGATTGATGAAACTTGAAAATCAATCAAAACATCAATCCACATCAAACTTGGATTGATGAAAAATTTTGTAAAGGGACTAAATAAAGAAGGGAACGGATTTGCGTACTTGAGAAGTGTGTTTCCTAATTTGACCCATGCCAAACTTAAGGAAGGAATTTTTGTAAATTAGGAAACTCCTGAAAGATGATATGTTTGAAACCAAGTTAAAGGAGGTTGAATTGGCAGCTTAGCAATCATTTAAGGCGGTAATACTTGGTTTTTTGGGTAATAGGAAAGGAGAAAACTAAACTATGAAACGTTGGTGTCTCGTTTACTTGAGTGCTACACAAACATAGCCTGTTGAATGTCATTGAAAATTCATTTTCTTCATTCCCATTTTGAATTTTCCCCCAAAAATCTGGGAGATGTGAGTGATGAAAAGGGGGACTTGTTTCATCAAGATATTTCCACAATGGAAAAGCAGTACCAAGGTCGTTGGGATCCCATAATGATGGGGGGGGGGGTACAAGTAAGCAGGAATACAAGATAAAATCCTGTAGTAACAAACATTTTAAGGACAATTACAGGTATGCTGATTATATATTATTGAAATACAGGTATTTTGTTATGATTTATGATATTTTTTCCGAAGTTAAATGAGTTATAAAGAACATATTTTTTTACACTTGTATTACAAACTTGAAGTATACAGATCCCTTGAAGTATATCCCTTTATTTTTAAAGGGGTATACTTCAAGGGATCCATATAGAAAATTTATTTAAACATTGGTATGTCTTTTGATGTAGATGTGATAGAAACTTTTTATGGTGGTTTTTGGAATCAGTGCATTTATTTCCTCCAGAATCACATAATTTCATTGCAATGGTATGACAAAATATTTTTTGTTGGACAGTGTTATTATATTGCACCAAAAATAAATTTATTCTTATATAAGTTCATCTCCAGATTTTAGGATTAATATTGGGATTTCATAGTAAAAAATTAATATGAGTAAGCAGATATGTATCTAGTAAAATTTTATTTGTATAGGTGTGTGTGTCTGCTTATTCTCAGTTTATTATATTATTTCTTACCATTCATGGCGCGCACACACACACACACACACACACACACACACACACACACACACACACACACACACACACACACACACACACACACACACACACAGGGAGGGAGGGGGGGGAGAGAGAGAGAGAGAGAGAGAGAGAGAGAGAGAGAGAGAGATTGTGCTATAGCTTTTAACTGGTTCAGAATTGGATACATTTATGTAATTTTTTTTTTTTTCTTGATTCGGCATGTAGAAAGTCCCCTCTAATTTTGTTAGTGTAATTTAGAAGCACCTTGAATATATAGAGCATAGCCTTTTGTTAGTAAAAATAAACTGAAACTTGGTATGGTATGCAGGCTGGCTGGCTTGTGCATGAAAAAATCCAAAACTTCTCAGACTCAGAATTGGACTTTAGAGCTTAAATTATATTGATTTTGCATTGAATTCATAACATTTGATTTTTTTTTACATTGAATTTGAAGAAAGGAATTAAATTTATTTAAATTACTAAAAAAAATTATTTATTATTATTCGTTTTTTTTAAATATTAAACACATTACTTACTCCAAGATTGCAACTTATATGCATTGGATTCTGGAATGCTGCCTTTAACCACCTTATACTCCTTCCATTGACTTCAGCTGAATCGTAAATCTTGTCAAGCCTGAGTGTTGAGTTTTATCTTTATCTTTCTAATTATACTAATCACATTCATTTCCCTTTAGCATTTCTATACTCTTTACCAGCCTGATGGTTATTCCCTTTCCAGCACACATTAATAAGATGATGGATGCAGCCTATTAAACAAGTTACTTCTTAGATTGAAATTTATATCCTTTGGATTGTAAAGTGCTGCTTTACAACTAAGAGATATAGTTCAAGGTGAAAGTGGCAGAGAAGAAAAATGCATGGAATGATAAATTAGGAGGGGACATAAAATCCTACAAGTACAAACTAGTTGTAGGATTCTGTGTTAACAGTAGAAGGAAAGTGATGAATAACCTTTGCCTGCCAGATATGAGTGCATAACTGTTGATCCTGTTCAGATTGCTGACATTAAATAAATATTTGGCATCTACATTCAGGTGAAGAAATTTTTAGGGATGGGATCAGCAGAAGTACACCAGGTTATAACTGGGAGCTAAATGATTTTGTTATAACTGAAAAGAAAGTGGAAGAAAAATTGCTGAAGCTAAAAGTAAATAAAGCATTTGGGGCTGATGATCTATCCAATTATATTAAAAGGAGGCTAAAGCAGTAAGGAGACCCATAGCCATAATTATGGGAGCACCCTTGGATTCAGGATTCATAGTTTGGAGGTGTGCAAATGTGTCTCCTATTCAGTATGCAACATGAGTACTTATAGACCTGTAAGCTTGACTTCTGTTCCAGAGAAAATAATGGAGTCATGATTAAAAGAGTATTACAGGATCACAAGAAGGGAATTATATAGAAATCATAGCATGGATTTTATTTAAAAATGGATCTGTCCAATCTGATTAGCTAATGTAACACATAAACAAAGGAACTTTATGCAAATAATAATTTTTACATCATATATTTAGATTTCAGTAAAACTCTGGGAGCAGTGTGGCATTAGAGACTAGAAGCTACTCCTGTGGATAAAGGAATGATTAAGTGGCAGAAGACAGAGGGTGATTATAAATGAGCAATGCTCTTCTTGAATTAATATTATTAGGAGAGTTCCTCGTGGTTTGGTGGCAGGCCCTTACTGTTTATAGTATTTATTAATGATATTGAAGGCATATCAGGGTTATTGTCTAAATTTGCAGATGATACAAATGTTGGCAGGGTGATTAATGACAGTAATCAAAGTATACTACTGCAGAAATATCTAGATAAATTAGGAAAGTGGACTGAGAAATGAGAATTGAGGTTTAGCTTGACAGCAGTAATCTCAGAATAATAAAATTATTTTATTTTAAAATTTTACCATTTTCCACCACATAAAGTGGTGGAAAATTTTAAAAGAGCCCTACTTGTACAGTCTGACATGAAGTTCTCTGAGCCACATAGACAGGCCATAGTGATATACAAAAACTTTGCTAGTAGGGCAAAAAGGTGATTATTCCATTGTGTAAGGCAATGGTTAGGCCACATCTTGAGTACAATCTGGAATCCTCATTTTAAGAAAGACGGATTGGGTGCATTGAAGAGAAACTGTTTGTACTCTATCCTGAAAAGATTTTGGTTCTGCAAATTGCAGCACTTAAACTAGGCACTTGTGAGGAGATCTGATTGAAATCTTTAAATGGATTGAGTAAATTTAATGAAGATCGTATTCTAACTCTTTCTCAGGCAATGCACACATCTAGGCATGTGTAGTATCTTATGTAGGATGGTGCCTGAATGTCAGTTCATCTCTGACATTTGTAAGGTAAAGTTTAGTTGTAGAACCTTTAGTGGCAGGGGTGGAGAGAGAGAGAGAGAGAGAGAGAGAGAGACAGACAGACAGACCACCTAGATTGCTGTCTGTGAAGAGTGAGTGATGGGGGTTTAATGGTGCACGAGCTGCTGGGGCTATAGTGCACCTCCTGTCTGTGAAGAAGAAACCGGCAGCAACAATGTATCTCAGATTTTGGGGAAGAAAAAATATTAATTCAAAACCCGACAGTGCAGACAAAGGGAACTTTGTGTGCATAAACTCAAATTGAAAAAGGATAGCTGCAGGATAGATGTATAGAAATTTGCTTTCAGCCAGTGAATAATTGATTGAAACTACTAACAGTCTTGCTGTGCACCTGTTTTTTATTGTCTTTTCAATATATGCAAATTTTTAAATATGTTATGATTGTATTTTTTAATTTCAAATATTTTAGGATGTGATATATCATTATTTATTTATTCTATATTTGTATAGATTAGTGTATGATCATAATTAATAATTGTTTCAGGTACATTTGCTGGACTTCCCAAACATTGTCATAAAAGGTAGTGAGTTACAACTGCCCTTCCAGGCATGTCTGAAAGTTGAAAAATTTGGAGATCTTATACTGAAGGCTACAGAACCTCAAATGGTTCTTTTCAACCTTTATGATGATTGGCTGAAAACTATATCATCCTATACAGTAGGTGTTTTTTTCCACTTTTCACTAAACTTTTTAAATTTAGTTATAGGTGTAAAAACACCTGTAACTAATTTAAGTGATATTTTTGTGAGAGGCAATCAAGGCATTAACTTTGTAATGGCTGTCATATTAAATTTTTAATGTTTAATTCATGTTCACTTTGTCCTATGTATGTGAATTTTTCTGTGAATCTGTAAAAGTAAGAGCCAAGATCAGTATCTACCCGAAGTATAAAACTTCTTTTATTGCCAATTTTAAGAACACAAAGCTACAGTTCATTGTAACTAGGATTTACATAAATTGATTTATCTTGTAATTAATATCAGTATCACAGTGGTTGTGGGGGGAGTCAAACCAGATGTCAGTATACACTGTGGCATTTAAAATTTTGACATGAATCCATACCTACCAATAATCCAGATTTTAGATGTTTTGTTTGGTTCCATTTCCCATTGAATATGTTTAAGAATAATTTTTATATTTGATCTTAAGTTTTGGGAGATTGACTTGCTTCCTAGGTTATAGGCATGAGTAGATCTAGATTTGATAAAGGAGGGGGGAGGAACCTGTGTACATCATCCCTACCACTACTGTCTAACCACAGATGTAGAATATGGTAGGTTTCAAAGCAAGTTGTCCAGAGTGGAGAACAGTAAGAATTGAGATGATACCAAGATTATAGTACTTTAAAATGATACATTTATCTTTGAAAAAGATTCAGTCATCTAATTTCGTGAGCCACTGTTCTTGTAGACCTTATGAATCTTGTTTTATCAAGATGATCAGTAAAGGATATTAAAATAGCTCTGTATTTTATGTTGTCAGTACAATTCGTAAAGCAAAACATTTTATGTAAAACATTTTCTAGTAATTTAACTTATTTTGCTCGAATTCAAATTCTGGTTTCCTGTGATTGGTTTTAAGAATTCTGGATTTTGGGCTAAAGAGAAAATAATGTACTTTTGGCTTTGCTAGCATTTAGCTGCAGGCCAAAGAAGGACAAATAAATATTGTAAGTTTAGTTAACAAGGATTTTGCTGAACTGGCTTTTTAGGGAGTGTAGACGTGAAATTTTTAGGCACTAAGGTGATGAAAATCAGTTAGTTGGAATCAAAGGTATAATAAGAATGGGATAATCTACAGATCAGAATTATTATGGGTGATTTCATTTTGTCCCTAATAAATTGGAGCAAGTTGGAGGGGAAACTTGCAATGGTGAATAACATTTTTAAATCATCTAGATGATTGTTATTTGTGCCAGCATGTTTAGGAAAAATACTAGGGGCAAGAATATTCTAGGCCTGATCATCAACCACAAACCAGATGGCAGCACAGCAATGATTAGCAGGGAGTAATTACAGAGTTCTAAGTTGAATGATGAAGAGAGGAGTAGCAGTTGTTGAAGGCAAAGGAATGCTTTTTATGGTCATAGAATAAGAGTGCATATGGAATGGGTTTTTAGGGTCACAGAATATGAATGCATATATATATATCATTGAGAAAATATAGCACACAGAAGGTGCTGATATGGATGAATAATGAGCTATCCATTTTAATAGAACAGAAAAAGAAAATTACATGGCAATAAAAAGTACTGAGGCCTATAACAGCAGACAAGTTGATCTGTAATAGTACCACAGAAAATATTAGGCTGGTAAAGGCAGATTGCAAGAAATTTCTGGCTAAGAGAGCAAGAACTCCTTGCGAGGACAAGGAGCTTCTTGTTTTTCACATTTATGGATATAAAGAAGAGAAGAATGAATCGAATCAGATCCTTGTCTTAATGGGTGCAGGAAAGTCTTAGATAATCCAGCTGACATTGCAGATCATTTGAATAAATTTTCATTGATATTTACAGACAAAAAGCCCTTCATAGTGAAGATAAACTGTGTAAATGAATTGGGAAGCATAAAATTAGCAATATTGAAATTTCAGAAGTTTATTTATTAGAAAACTTTCAAGCCTAAGGGAGATGACAAGTGAGTGCATTGAACCATTAAGGTTAATTATAATGGCATCATAACTAACCTTAATGGTTCAGAAGTGATTCCCTTGGTTTGGACAAGTGTCTGTATTGCCTGTAGTACATAAATGGACAAGTGCTGGTATTGCCTGTAGTACATAAATGCAGTTCTAAAACAGATGATAACTACCAATTGTTTTGCCTGATTTCTGTAGTAGGGAAGATTGTGGGAGTGATGGACAAGACTGTGGTGCAGGATCATTTGGAGAGAAATGGAATTCTGAAAGAAACACAGCATGGTTTGTAAAGGAAAATCATGTTTAACCAACATCCTTAGCTATTTTACAAGTCACTTATGAGTTGAACGTTGGAAATAATTTTGACATTGTTTTCTTGGATTTCAGAAAAGCATTTGACTTAGTCCTGCATAAGAGGTTACTGTATAAGGTGAAATATGTTGATTAATTATGAGAGTAGGTATTTGGCTAATATAATAAATGGGATTCCCCAAGAAACAGGGAGATTCCCCACTGGTTTTAAGCCTAATATAATGTTTAAAAGTCTTGTAATTCTCTTAGGAATTACCCAAGAATGTTGTTGACGAAGGGATACAAGGCGTAATGTCAAAATTTGCAGATGATGTAAAGATTGGTGGAGTAGTTGATGATCAGTATCAAGCAGTGATTCTTTAGGCTGACTTAGCTAGACTTGAGGGATGGTCAGAAAAGTGACAGCTATGTTTTAATATAGTAAAATATATGATATGGTCTTATGCTTGGTGTGAATGAATTAAAAACAGTATAAGAAGAAAAAAGGGATTTGGGAGGGAGTTGGGATATAGTGAAGTTAGCAGCATAGACAAGCAATACAGAAGGTCCATGGTGTCCTATTGATGTTCTTGTAGGCATGAACATGATGGTCATTATCCCACTGCATAAGGCAATTGTAAGACTGCACTTGGAATACTGCATTTAAGTATGGAGACTGCACCCAAAACAAGACATTGAGCTTCTTGGAAGGGGGGGCGCCTCCGTAGCCAGGTGGGAAGGAGCAGCAGTGCGTAGCACACGCTTCTTGATTAGACCGGGCTTCGAGCCCGTCACCATCAAATAGAGAGGATGCGGAAAGGTCAGCGAATGACCACCGCATATCCCGGAGCAATATGGCCTTAGTTGCTAATGCTCCTAAAAACCAAATAACAACAACAACGAGCTTCTTTGAAGGGTTCAAATTTGGGCAACTTGCCTGCTGAGATTAGCAAAAGCCCACAATATTTGGGCTACAGAGCTTGGAAACTAGGCACATGAGAGGAGACCTGGTTGAGGTGTATAGAGCTCTGAGAGGAGAAAGTAAGATGAGTGAGGGCAAAATTTTCACTGTTATAAATGATTCCAGAAGTGGGCACCTCCGTAGCCAGGTGGGCAGGAGCAGCAGTGCGTAGCACACGCTTCTTGATTAGATCGGGGCTCGAGCCCGTGACCACCAAATACGGAGGATGTGGAAAGGTCAGGGAATGACCACCGCATATCCCCGGAGCAATATGGCCTTAGTTGCTAATGCTCCTAAAAATCAAATAACAAAGAAACAAACAACAAACGATTCTAGAAGTAGTGGCCACAAATTAAAATTGCAATTGCAGGAAATTGTTTCTTTTTTTTTTTTTTTTAGCAAGTAAGTTATTACTGTAATAAATTGCCTCGATGGGGGATTGAGGTTGACAGCTTGGGGTGATTCACATGTCAGGTACCATGGCTGGATAACATGGCTTTCACCTACATGGGGAGAGAGTTAAATAAGAAGTTTATTTATTTATTTAATATTATATTTTACGAATTATTTTTTTGGCTGACATCAAAAGTCTCAGACTTCTTGCACCATATGGCTAATACTGTATATAAGATGTGTATATAATATGCTGTTTAGCTTTCACTGAAAACTAATAAATTAATATTTTCTTTCCCAAAGGCATTTTCTCGATTGATCCTTATTCTCAGGGCACTTCATGTAAATAATGAGCGCACAAAAGTAGTTTTGAAGCCTGACAAGACAACGGTCACTGAGCCACATCACATCTGGCCTACTTTGACTGATGAAGAGTGGATTAAAGTAGAAGTTCAACTCAAAGATTTGATTTTAGCTGATTATGGCAAAAAGAACAAGTAAGTACAAATATTTAGCTGAGTAATTTATCAGTTATTTTAAAATAAAGGTTATCACAGTAATATGGGAGATAAATAAAATATGTTATATACAAAGGGTACTAGGAAAGTTTTGCAATATGACGCAATGAATCACAGGAAGCTGCTTGTTGCTGCATGTTGAGACATGTTCATATGTGCATAGTAGCCGCCGCGTCAAGTCGATGGGCTCAGTTATTCATTAGTAGTGAGAGTGTAAAGTGCTTGCGATGGCATCGTGGTCATGAAATGAGATAAGGACAGTTTTGCGGTATAATTTCGTGTGTGGTTTAACCATAGACCAGTGCTTAGAAGAAATGATTCTTGCACTAGATGATGATTGTCCACATCGTACAATGATATTCAGGTGGTATAGAGAATTCCAAAGGGGAAATTTCGCTCTGGAGGAGTCTGAGAGGCCGGGAAGGCCACGAACGTCAGTTACTGAGGAAAACGTTACTGCTGTGAGGAAAATGCTTGACGAAAACAGGCGAGAGACCTACCAACAGATAAAGGATACTTTGGGCCTAAATGCACCAGCAATTCGTTCGATTCTGCAAGATCATTTGCACGTGAAGAAACTTTGTTCTCTCTGGGTGCCGCATCAACTGACTGAAGAGCAGATGACACGACGTGTGACTTGGTGCCGGGAGATGTTAAAAAAGTTTGATAAGGGACAATCTCGCTATGTGAACAACATTGTGACAGGTGACGAGACTTGGCTGTACTATTACGATCTGCCAACCAAGGCTCAAAACAAAGTTTGGGTCTTTGATGATGACGACACACCCGTAATTGTCAGAAAATCCCGATCTGTAAAGAAGAAAATGATAGCTGTATTTTTCAAATCGAGTGGAATTGTGGAACGTGTCATTTTGGACACACAGAAGACAGTCACAGCTAAGTGGTATACTGAACAATGCCTGCCTAAAGTCATTGGATCTATGAAGAACCTGCGGCCAAAGTCAAGAATGGACACCTGGTACCTCCATCACGAAAATGCTCCAGCTCACCGCGCCAAAGCCTGCACCGAATATTTGACCACGACAGGACTGAAACTTCTCGAGCACCCTCCCTACAGTCCAGACCTTGCTCCCTGCGACTTTGCACTGTTCCCGCATGTGAAAATGAAGCTAAAAGGGAGGCGGTTTTCCAGTGATGAGGACCTTCTACGGGCTTGGGACGAGTGTGCTTTACTCCCTAGTGAAACTTGGCAGAACTGGTTTAAAGATTGGTTTCGGAGGATGGAGAGGGGTATTGAATGTAGAGGAAATTACTTTGAAAAAATTAAATAAACAAAGCTGTATTGCAAAACTTTCCTAGTACCCTTTGTATAAGGTGGGGGGGGGGTCTTCATATTCCAAAATATTATGGAAATCTGGGAATCTTATTTAGGAAAATGAAGGATTTTGTATTTTTGATCTAAAATCAAGGAAATTGGTGTTTGGTGCAGTGTTAGGAAAATGTATGAAACTTAAATTTTAGGTTACAGAAAAATCACTGAAAAAATGCCCCCACCTTGCTGGGACTGTTTCTTTCGAAAATCAATTTTTTATGAGTAATTATAATAGGAATACAATAAGTACAGTCAGTCCTCATATAACACGTGTTTACAGTACACAAATTCGATCATACACGATTTATAAATAGGGGAACGATATCTTATATAACACGAACCGAATTCGCTTATGCATGATTCACCTTTGTGTTTACAAGAAATGGCAGTAGAACGCAGAATCACCCCAACCGAACGCAACACGATAGGAATGAAGGGAAGATTCTGAAAATGTTTTTGTTTTTTATATCAGTGAAGGGGAAACACATTTCACCATAATAACGTAAAAACCAACACAATTCCAGCTATCGGTATAATCGCAAATGCAATTAGATCGAGTTTACTACCAGTTTATAACAGATTCCACTAGCAGAAAAGCAACTGAAATTGTCTTTATTGTTTTATGGTAGTAACCCCTAGAAATGTGAGGTGTTAATAGTGTATCTCTGCCTTTACGGTGTTGTTTATTCAGTTGCTACACGCGAGCAGCTTTGTTTATGTGTATCAAGCGTGCTTCCGTTTTGTAATTGTGCTTTATTCCCTAAAAATGAGAAAAATACTTAAAAGGTGTGAAAAGGAAGCGTCCTGGTGAAGACACTGCAGATTCAGAGAGAAAAAGAAAAGCAATATCTATAAACAGAGGCGGACTGGATCAAAAATTCTTACCCGGAAAAATTTATAGTGGCCTCATACTATGGTTTATGGCCAAAATCGCACCGGCTTCTGGCCCACCAGGGTTTCCCCAGTAAGGCTTATGTCCAGTCCGCCTCTGTCGATAGAGAAAAAATATGAAATTGTGAAATGCTTTGAGTGAAATGAAAGACTATGTGATATTTCATGTGCTATAGGCCTAAATGAGGCAATGCCGAGAATTAGAAAGAATGCACAGAAATTAAAAACAACTTTCATAGCAGGAACAACTCAAAGTGTAATTAAAATCCATTAGATCAAGACACAAAGAATTGGAAGAGATGGAACGGCTGTCGTCTGTTTGGATAGAAAACCAAACAAAAAACAAGTTTGCTTACGATATAAACAAAAGCAATATTTTATTACGTAATAGTCGTAATAAAATACAAAAGTATTACTTAAAATACTTACGTATTACGTATTTTATTATGTATAATCATAAATAATCGTAATAAAATACTTACGTATTTTATTACGATTATTTATTGTGTTTGGTAATGTTTTGGTTACAAATGTGTGTTCAATCTTGGGTGGTCAGCACCTAACCCTATTTTTCCCATAGGCCACTATAAATTTTTGTATTGCACGATTTTGCATTGCACGAGGATTTTCTGTCCTCATATAGCACAACTATCGTGCTATATGAGGACTAACTGTATCACAATAATATAATGTGGTTAATATTTTGTAGTGGGAGAAAATAAATGTAGCATTTTTCATTTTTGGAAGTAGCCATCAGATTAAAACTGTTTTGTACTGCATGTATAATAATTACATTAAATGGAATATCAAATGAGGCACTGTATTTACAGCTTTGCTACTGGTTTTATGCATTGATATCTGTCAGATCAGTAACATTGTTTGTTTAAAAAAAATAGGAATAACATGGCTTTCAAAAGAATTTTAGCAGATTATTATTCTGTTAGTGGAATTGCTTGCAACTTATTAAAAAAAAAAGTTATTGATTTATTTATGTATTAGACAAACCATCAAAAAAAAAAAAGAAGAAAAAAAAGCACCTGTGTACGCATGGAAGATGTTTTATGTGAAAAATCTTTGACAAAAATCAGAACCATTTTAAAATTGAACAGCTAGAACTGAAGTTATGAACAATGTAACATTTTGTTCTCACCCCTACTACTTACTCTACTGAATCAACGGTTCATTTACCAAGTCATTTAGAAAGTAGTGGGCTTGAGCTTATGCTCACGCCCACTACTTCCTAAATGACTGATTTAATGACTGACAGTAAAACTGATTGGTAACTTTTTGTTACCAATCAGTTTTACTTCAGTCTGAAATATTTCATATGAACAATGTAGCATTTTATGCTCATTCCCACTACTTACTCTACCAATCAATGTTAGTGACTGAGTTTGCATCATTTCCATCTTGCATTTTTGTTGCCAGTTGGTTTTATTTCACTCTGAAATAATGATGTAATGTGTTATGCTCATGCCAGCTATTTATTCTGCCAAATCAACATTAGTGACTGCATTCACATCATTTAAGAAGTGATATAATTTGTAACTAGAACATAACATGTTAAGATCAAGAACAATTTGGGATGCTATGTAATCCCAAATTGTTCTTGATCCATTCCATTGCACATGCATAAACCATGCCAAATACGGAGGATGTGGAAAGGTCAGGGAATAACCACTGCATATCCCCGCAGCAATATGGCCTTAGTTGCTAATGCTCCTAAAAACCAAATAACAGCTTAAACCATGATAAGGCAAAAAAGTGATGATTACAGTAAATGTTATTTTTTCTTTCTATTAGTATATGTCTGATTAGAAATTCTTAAAAAATTGATGACATTATGTATATGACAGGGGTGGCCAACTTAATTTGTGATGCGATCTACTTTTTTTCTTCAAAATGTGCCGCGATCTACCATTTAAAGAATTTCATTGCACATGGTTAAGAGGGTTAATCAACACACATTGAAAAATGTTTATAAATTTTAAAATTCAATACAATTCAAAATTCTTATTTTAAATTGATACGTATTTAAATTTTTAATTTATGCGAAGTTTGTGTCTTCATGTTATCTACCAAGCTTTCAAAATCGGGGATATACTGTGATAAGGCCAACCATAAAGAATCTTCTGTATGCAAGTCCGTAAGAGTAGAGCGATTCTTCGTCTTTGTTTGTTTCAAATAGAAAAGGCCAATTCACATAGATGTGTGGAACAAAAACAGCAATTTAAAAGTTCACTGCATTTTTTTACATTTGAGTACTTTTCTTGGGAAACATATTTCCAAAAGGCTTTTTATGATGATCTGGCTTTTAGGAAGATATCGTTTCGCAATGTAATAATTTCATTTTCAAGTAATATTTTCTCCATGTAAAAAATCAGTGATTTTTTCTGCAATTTGTTTTGTATCTAAGTCGATATTAAATGGATAAGAAATATATTGAAAACAATGTCTTCAATTGTTTTAAAATCACTGAATCTGGTTTCAAAATTGTCTACAACTTTCTCAATTTCAGAAACATATTTCTCACTATTTAATTCAAAAATAGGATATTTTTGCGAAATGATCGAATTTTTTTTTTTTTTGAAATCCTTAGCCATTTGCCAAAAATTGATATTTATATGTAGCAATACTACTAATTATGTCACCCACATTTTTATTTTTTCCTTGTAATTCCAAATTCAGATCACTTAATTTACTAGTAAAATCTGCCATAAAAGCCAGATCACACAACCACTCTGTATCTTGTAGCTGCTGATAATCATCTCCCCTTTGATCAACAATTTTTTTAAAATTTCATTCAACAAATTTTGAAATCTCTGTAGAAACTTACTCCGACTCAGCCATCTCCTCACATCTGTGTGTAATATCAAATCTGGTTCATTTTCATCGAGTTGCATTTTGAAAAGTCTCCTTTGAAGAGATTGCCCTCTGATGGAATTCATGATTTTGAAAGCTATGTCCATAACACTTTTAGTATTTAATATTTTGCTGGCTAACACATGTTGGTGGATGATACAGTGGTAACTCAAAAAATCTGGGAATTCATCATCCTTTTAGCACAATGTGATGAATCCATTAAGATGCCCCGTCATTACATTAGCTCCATCTGTTGTTATTGAGACAAGCTTAAATAGTGGTAATTTAATTTTTTTCAATAAAATTTTTGAATGCATTAAGTATATCAAGACCTCTAGTTCTTTCTTTTAACGAAACCATACCTAGCAGTTCTTCTCTAGTGGCAGAATTATCAAAAACCATACAAATAAAAATGAGCAATTGAGCTCTATGTCCATAACACTTTTAGTATTTAAAGAGAATATCTTTCTAAAAATGCGTCTTTGATCAATTGACCATCAGAAAATAGTTTGCATTTTTTGCAAGACAACCACTTCAAATGATGCTACAGTTACTGATTTAGCTTGTAAATTGGGTGTCATGAAGAAATTTTGTTGTGGGAATAATCTTCACTGGATTTAAGTTCTTTTAATTTATTTTTTCTAAGGTCACTATTAGGCGGAAAATTCGAACTCTAGAAAGTGCATTGAAGTGCCTTTCTAGAGTTCGTTTTTTGGGTATAGCCGCGGAAGCATTGCAAATCAAACAAAAACATTTTTCTTTCATCATTACAAAAAAGGATTCTCATTATTCTCAGTATAAAAAGTAGTTCTCACTCTTGATGAAAATTATGCATTTTACTCTTTTTCGTAGTATTCATTTTAAATCAAAGGGTATTAAATTAACAGTATAAGTACTGTTCAGTTATTAATATTAAGTAATCTAAATAAGAATTCGACACACACTATGCTCTCCACAACATAACTGCGTGAATTTTCACTAGACAAGCCTAGCGGTTGCGTGGCGACATGAGACGTCATGTGGTTCAACGGATTTGTAATAAGATTATGCAATGGGGTGCATAACGATAATAACATTTAAATTTTGACTAATCTATTTTTTATATATATTTAAAATTTGTCATGATCGAACGAAATTAAAGCCATGATTGACTGGTTGTTTTGGGTTTTTTTTAGGAGCATTAGCAACTAAGGCCATATTGCTCCGGAATATGCGGTGGTCATTCCCTGACCTTTCCGCATCCTCCATATTTGGTGGTGATGGGCTCGAACCCCGGTCTAATCAAGAAGCGTGTGGTATGCACTGCTGCTCCTTCCCACCTGGCTACGGAGATGCCGATTGACTGGTAGATCGCGATCAACTTGTTGGCCACTCCTGGTATATGATAACATTATCTGTGATCACAGTGAGCTCTGTACACTGCATCAATTATTTTGTCAAAATTAGAGAACTTTGCCTGAAATAATAGACAGGAAATAGAATATAAAATCCTTTGCCAATAATAATATTACAAGAGCTGCAATTATATGGGATATGCAGTTGATATCTGAAAATGTCACTTAATTCATGCATTGACTTAAAACAAGATTTCTAATTTGACGTTTCCAGACAGGTCTTCATTCAGGTTTGTGTTAGGAAAAACAAACGCTTCACATGTGCTTCTACAGGGATGGGATACACTTAAATAGAAAGGGTGCAAGAATATTTGCTGATGCTATCGAGGCAGTGTTAGGTGGGTCAGAAAACTGCTAGCTTGGGGGGGATACAAGAACTAATAGATTAACAGTAGCCACTGGCAGAGGTGAAAGTTATTCTTGCACTGCTTCTATTGGAATGAGCAGAAGCCTGGAAAACAAGATGCAGGATATCTCAGAGACTTCTGGGAGTCATTGCGGTACAAGTAAACACATGGATTGTGTTAGGGAAGCTAAGAAAAAGAACAGGTGCATGTATACTTGCGTGTACACCAATGCTAGGAGTTTGGTAAATAAATTTGATGAATTTGAGGTATTGCTCAAAGCATCAAAGGTGGATATTGTTGGGATATCAGAGACATGGTGTCACACAGATATAAGGAATGCAGAACTGGAATTTGGGGGTACAATGTGTACAGAAAGGGAGGAGGGGTTATGCTATTAGTTAAGAAACACATAAAATCCAAGGAAGTGAAGCCAGTCGACATCGCTGGACAGTGCAGTGTCGAGGTAGTTTGGTGTGACATAAGTATTGGGAGATCAAAATTGAGAATAGGAGTGTGCTATAGGCCTAATGACTCTGATGAGTATAATTAGAAACTGTACAGGGAAATAGAGTGGGCCAGTAAATCAGAGTCTTATAATGGGGGATTTTAATTTCCCAGATATTGACTGGAATTTGTGGGTTGGTCACTCACACACTAGCAAGGCTTTTGTGGATTTATTGGATGATTGTTTTCTACATCAGCATGTTCGGGAGGCAACTAGAGGGAGTAATACTCTTGATCTGATTATCAGTAGTGATTCTTCTTGCATTAAGAATCTGCAGATAGAGGAACCACTAGGTGGCAGCGATCACAGTGTGCTGAAGTGGGATTTACTCAAAGAGGTAACTACCATCAGGGGTAAAGGGAAGGGTTATTGCTTTCGTAAAGGCGACTACGATGGTCTGAGACAGTCTTTAAATTCTATACAGTGGGACCAATTGATGATGTTACCAACAGCAAATTCAAAATGGGAAGCATTCAAAGAACTTATCTTGGAAGCTACTAGGCTTTACATACCAACTAAGAAATATTGTTCAAGGTTTAGGCCTAATTGGATGTCAGATGAACTAATGAGACATATGGCAGAGAAGAAAAATGCTTGGAATACATATAGATTAACACGTGACACAGAAGCCTATGATAGATATAAGTTGATCTGTAACCAAGTTACAAAAGAGGTAGTAGTAGTAGTAGTAGTGGCATGTGATGCAAGAAAGCATGTGTATGAGCTTATGCAGCATCAGCCAAAAAAAAAAAAAAAAATCACACCATTCCCTGCAAATACCTGTCCAGTTCCTCCTTAAATTTATTCAACCTATCAACTTCCACAACGACAGATGGAAGTTTGTTCCAGCAATTAACCACCCGCTGGCTAAAGGCAAATTTCCGCACATCCAATCTACATCTGTCTTTTCTTAATTTGAATTTATGCCCCCTTAGGTTCGTAATCTGAACAAGTGGAAGGATCCCATCAGGATTCAAGGCCTTATACACCTCAATCAGATCACCGCGCAGGTGCCTAGTCTCCAGCCACTGCAATTTGCAGAACTTAAGTCTCTCATGATAAGAGGATCCCTTCATTCCCCTCACCAATCTTGTTGCCCTTCTCTGTACACGCTCAAGTAAATCTACATCCTTCCTAAAATGAGGCCTCCAGACCTGTACGCAGTACTCAAGGCGTGGCCTGACCATTGCCTTATACAGAGGGATAATCATCTCCTTTTCCCTGCTTGCCCTGACTTGCCCTGGCAGCCTGTCTGCATTGCTCAGAAAACTTCATTAAGCTTCATTAGGCAGGCGAAGGCAGATTACGCAAAATCTTTGGCAAGGGATGCAAAGAAAAACAGCAAAGAGTTCTTTACTTATGTAAACTCTAGAAGGAAGGGGATGAATCAGATTGGTCCACTTGATATCGATGGGTCAACTGTTGATGATCCTGCTCAGGTAGCTAACAAACTAAATGAATATTTTGCATCGACATTCACACACGAGGAGTTATTCAGCGAGGGGAATGCCAGAGATGTATTCAACTCTGGCAGTAAGCTAGATAATCTTGTAATAACTGAAAGTAAAGTGGAGGAGAAATAGTAGTAGTAGTAGTAGTAGTAGTAGTGGCACTTGATGCAAGAAAGCAAGAAATTGTCGAAGATAAACACAAGAAAGGCACCTGGGGTGGATGGGATCTATCCAGTTATATTAAAGGAGGCAGCAAACCCTTAGCCATAATTATGAGAGCTTCCTTGG
This sequence comes from Mastigoproctus giganteus, assembly GCF_048544385.1. NCBI lineage: Eukaryota > Metazoa > Arthropoda > Arachnida > Uropygi > Thelyphonidae > Mastigoproctus > Mastigoproctus giganteus. The sequence goes on along the minus strand of NC_143586.1, from coordinate 19,508,138 downwards.
ACTCAGGGGAGGTACCCATAGACTGGAGATGTGCAAATGTGACCCCAATTCACAAAGGAGGATCAAAGGCTGACACAAGTAATTATAGACCTGTTAGTTTAACTTCTGTTCCAGGTAAATTAATGGAGGCACTGGTTAAAGAAGCACTGCAGGATCATCTAGACAAGACTTCAGTTATAGCTCGGACACAGCATGGTTTTGTTAAGGGAAAGTCTTGCCTGACCAATTTGATGGATACTATGATGCAGTCACAAAAGAACTGGATGCAGGGAATAACTTTAATATTATATACTTGGATCTTAGAAAGGCTTTTGATACTGTTGCACATGGAAGACTGCTGCACAAATTGGAGCTGTGTGGCATTGGAGGCATATTGCTGCTATAGGTGAAGGGTTGGTTGAGGGGGAGAAGACAGAGTGGTAATCAATGGACACTGCTCATCGTGGACTAATTTTATTAGTGGAGTTCCTCAGGGTTCAGTGTTGGGTCCATTATTGTTTTCTGTATTTATAAATAATATTGATGATGGTATATCAAGCTTAATATTCACGTTTGCAGACGATACAAAAGTTGGCAGGGTAGTAATAGGAGTAGTAGTAGTGGTAGTAGTAGTAGTGGCATGTGATGCAAGAAAGCATGTGTATGAGCTTATGCAGCATCAGCCAAAAAAAAAAAAAAAAAATCACACCATTTCCTCCAAATGCCTGTCCAGTTCCTCCTTAAATTTATTCAACCTATCAACTTCCACAACAACAGATGGAAGTTTGTTCCAGCAATTAACCACCCGCTGGCTAAAGGCAAATTTCCGCACATCTATTCTACATCTGTCTTTTCTTAATTTGAATTTATGCCCCATTAGGTTTGTAATCTGAACAAGTGGAAGGATCCCATTAGAATTCAGCATGCTCAACCCATTCAAGGCCTTATACACCTCAATCAGATCACCATGCAGGTGCCTAGTCTTCAGCCACTGCAATTTGCTGAACTTAAGCCTCTCTTGGTAAGAGGATCCCTTCATTCCCCTCACCATTCTTGTTGCCCTTCTCTGTACACGCTCAAGTAAATCTACATCCTTCCTAAAATGAGGCCTTCAGACCTGTACGCAATACTCAAGGCGTGGGCTGACCATTGCCTTATACAGAGGGATATTCACCTCCTTTTCCCTGCTAGCAAAATTCCTATATATCATCAACAAAATCCCATGACCCTGCCCTGGCAGCCTGTCTGCATTACTCAGAAAACTTCATATCTGCCTGCACAATTACTCCCAGGTCTTTTTCATTTTCTACCACCTTAAGTGTAGTACCACACAGTTGGTACGTTTCTCTGGGGTTAGTTCTACCCATATGCAGTACTTTGCATTTGTCAAGGTTAAACTTCAGTTGCCAATTCTTAGCCCATCTGCCCAAATAATTTGATCCTGTTGCAGTAGCATACTGCCATTACTGTCATTAATAACCTTAACAAAGCGTCTTTAACAAAGGGTTGTTAAGGATACTACTGACTATGTGCTGCAACAGGATCTGGAAAGGTTGAGCAGATGGGCTGAGAGGTGGCCCATCTGAAATGAAGTTTAACATTGACAAATATAAAGCACTACATATGGGAAACAGCAACCCCAGAGCAACGTATCAACTCTGTGGTACTACACTAATAGTGGTAGAGAATGAAAAGGACCTGGGGATAGTTGTGCAGGCAGATATGAAGTTCTCTGAGCACTGCAGACGGGCTGCAAGAGTAGCTCATGGTGTCTTATCAATGATATACAGGAATTTTTCTAGCAGGGATAAGGAGGTGATTATTCCCTTGTATAAGGCAATGGTCAGGCCACACCTTGAGTACTGTATACAGGTCTCGAGGCCTCATTTTAAGAAGGATGTAGAGCTGCTGGAACGAGTACAGAGAAGGGCAACAAGGTTAGTGAATGGAACAAAGGGTTGCTCTTACGAAGAAAGGCTTAAGTTTTGCTAATTACAGTGTCTGGAGACTAGACACCGGCGAGGTGATCTGATAGAGGTGTATAAAGCCTTGAATGGTTTGAGCATGCTCAATGCCGATGGAATTCTTCCTCTTGCTCAGAATAATCATCTGAGAGGGCAAAAATTCAGATTGATTAAAGACAGATATAGGATAGATGTGCAGAATTTTGACTTTAGCCAGCAGGTTTTTGGTTGGTGGAACAGACTTCCATCCTTTGTGGTGGAAGTTGATAGCCTAAATAAATTTAAGGCTCAGCTGGACAGGTATTTCGAACGAACGGAGGGGTGAAGTGGAAGTTTTTTTTGTTTTTTTTTTCTTTTTTCTGGCTGATGCTGCATAAGCTTACTTTCTTGCATCATATGCCTCGACTGATGCTAATGCTAATGTTACAGACCGTGGACTAGTGGCATGCTTGCAACTGCTAATAGGCAGTTTATTTATAGAAATGTAAAGACTGTGTCTATGCTCTGAATGATTAGCATAGAATGATTAATTCTCTCTCTCCAAAAACAATGGATAGAATTAATCATTCACTACTGGGATATAAGTAAATAACACACAGTTACATTATTTAATAAATGGCATGCTTTTTGGGTCATATCAGCAGAAGATATAGTACAAAAATTTACTAATAGCATTCAGTTTGGGAAATCTGTTTCTCCATGAATAGGCCAAATATTAAGCCAAGGTTTCTTCAGCTAAAAGGCAAAGTCTGCTGAAAGAAAACTAATATATGTAGTCTAATTCATATACACTGGTGTTCAAAGAAAGTGCATCACTCCTTAAAATTGTAATTGTCGTCCGAATAATGTAAGTATATGGCAGTATTTCTTACAGATTGCATCAGTTGTTACTTTCAGCTGTATAATCACGCTCTGCAAGGCCGACTGGGCTAGCTGGGTGGGTAAAGTGCCTGCCTGACAACCCAAAGGTCGCGGGTTCGAATCCCGCCTCGGGCTTGGATCAAAGTACTGCAAAAACCTTGGGAGGTGCATTATGGCCACAGAAGCTGATGCGCCAACAACCAAAAAAAAAAAAAAAAAAAAACGCTCTGCAAGAGTTGCAGTCATTTTATCAGGTATTTCATTAGGGTTAAATACCTGATCATGTATCAATATTTATTTATTTCAGCTGATATTAGATCAAGCATATTTGCCTTACCTATATTCAACCATTTTCTAAATATGTTCCCCCCACCCCATATCTGATGATGGCTATAACACTTATCATTTTATTTTCATTTTAATTGCATTTTATTTTATTAGTATTTTGATGTACTAATTTTACTTTACAGCTCTCACACTTTCTATTGGCTTGGTAATTGAGCCCATAATTTTCTTAATTCATCGTGACCTTTAAGATATTAACATTCTTTCACCTTTCACAAATCTACTACACTTCTTTTTCTACTTTCCTCACCCTTCTAGTTACTGGCACTTTGTGTAACTTTCACATCCATTTATGCATACTTTATTCAATATATTTATACAAACTTATATATATATATATCTTTGTATTATAAATGTAGAATCGGATGGTAAACTAATTTAAGTAAATTACTAATAGGTTTGGCGAAGGCATGGGGATTTTAAAAGCTTGATATGAAGGGTACAAGGTGAAAATGGTTAAGAGCTGCTGTAAACAAATTCATGTAAGTGTAAATGCTGACTGAAAATCAGAATGGCTCATGGAATTCATGATTTAATGAATGTTAAAAGTTTTATTACAGAACAAGTAATTTTGCTCCCTTGGAAATGGCTTATAGTGATACACTTGAAACAAAAGTAGCTACATTTAATTCCTTTTTGGGTCTTTTATAAATGTATTTTACAGTAAAGTAATATTGATTAAAATAAATTTACTACACCTCATACCTCATTTAGCATTTACACTGTAAATGCTAAATGAAGTATGAGTATAATGCATATTTAAGGTGTAAAAAATCTTTTCCCAGAAAAAAATTTATGCACTCTACCACTGGATCAGCTATAACTACAAATATAACAAACGAATTAAGCAGTAAAACAACTAATTCAGCACTAACAAATAATTTGCAATGCTAACCATAAGGCTACAGAAATAGGCTGCTGCTTCTGTGTATTAATGTTCTTTTGTAAGCTGCACAAAACAGAACATTAATATACTGTGAATGTACAGCTTAAAATAGCGACATTAGTTACATAACATGATCTTAAGCACATGTTACAATAACAAGGTAACAAATAGGTGTAAGGAATATAAATATTAAGGCAGAATTCATTTCCAGATTATTCCTTGTCCAGCAATCTTTCAATGTTAGAAACAACGATATTTTTGGGATTTTTTTCCTATAAGAAAAATATTTTAATTTACTATCTTATGAGGTGACTCCGTAGCCAGGTGGGCAGGAGCAGCAGTGCGTAGCACACGCTTCTTGATTAGACTAGGGTTCGAGCCTGTGACCACCAAAAACGGAGGATGCGGAAAGGTCAGGGAGTGACCACTGCATATCTCTGGAGCAATATGGCCTTAGTTGCTAATGCTCCTAAAAAAAAAAAAACAACAACAACCACCATCTTATGAAATATGAAATGGTAGCAGTATTATTTCTTTAATGAGATTTTATGCACCATTTATAGCTATTAATTATTTACTGATGATATGCACCATTTATAGCTATTAATTATTTACTGATGATATGCACAGTTTTCAATAGTGTTGTTTTATTTCAGTGTAAATGTGGCTTCCCTTACACAGTCAGAGATCAGAGACATTATTTTGGGAATGGAAATCTCGGCACCCTCAGCCCAAAGACAACAAATAGCAGAAATCGAGAAACAGACGAAGGAACAGTCTCAGCTGACAGCTACAACTACTCGAACTGTTAATAAGCATGGAGATGAAATAATAACATCTACTACAAGGTAAGATTACAACATGACTTGTTTTTCAAAACTGTAATTTGTAAATAGCTATCCTAATGAACTAGTATTCTCACTATATTTATTCTATTGAACAGCATGGGATTCTAGAAATAACTGTTAACTATATAAATAAAATTTTATATTGGTGTAAAAGGAACTGTAATGATGTTGTTTTGTAATCAAATGCCAGTGTTCTCCCCAAAAATTTTGGCAGCCGAGTGGCATTATGAAGTAACCAGGTGGGGAAGTGTAATACTTCACAATATTATAAAATTTTCTGTTATTTATAAATGTGACTTAAGCAATCCAGAGCAAAAAAATAATTGCAATTTAACACTATATGCTCCTGTATTGATCTTAATCGCATAGTATGTTCGAATTAAAATTGATCGGGATCAGTGAGCAGTACCATACATTACTGCTCACTGATCGGTACCATACGTGAGAATCGCTTAAATTTTAGCTGGGCGGTGTGCCCATTCAATAGGTCCTGGGGAGATCACTGAACACTTAGAATGTACAAATGCTTTTCAAGCATAAACATAATAGAATTGGTATTTATAGATTTGAAGATGTTAGTATCTGATTGTTAGATCTGTTTCTTCACTTCTGCCATTTTATAGATTGAGAATGTGTATTTAATGTGGGTATAAGGTGTGTATTTAAACGCTGTGCCATCATGATACTATATATTTTTATTATAGAGGAATTAATTGCAACTTTATGTTTTCAGCAACTATGAGACACAGACCTTTTCATCAAGAACAGAATGGAGAGTTAGAGCTATTTCTGCAACAAATCTTCATTTGCGGACCAATCACATATATGTGTCTTCTGATGACATTAAAGAAACTGGATATACTTACATTCTACCCAAAAATATCCTCAAAAAGTTTATTATTATTTCGGATCTTCGAACACAGGTAAGTTAACAGTAAATTTAAAATCTATAGTGATCTGTTTACAAGTTTCAAGAAAAGTATGGTATTGGGTATAAAAAAAAAAAAAATAGTAGAGTAGAGTAGTACTCTTAATTGTGACTTACAAAAAGAGTTGCTTACTTTATGAGTTATTTCCATTGAGTTAATTGTAAATTATTAATTGCAGTTGTCATCTTTGCTAACTGCACATGATCAAGAACCTCTGCTAGTTCCTTGGTCATATACATCCTATTCTCAGTGAATAGTCCAGGAAGATAGGAGAAAGGAGATGAAATTCTCTCTTATGGACCCATTTCCTCTATTATTGTAATGGATGACCTCAAGTTTCAAGATTGGAATGACTTAAAATTTGGGAAACCTAAAATTCCGGAATGTACTTCCAACTGCTCATGTAAATGAGTGATTAGTTTAAAAAGAGATGTGGGAATTAAAAACTGGTTAAAATTAAATTGTATAGAGGAAACTTAGTACAGTCTGTCCTCGTATAGCACGATAGTTGTGTTCCTAGAAACCCTCGTGCAATGCAAAATCTTGCAATATAAACAACAGGCCCTATGGGAAAAGTGGGGTTAGGTGCCGACCACCCAAGATTGAACACACATTTGGAACCAAAACATTACCAAACACAATAAATAATCGGGTAATTTTAATCGTTATAAAATACTTACGTATTTTATAACGATTAAAATACGTAAAAAAAATAATATTTTTTTATTTTTATTATAATATAATAAATAATAAAAAATATTTATTTAAATAATAAAAATTTATTAATAAAATAGTAAAAAATTATATTAAATAAAAATAGTCGTAATAAAATACGTAAGTATTTTATTACGACTATTACATAATAAAATATTGCTAATGCTTTTGTTTCTATCGTAAGCAAACTTGTTTTTTGCTTGATTTTCTATCCAAACAGATGACAGCCATTCCATCTCTTCCAATTCTTTGTGTCTTAATCTAATGGATTTTAATTACACTTTGTGTTGTTCCTGCTATGAAAGTTGTTTTTATTTTTTCTGCATGCTTTCTAATTCTCGGCATTGCCTCATTTCGGTCTGTAGCACGTGCAATATCACATGGTCTTTCATTTTGCTCAAAGCGTTTCACAATTTCATATTTTTTCTCTATCGAAAGAGGTGGACTGGCCATAAGCCTTACCGGGGAAATCCCGGTGGGCCGGAGGCCGGTGTGATTTTGGCTATAAACCGTAGTATGAGGCCACTATAAATTTTCCCGGGTAAGTATTTTTGACCCAGTCCGCCTCTGTTTATCGATATTGCTTTTTTTTTTTTTTTTCTCTCTGAATCTGCAGTGTCTTCGCCAGGACGCTTCCTTTTCACACCTTTTAAGTATTTTACTAATTTTTAGGGAATAAAGCACACTTACAAAACGAGGAGGCACGCTTGATACACATAAACAAAGCTGCGCCCGTGTAGCAACTGAATAAACAACATCGTAAAGGCCGAGATACACTATTAACACCTCACATTTTACTAAAGCACATTTCTGGGGGTTACTACCATAAAACAATTTCCAGTTGCATTTCTGCTAGTGGAATCTGTTATAAACTGGTAGTAAACTCCATCTAATTGCATTTGCGATTATATCGATAGCTGGAATTGTGTTGGTTTTTACGTTATTATGGTGAAATGTGTTTCCCCTTCACTGATATAAAAAACATAAATACATTTTCAGAATCTTCTCTTCATTCCTATCGTGTTGCGTTCGGTTGGGGTGATTCTGCGTTCAACTGCCATTTCTTGTAAACACAAAGGCGAATCGTGCATAAGTGAATTCGATCGTGTTATATAAGATATCGTTCCCCTGTTTATAAATCGTGTATGATCGAATTCATGTAATGTAAACACGTGTTATACGAGGACCGACTGTACACCTTACTCAATGCTCGTAATGGAAGGTTATCACTAAATAAAATCAGTGGTTTTATTTAATGATAACTTTTAAAATTTTCAAATATGTGAGAGGTATACGCTATTCACCTAAAAAAAAAAAATCCAAGGGTTATACGATGTATACCTGTGTATACCCTCCATTACAGCCCTGCTTCCATGGGCACTATTCTTCTGAATTGGCTTCTACAATTCCCCCCCCCCCCCCTCTTCCAAACTAGTCTGAATATGTGCTTGCTTTTCTTCTTCCTCATTTATCTCTTCAGCTTCCATTTTCTGGAACAACTTCTATTCACATATTTTCTGAAAATTACTACAATTATACAGAAATTCAAGTCTAATGTCAACAAGTATCTTCTTTCATCTTTTCAGCCTCCAACCCATGCATAGTACATAGTAAAAAAAAATAATAAGGGGGGGGGGAAATTAATCCTGCTAGCTACAAAACCACTTTAAAAGGACAGGAGAATTCTGCAATATTCCTACAAACAAAGATGTCACTTTTTTTTTTTTTTGCATGGATTCTTAAAGACAAATCTGTTCATACAATGTGCCAGATTGCTTTCTTAATATTTCTGAATTATAAAATGTTTGTTTTTCTCCCTAATAAAATATGCTAGATTTTGCAGTGTTTATTTTGTACATTGTTCACATGTTCACAGCAGAAGAAACGTTGCCTTTTCAATGAGTTTCCCTGTTATTGCACTACTTTGAAACAAATGACATTGTGCCTTTGTTTTAAAATAGTCTGTTTTTTTTTTTAATAGTTATTTACAAGAAACCACCTGCTCTCTGACAAGAGATTAGCAAGTCCTGAAAGAAGATATTGTGTCATTTAACTAAATGGCAGATTAGCTATTTTTTGAAAGTAGTGCAATATCAGGGCAACTCACTGAAAAGTTGTTGGGTTTTTAGGAGCATTAGCAACTTAGGCACAAATTGTGCCATTGTGTACTAAATGTACAAGTGGTTTTTTTTTTTTTTTTTTTTTTTTTGTTAACACACACACAAAGGAACATAACAGTCCTCCCAACTTTGTATATTTAATTTAAAATATAATGAGTCTAAACTTTGCAGTTTTATATATTTTTATTTTTGCATACAGAAAAATTGGCGCCTCCGTATCCAGGTGGGAAGGAGCAGCAGTGCGTAGCACACGCTTCTTGATTAGACCGGGGTTCGAGCCCGTCACCACCAAATACCGAGGATACGGAAAGATCAGGGAATGACCACCGCATATCCCGGAGCAATATGGCCTTAGTTGCTAATGCTCCTAAAAACCAAATAACCAAATAGCATACAGAAAAGCAAATACCAAAAATTTCAGGTTAATAATAAATTTTTCAGTATCAAACATTGTAACTAGTGATACAGTTATTGAATAGCACTCTGCTACTCAACTGACAATGTGCACTGGCAGAATGTTATGTGCAGTATTCTGCCTGTGTAAGCTGAAATGAATACCATCCAATGTAATGTTTTCAACACTCATTTACACTCTTCCATAGAAATACAATGATTACATTCCAACATGTTCTTGCGAGGCATGGCCCCCTATGGACTTGATTTGTGTCAACATTTGTAGTTTGCAATTAAGTTTATTTATTTACTGCACTGTTCTCACGGTAGTTATTTCATAAGCTTTCACTGTTCCATTAATTTGTTAAATAGTAGGTGTTCAGTTTGTTTTTGTTAATATTTCACTAATGAAGCAAGAGATAAATATCTTGAAATGTTTGATAATTGTTAATGCTTTTATTCATAAACTTAGTGCATTCAGAAAAATTCTCTGGATGTGTGTGCTGAATGGAATAAATCCATTTGTAATGTGTAGTTGAGAGTGCCATTACTTCTTAAGTTAACTATACTGAAACAAACAAGCTTTTACCACTCAAAACTAATGCTGTTACAACCTCGATGGAGATGTCGCTCTTTGCAGGCAACTGCAGAATGGGCTGGAGCTATAATTTCAGTTTACCACTCATCATCTAAGCCATGTCTAATAGATCATGCTATTAACACCTCAATTGCTCTTTTACCTAAAATTGCACAAAGTGATCAAGTGCCAAAATACCCAAATGATGTGTTCAACCAAGGTGAACTTCCATCTGTTGTTGTGGAAGTTGATAGCTTAAATAAATTCAAGGAGGAACTGGACAAACTTTTAGAGGGAGTGGATGTATGAATTTGTTTTTTTGGCTGATGCTGCATAAGCTCATATGCTTGCTTTCTTGAATCACATGCCTCCTACTACTACTACATGGAGAAGAAAACAAGGTTTATGAACACATCATTCAAGGTTTACATCATTATTCCCCTAGGGAAGAAGGAAAGTGATGCAAACCTTGAATGATCACTCACATTCACATTATCTGACGGTATTGTCCATTCCTTCAACTCCCAGGTACTAAATATATATCAATAGACAAAATCAGATATTCCTGTGGAAATAGAAGCAGTATCTTGTACATCATGTGTTACTATTTTCTTGTAGAATACAATGTATTATGCAGTGAAGCTGGCATTGGAAAATATTAATAAGTATCCATCCCATAGACCTTATTATATTCAGACTATCTGATTGCAGGTCTCCCTTGTAAAACAACTCCACATCCTGTTATGAAATAAATGATTCCAGTTACTGCAGTTTAGAATAACAAACCAACCTTCAGGTTCTTTTGGATCCCAGGTCATACTGCCATTCTGGGGAATGAGCTTGCAGATCAAACTGCTAAACGCCCAGCTGCCTTGACTATGTAAAATTTTTATATTCTAATTCAAATTCACATTAGACTGACAAATCGATAGCAAACTTTCAGCTTAACACTTTGTTGCTTCCTTGTGCAAATATGCAACTTCAGATTTTTAATCCACTTGGAGGAGAATCACTCTGCTTTTAGAACTTCTTCCTGTTTGACAGAAGAAAAACCAGATATTTTTGTAAAACAACCTTCACCGGAGTCTGATTAATTCAGTTATAAGTGAGAAGAAAGCCCAAAAACGCCCCTGCCCTTTTCAGTCCAGATTGACTAAATACTGGGTTAGAAAAGGTCATCATAAAAGCCTGCAGCAAAAGTGTTAAGCAGAATACAAGAAGAATGTTTATCCTGGGCATGTTTTGGCCATACATATTTGACCTATCTTTATCTGCTGCTGGAAACAATTCCCCTCCCCATACTGATTTGCTGTTAACAGTCAGCATATACTTGTTGATTGTGGTCACACTCTCTACAATATCTTGTCCAGTAGTCATCAAGGTTTGCAGCACCCTATTATGTGTATTAATTGACATTAACACACACACAATAGGGAATGATGCAAACCTTGATGACTGACTTCTTCAGCTATCTAAAATGAATCTAGTTATATAATCATTTCTGATAAGATGTCTTTCAAAGTAAACCATTCTGTTTCATAAGTAACTTTAAGATAAGCACAAACTTCTTTATCTACAGGTTGCAAAGACCACATCTTAGTCTTTACAACCTTTATGCTAGGAAATTCTCATATCACCCACCCAACTATACTCATTGTTTATAAAAATCTAAAATTAACCTATTCTGTAATTTAAATTTTAAAAATTCTTAATATTTAAAAAAAAAAAAGTTAGTTAATTGAGTGAGGACCATTTAATCCTGTGTATTCTTCTGTGCCACAGACATAGAATTCTTCTGTGTCTGGGATTTCAACTGCTAGGAGTGACACTTGGGCTTAATGCTCAGGATAGAACAAACTTCCTTATCCACACATTCCCTAAAGATTCACTACTTCTAAACAAATGAAAGTAGTGAATCTTGAGACAAATGTTATGGATAAAGAAGTTATCTTTACTTGTTTAACATATGAGACATGACTATAATATCCTGTTTCGAGATTGACTTACTAGCCTCACATTAAATAGTGGGTTATCTCTCCTGACACCTTGTGAATAATGAAACACTTCTTATGTGAATTGCTATGTGGTATAAAGAAATTAAAACTTCGATTATTTGAATTTTAAATTTTTCTATCTGATGAGAGACCAATAAATCTTGAAAAAGTCCATCATAGTTTAAACAAATCAGAATGATCAAATGGTTTTCTGTGATTTGTTTAAAATATGAGAATATAGTAAATACTGCTGATATCAAAGTTTCAGGTGTTTTTCAGTTTTTAGTTTTCCATTTTTCTTAGAGCTTTCCATTAGAAGCTTCAGTAACTAGGCATGGTCTCTCAGTTTTTGAACTGCTGTTCTGTAAGAGAGCATATTACTTTTGCTATACATAAAATGTATTAACATTGATATTCTTTCGATATTTCTGTCTGTCACTTTAATGTTAGTTATAATGGAGGAAGTAACTTTTGATTAATTAACTTTTAACTGAAAGGTGTCAGTCCTTCAAAATATGTACTTGTGTATTTTTAGAAGAACATACTTTGAAAGAATGTGTATTTCTTTGCGTATAATTTTTGTTGTATATCAAGTTTTTAAACAATAGTAACATGATCTGTTCTGCTTAGATTGCAGGATATTTGTATGGTGTCAGCCCTTCAGATAACCCTCAAGTGAAGGAAATACGTTGCATAGTTATGCCACCTCAATGGGGTACTCATCAGACAGTTCATCTGCCTAACATTTTACCACAACATGACTATCTTTTGGAAATGGAACCTCTTGGTTGGGTCCATACTCAACCCAATGAACTGCCACAGTTATCACCTCAAGATGTCACAACTCACGCCAAAGTAATGGTTGAGAATTCTAGTTGGGATGGAGAAAAAACAATTGTAATCACATGCAGGTAAGTAAGAAATGTGTTAAATTTTTATTTTGTCACTTTGAATACATATATTCATCAGTAGTTCAGTTTAATAATAATTTTAAAAAAATTATGTATTTTGACTGTCATCACAAACATTTGGCATTCTGCATCCTTTGGGGATATAAAAATTCATTAAGTAATGTCTTTATTCTTTCTTTTATATATATATATATATATATATATATATATATATATATTTTTTTTTTTTTTTTTTTTTAAGTGAATGTATGTCTTTCACAAGGATTGAGTTTGCATAGTTATTAAAATTTTTTTTTTAAACAGTAATCTCAGTATCTAGATATTTAAAATTCATCCTTTTTAGTTACCATTTTTTGATTTCCCAGATACTCATCTTAAACGTTTATTATATTTGGTACATATGCTCATAAAATATAAAAATGCTTCTTGAAAAATCCTTGTCGTGATGCACTGCTTCTGCATGCAAGTTTGGAAATTTTGCAGTCATCACATGACAGGCATCAATCATATAGTTGATTCAGTCACATAAGCTTATGTATGTAATTCCTGCCTCTATTGTAACCTTTCTTTCAGCATTCTAAAATTATCTGGGCAGATATTATTAAAATTTTAAAAAATTCTTAATTCAAATTAATTTTTGTCATTATTAAACTTTTTTTTTTTTTTTTTTTTCATGACAGCATTTTACCTGTTACCTGATTTGTCTAATTACTGTTTGTGAAAGAATTCTATTAATCAATAATTGAAATAACTTCAATAAAATATTTGTTTCAGTTTTACACCAGGATCATGTTCGCTGACAGCATACAAACTAACTCCTAGTGGTTATGATTGGGGTAGACAGAACACTGACAGAGGCAATAATCCCAAGGGCTACCTACCTTCACATTATGAAAGGGTACAGATGCTACTGTCAGATCGTTTTCTAGGATTTTTCATGGTACCTGCCCAAGGATCGTGGAATTATAATTTTATGGGTATGTACCTATTAATGAATTAATGGTAGGGATCATTTTATTTCCACTTGTAGCTGTTTAACTTTTCATTTATCCCAAATTGCCACAATGGAACATAAATTTGTAAATGTTCAAATAGTAGAACAGGTGGTTTAAATATTTTTGAATGTTTACAATTTTTTATATGTAGTTATAATTGCTTACTAATGCTAGGATTGGTTCTACTCTTTTAAGCAATCATAAATATTGATCATCTATATATTTCTGCATTTTCTTATATACTTCTGTCAAATATCATATTTACCTAAAATATTATTAGTATTTAAAATACTAATAAAATTAGATGTTATGTGAAATAAAATACAAAAGTAAATTGATATATTAAGAAAGTTGATTATTATTTTGCTGCTTTATCTATTAGAAAGAGATTCTTCATTATTAAAGGTTTAAGAAATGAAAAAAAAAAAAAAAAGCATTATTTTTGATTTGATTTGCTAGAGAAGCAGTAAAGATAAGGATCAAGTTTTTCATCCGGCCAAATTATTAAAGTGTGTGTTAATTGGTTAATGGAAGTTTTGTTGTTGACTATTTAATCTTTGGGGGAGGGAGGGAATCCTTGTATTTTTGAAACTTCTGGGAGGAAAATTATCAAAGAACTCTACATTTATATGGTGTATGTTCTTTAAAATTTCCTTTAAAAGTTCTTCACATAAAAAAGCAGTCTTCAGTTTAAAATCTTAGTTTCAGTAATGATTCATAATCAAGAATATTCAAATAGATAAAATCAAACGATGCCATTACACTACTTATGTAGTTAAATTTATGGGTAAACTATGGTGTATTTACACCGATATTATATAGCTAATTTCACCCATAACTTACTATGCCTTTTGCCTTCAAATATGTTATGAACCAATAGCTATATTGGTTGCTGTCGTTATGCAAATGAACATCACAGGCATGTCGGTCTCTATTCAGTATTTTCTTCCATACTGTCCTATTTCCTGTTTGATTTTCAGCCTTGAATTAGAAGTAAGTCCTCTTCTAATTTTTGTAGGACATCATCCCTTCTGCCTTTTGGTCTATTAGTATTCATTTTTCTTTAATTTTTCTTTCGCTTATCTGTTTAGCTAATCTCCTTTCTCACATTTTTTTCTACATGATTATACTATTTTAAGTTTATGTCGCTTACTTTTGATTTGCTGTTTTTTGCTCCAGCATTTTTTCTTAATTCCTTGTTTGTAATGTGGGCTTGCTGTTACTTCCTTCTCTTAGTTCCAATTATTTTTCTTAAAACTCTCTGAAGATTCATATCTAAGTTCAAATTCATGTTGTTTGCAAGTAGAAAGGTCATTTTCGCTCTCTATAAGGTGATGGTGAAATTACACTGGAAATCTAGTTCTGGAGGCCACATCTAAAGAAATATTTAGAGTTTAGAGGGTGCAAATAAGGGTGACCGGGTTGGTGAAGAGCACTAAGCATTATCCCTGTGCAGAATGGCTTAGAAGATGTGAATGCAGAACTTAGGACTCTTTTCAATCTAAATTAACACCACTGAGAAAAGTTCAAGGTCTTCTCATACAATAAATGGCATGATGTACTAATATGCCCTCCTCCCATCTGTAGCATGTCCCCCCCCCCCCAATATATTCAAAAAATATAAATATAAAAATATGTATATAAATATTTTTAAAAATAGATATTAATGTTATCATGTTAATTTTTGATCCTTAATGGGATGGGGGATTGGACATACTGCCCAGCCGATCTAATTGTATCAATACAATAACATTTAAACTTCGATTTTATTTGCTTTATCTTTAATTGCAATTCTGCCCTTGGCATATCAGGATTAAAAGCGTCTCCTTCTATTTGACCATTCTTGACCTTTTTTGGTCCAGGATTGTATAGGAAGCTTTTTCAGTTTGTCAGAATTAAGGGAGCAATGCCCACCAGTAGGTTTAATATTTGTAGTAGGCAGTTCTTAAACCATTTTTCAGGACAGTCACAATCCATTTCCTGGTGGAAATTGGCTACAAATTATTTTGGCTTGAAACATTTCAAAAATTCTCACAAAACCATCCCAGCTACCTGAATGTTATTATCAGTATGCTCCCTTTAACACTCAGCCATTTTAATCCTACTTACACTGCCAAGAGAAATGCTTTCTTACTTGAAATGAAGGATTCTTCTGTTTTTTATGCTGGTATCATGCCAAATTATACTTTCAGTGCTGGTTGCACTGAAAGTAGAATTTGGCATGATAGTCAAAACCATGTCTAGTTGAGGTAATAAATGCTTCTTCCTTTTTGTCCATATTGCTTGACCACTCATAATTATTTCATTTGCCACACAATAATAACATTTTTCTTATCACTGCTGTCTCTATGTTCCTACTCTCAAAAACGAAGCTCGTATGCCCATATAAATAAATAAATACATTTTCTGTTTATACTCCAGAATGACCACATGGTCCAAGGAGTTCACAAGATCAAAAGAATACAAAAAACAGCACTGTATTTAGCAGTCACAGCTTGAAACTCGGTTACTCAAAGCATGTGAACTTATGTACCCTCGCACATGACCACTTGGCTATGGCAGCCATTAAATCACTGTGAGATGCTGTAAAGTGACCTTACCAAATTTTTTCAAAACAAAATTCTGCATTTCCATGAAACATTTGCTTAGAGTGGATATTTCATTATACCTGAAAAAGTTGTGAACTTTTCTGCAATCAGTTGACAAAGTGGAGTCATACCTCGATAATCTCTGCTTATAGATGGTGTGTATTTGTTCTTTTCTCAGTTAGCCTGAGTAGCTAATGCGCCAATAAAATCAAAACCAAACCAAACCAATCTTTTCTCAGTACAGTAAACCCCCGCTATTCGCGGGGGTTAGGTTCCTGAGAAATGCTGCGAATACCGAAAACGCGAATACTGAGTTATGGCTCCCATAGTAATAAAGGGGTTCCGTTCCAAAGTATGAAATATATAAGAAAAACTAGTCTAAAATTTTGTCTATGTATGTATTATATGTGCCTTCATAATATGACTATGTACATAGACAGTACATAGTGAAATGCAAGCATATGGCACCGAAATGAAAATAAGAAACAATTTAATATTAAATGTAATATTTATAGAAATTTCAAACAAATCTTTCAAACCAGCGCCTTTGCTAGCTAAAAAACTTATCCCGCCAGTGTTATCACCAGTTTCGCTAAAGTGTTGATAAAGGAGTTTTGCCTTTTCACGAATGTTGAGTGAATTTAACGGAATTTTATTTTGAGTTCGGTCTTCTATTCACAGATTTAAAGCTTTTTCCATTTTTTCTAATTTAACATCACGAGTTACAGAGCAAATTTTTGAAGCAATTAGTGCGTTTTCACTGACACTACGGCAGATTTTTTCCTTCCGATTTCTTGATTGATCGTACCGTTGACTCATTGATTTTATAATGTTTTGCCACTGAGGAGACACTTTCATCATTAAAAATTTTGTCTAATAACTCAATTTTATTCGCTAATGTCATCACCTTTGATCTTTTCACATTTCCCTTGTTATTCGTAGCCATATTTTTGTACCGGTTAGAAAGAACTTGTCCACAATAAAGTCACTTTCTTCCGTTAACACGCTCGAAAGTCTGTTTTACACTGCTAAACTGTAGATTTATCACTTTTGTAAGCATATCAATTTATAAATTTATTCAATTTATGAGCATATAAATTAAAAGCAAACGACGAAACCTTCCATGACAAGTGCATAACACATACTGAACAAGGATTAGCGAGAAACATCCACGCTCGCGATTTTGTCAACCCTCTCCCCCCACCCGCTGAGCACTGTTTTGACCGGGAAAGATAATTTTAGCCACGCCCATGTTTTTTTTTTTTTTTTTTATGGCAGAAAATGTTCACGGCACTTTAAAATTCACATTTTTTCAGGTTTCATTTTATATTAAATCAGTGACCGCGAATACGTGAAACCGCGAATACGTGAAACCGCGAATAGCGGGGGTTTACTGTATATAAAGGACATTGCCAGTATTTATTTTGGTTTTATTTCAAAAACAGTTTTCTTGGAAATTCCAGTTAATGTATTAGTTTTATAAGCAATAGAATGGTGCTCTCCTTGGTCACATCTAATCAAAGTTTTGAATATGTATTGATAATATTTTCCCTCTTTGTTTTTTTTTTTTTTATGGGTATGAGATAAAATTAATAATTAAAAAAATGTCTAGTGTTTATTGTGCCAATTTCATAAAAATATTTAGATCCAAATTTATATAAAATTACATTTGATTAATACTGTTGAACCATTTTTTGCATGTTGGAGTATTATTACATGAACAAGTGTAAACTAGTTAGCATTAGCATTAGTAGAGGCATACAATGCAAGAAAGCAAGCTTATGCAGCATCAGCCAAAAAAAAAGAACTGCACCCATTTTACCCCTTTATTCGTTCAGATGGGATATGGGTTTTTTTTTAGCTGCAGAATAAGCAACTCCCCCATACATCATCATGCCATTCGAATACTGTTTTTTGTTAAATTCCTGTATTTCATATTTGGATCTCAGATCTGTTTGTTAAAATAGGTTTGAAAACTATTATAAAAACAAGTTTCTCTCTTTGTTTTAAAGAACTTGTTGAACTGGAATCCTAAATTTCCTGTTGTACTTATTCTGTTTTTTATCTTCATGTCTGATTTTCCAACTTCATTAAAACTTGTTCCTGGATAAACAAAATTACAACAAAATTTACTGTTCCAGTTTTTGATTACTTAGTCTACAATCTAAATTTTTCTTGTTTCTCCCAACTTTAATATTTTTTGTTTTTGTGCAACTAATTTTCATGCCAAATTCTTGTAGAACCTTTATCTGTTTTCTTTAAAGGGATACCTGAAGATTTTGCAGGCTGCTATTTAACAACATAATATCATCTGTTAATAATGATCCAATTTCACACTTAACTTTGTTAGTAACTTACATTGTTTTATTCCCTGAAAATTATAAAAAGTGGTGATAAAGTAGAACTTTGACTCAACTAATTTAACCTTAAACCATTTTCCAGTGTTCCCTTCTTTAAATCTCTCTTTTCATTCTTGAATCCTGAATACAGGTTCTTGTTGTGTTCCCATGACTTTTCTATAATTTGCCCTTGTGTGTGATCCCGGCATTCCCTAAATGCTGACCATTTATTCTTCAAGATTACATTCAATAATAACTCTAACTTAGTTCTTTAAAATAATTGTATAGATTTTACCTTGTACACTAAGGAATGAAATTTTTCTTTATTTCCACATATAGCTTTATTTTCCTTTTTTTATATATTGGTACAGTTATGCCCTATTTCAATTTTATTGAACTTGTCCTGTAGAAAATGATCTGTGGTTAATGTGATGTAGCCATCAAAGATACCTTTTTTAGTGCCAGCTTTCAATATGCAAGGTCTAGTTTACAATCCTTAATATTTTCCTGGAACTTTCCTCTTGAGCTTCAGCTTCATCTCTTAGAAAATCATGAAAGCTATTGAATAACAAATAGTAATTATGAAGAAATAGTAAAATTAATTATTGTTTTTAAATTTTTTCAGGTGTTCGTCATGAACCAGGAATGAAATATGATCTTCATTTAGCCAATCCAAAAGAATTTTACCATGAAGTTCATCGGCCTTCTCATTTTCTTAATTTTAGCAACCTTGAAGATAGTGAAGGAGTAGGTGCTGATAGAGAAGATCATTATCAGTGAAAAGCATAAAGGCAAAATTCCATGTAATGAATGTACTGACTTTTTTACATTTGTTTGCCCCTGGCAGGTTTGTGAATACTATAGTAGATGTTTATACCTCATTCCTAAGGGGCATATTTTCTGCACTTTATTATTAAAGTGTTTTTGTACAGCGTGAATACTTTTTTTGTGTTTTCCATCTAATATATCTGTGCACAGGTATTTTCATTCAGTTTTAAGACAGAGTAATTATCTGTTAGTTAATTCATCATCATCACTGTGTAGTTTTATCATTTTCTATTACCCATATCCCTCTTTTATGATTTTATTACGTTCTATATTTAAATTAGAAATATTTAAATGTGGCTCTGTATATTCAGTGATATATACATCATGTAAACTTTGTAATATATACAGTGTGTTGTCAGGGTCTGTAAGAAATTAATAAATTTATTATTAAAGGGGAAAATTTTTGTTTGACTCAGTCTTTTAGAATTTCCACCTTTTATGTTTATTTTA
This sequence comes from Mastigoproctus giganteus, assembly GCF_048544385.1. Lineage (NCBI taxonomy): Eukaryota > Metazoa > Arthropoda > Arachnida > Uropygi > Thelyphonidae > Mastigoproctus > Mastigoproctus giganteus. The sequence goes on along the minus strand of NC_143586.1, from coordinate 19,488,417 downwards.
TTTTTTTCAAAACAATTAAAAATGAGTTCCATCACAACATGATGAGGACAAACACTCTACTTGAGGTTGAAACTGAAAATTGAATTGATATTTTATGCATCTTCAGCTGTTATGAGTTTCCATAATATTAATATTTGGACTTGATGATTAACTTTGTCTTCCACTTATTGAAGCTGACAAAAACTATTATAATTAGACCCTCCATGTCCCTAAAGGAAACAAATTACTCTGGTGATGTGTCTGTTAGATGCCATTTTTGTTTTGAAATTTAATCTCTATCTTCTCTGTTGATTAGACTACTTTGTGCTTTAGGATTTACATAATTTATTCCTTTCCTCATTGCCTGATATTTTTTCTGCTAAATTTGTTTCCTACCCTCCACATCCCCACTCATTCTTCTAATGTCCCTCTCTGCTATCATTTATCTGGTTTTCATTCTGCATATATGTTTGCCAAAATACAATTTTCAGAAAATTACATGGAGTTACAATGAACCAAACTACAGAGTGCTGAAGGTGCAGGGATTCCTTCCCATTCGTTCATACACCCTTTTGTGGTGTATGAATGAATGAAAATAATAATACCCCAACTAATTAAAAAATATATAGATGCCATCACTCATATGACACGCATTAGTCATTAGTTATCAACTAAACAGTTAACCTCTTGTAATCTATAGAAAATTGAAACAAAAAAAATAATTCATCATTAGGAAAGTTGATGAAGAAAGGTACATAGAAGGATATGATTCCACTCACAAATTTTGAAAATTTAAAGCGTGGCGGCTGTCAGATGCCACTATCAGGCAAATCAATTCATTGCATTCTGTGATATTTGATTGTGTGTGTGTGTGTGTGTGTGTGTGTGTGTGTGTGTGTGTGTGTGTGTGTGTGTGTGTGTGTGTGTGTGTGTGTGTGTGTGTGTGTGTGTGTGTGTGTGTGTGTGTGTGCGCGCGCGCGTGTGCACGCGCTGCAGCTCTGCTGTAAAATCTGATATCAGTGCAGCTCCCTATGTGTTGTTCTTGTACTAATATCATCCTTGTGACCTCCTGAAAACTCCAAGCTGCTAGTACAGCACATCCTGCTGAATGTGTGACATAACCTTCCAAAACAACAGCACACAATAGAAATGTGTACTATTGCATGCATATTTTAATAGAACAGTCAAGGAAGTTCCTTAAAGGCTATAAGTTCTCATTACTTGCTTCATTTCCAGACTTATTTTTATGAGCACATATTATAACACTAGGATTGGTAAATAACATTAAACCTCAAATGTTATTAAATGAAAATTTCTAGAAATTAAACATACATCAGCAATATTTTTTTGTTTTTGATGGCTAATTTTTCAATCGGAGGAGGCAGCTTCTTATATTGAGTCTTTTTTCTTTAAAGAATAAATATAAAGTGAGTTGTCTGGCTTGCCTTCCCCTTTAAAATAAAACTGACCATTCATCAGATCAACCAATTTTATTTTGAATGTGCAACTTCTTTCAGCGTCTGTGTCCATGTCGGAAACCATTTTCACAAAAACTTTAAAACTTACATTTTTATTTCAATTCAATGCTTTTTGTTTTCTTGAACCACTTGTCTTTTTTTGCACTCATTTTTTATAGTACAGGCAGTAAGAATATGTGTGTGTATATATATAGGAACTTATAATATCGGTGTAAACCCACCATAGTTTACCCATAAATTTAATTACATAAGTAGTGTGATGGCATAGTTTGATTTTATCTCATATTATGGCTACCTTCACAATGAGATACCAGGTATTGCACTGCTTCAAATAAATAATGCTTCACTTTGCAACCATGATGGCATGCCTTCATTGCCGGTTACCTGCCTGCCCACCAATGAGTGAGCCAACAAGCTCCAAAACGTGTCTGGGTGGTGGTGCCCACTGAGAATAAATAACAATAGTCTCCTCTACTAGAGAAGCGTTATTTATTCGAAGTAGTGCAATATCTGGTATCTCGTGAAAGTAGCCACAATATGAGATAAAATCAAACGATGCCGTTACACTACTTTTAAATTTATGGGTAAACTATGATATTATATAGTTAATTTCACCCATAACATATTATGACTTGTGCATTTAGTCTTCAAAATATTCAACAAGCACTCATGGAAAACCATAAACTGAAATAGTGAGAATGAGCGTAATATGGCGGCACATGGGTTTTGAGGCATAGCTTTGAATTTTCACATGCATAATGGTGGATATCAGATAAATATGCAAGTAACTTGAAACATCCATTGTAAGAATGATGTTATATCAGAACGAGCTGTATTTTGTACTGATGGATCTACATACCACTCCTGAGTGCTCTGCAGTTTCAGCAATGTCTACCCAAGCTTTACCTAGCTGTAGTTATACCATAATTTTTCCATTTGATGATTACATTAGCTGTTGTCAATTTTATAATGGTGCAGTTTTGCTGCAATGGCATTCTATGGTCACCCCCCCACCCCACCCTGGGAAAGTTGCTAAGCTTGTTGCCTCAGCTGTCTATTGTATTTCGTTGATTTGCTCACTTCTAGAGTTTGTAAAATTTGTAAATTTGTTTTTAAAATTTGTAAATCTAAATCTGTTTATAAATTTGTTTGCAAATTAAACAAGACACATATTCATGCATTGACTGAAACTGACTATGCTTTTAATGCCAACCAGATGTATTGAAAGACTGATTTAATAGGAAAATCTGATTTCATTGAACATAACGATTATATCAAATGGCAGGCACAAATGAGTGGTTTTCTCTTATGGATGAACTGAATATTAGTGCACAACAGGCTCAAGCATACCAAAAAAATTGTGGCTAATTGTTAAATACTTTGTTTTTATCAATTAGCCACAGAATAAGATTAATAAGGATCTGATAAATTGGAATTCATATGCAGATGCAATTGCAACTGGCACACTTCCTCTAAAGCATGGGTTTTTCTTCCTATAATCTTTCAGCTCTGGAATTCTTTAATAATGGTTTAAACTCAACTTTCCTATTACATCTATATCTACAAGACAGTGAATTGTTGAGACAGCATAAATCTTGTGCACACACATCCTGGTCCAAAAAATTTTAATCATATGAACTTCCCACCCCATCCCACATGTTCTATAAAAGCAGACCATTGAATCCAAAGTTAGGATAAAAGTATAATGCAAAGTTCTGATAAAGGAGACCATGGTAATAATGAACAAGACATTATTACAAGAAGTTGGAAGGTATTGTCAGAAAGATAGCTTTGTCTAAAAATAAGAATTTACCAAAGATTTAATGCTCTTTATGACTGCAAAATTATGTCATTAAAGGCATTGCTAAAAGATATGAAACTGTGAACCTCAAACCTTTCACTAGGGAGCTTGCTGAACAGCATGGTTTAAGAGCAGTGAGTTTTATATTAATTATGAGCACCAAAGTGATTAATTTTTTTAGAAAGGGGAGTGAATCTTGGGTAATAGCTTCATGTTATTGTTATTTGTTTTTTTTTTAGGAGCATTAGCAACTAAGGCCATATTGCTCCGGGGATATGCGGTGGTCATTCCCTGACCTTTCCGCATCCTCCATATTTGGTGGGCACGGGCTCGAACCTCGATCTAATCAAGAAGCATGTGTTACGCACTGCTGCTCCTGCCCACCTGGCTACGGAGGTGCCTGCTTCATGTTATGTAAGCTATAAACCAATATTGTACAGGTTGAGCATAACTTCAGTTTGTACACAACATTCAAGACTAAGGTTTGCTGTCATGTATATCAATCTAATATTATTGAGGAACTTCATAAGTTCGCTCAGTATTGCACTTCACACTTTAAGTCAAAAGCATTGCTTCAATAAAGAATTTATATTGCTATTTAAAATGTATGCTGTTCATACTGCAGTTTCAGCCAACTTGTGAAGTGCTTTCACTATATGAGATTAATGCACTTGGTACCAAACAGTATGTTCACTGCTACGTACAAACTGAGGTATGTAGCAAAATGATGTTCCCTACTTGTACAATGTTTTGTAGCATGAAGCCATTGCTCAAATTTCATGAAACATTTATTAAAGCTGTTGCACTGTCATGCATCTGATCAGTGTGCTGTCAGGTTGCTCACTTAAGTAATGCCTCTTTCAAAGGTGCCCAATCTTTTTTGGCTAGTGGCCAAAACAGATAATGCTGAAGGTCACTGGGTTCTCATAGAGAGTAGGTTGTGAGTTACAAGAACAGTTCCTTACCATTGTTCATTTTTCAAAATATAATTTTTCTTATCAAATTTTATTTATTTATAGTTATTTGCAATTTCATTTTTTTACATTTAATAATTAAAAATACTGAGGAAAATATATAAAAAATGAATATTACTAAAAACCTGATATTTTTCAAAAATCAACAAAACTAAATTTTACAATGTGGTAATTTTAAACTGGGAGACCATTTCGTAGAACATTTGGGCCACGCAATGTGAAGGAATTGGGTGGCACGTTGGACTTCGATGGTATATGTTCCCACTAGTGAAATCCACAGGAATGGCCTATCCTAGCAAACCAGTGCAATGCACAGGTTCCCCCCCCCCCAGGCCAAAGGGATTATGAAATGTGTGCAGAATGCACTACTTAAAATTTACCTTAAATCAGACTAGATTTGCTGAAAATGGTTTCCCCTGATAATAAATTGCCATTCATTTCCCTATAATCACCTCTCAAAAATTGTAATCTTTTCTTGTATTTCAGAGTTGAAATATTTCTTGAAAACTAACACTACAACAACTTTTCCTTTGGTGGTCTAACAAAGGGTTTTTGAATTCTGCAGTATTAATGTTTCATCTTTTCTTATGGATTGCAATATGCTTATAATGTAACCTTATTTTTCATAAATTAAATTTTTTAAAAAATGCTGTGATTTTTGTACCTCTCATTTTCAAAAAAAAAAAATATATATATATATATATATTAATTTAAAAATAACAAAAATTAAAAATTTCAGAGATAAAATATAAACATGAATCTGTCAGACTGATGTTACAATTTACAAACAGTGTTAAGTGCCTATTTGTTTTAATTTCAAATTGGCTAAAGATAAGTAAAATCTGATATTCATACACCTACACCTTTGTTGTTGATAATTTTGGCAAAAACATCTCATAACAGCCAGTTGCAGCCTGGTACATTGTATTTAATAGCATTGTTTTAAATTGTAAATAAAAAGTCAATTTTCTTAATCATGTAGGTTAGCTTATTTTATTTTATTATTTTTTTTTTTTGTTTAATCATTTAGAAAGTCTAGTGATATTTAGGAACATTGTGTTATTATATGCTTATCTATTAGTTTGTGCAGTGTTTTTGAATTAAATTTATATGGAAATTTTACTCAAAAGCAGAAAAACAAAAACTCAGTAGCGGGAATGCCTTGGCTCAAGAGAGAGCCATTAACGGCAGTTCTCTTGTGAAACAGTGACATTTAGTGTGCTACTTGTTGGCTTTTCAAGAGTTATCTGTAAAGGGGCATCTTTATTTGCCTTAAATGCAGAGATTAAGATTAAGCCATGAAAGTGTGTGAGGAGATTAAGCTCCAATTGAGCATTTTGATTGGCTCATATGCAGCAACAGGAATAAGATTGATGCCCTTGGAATTAAAAAGGAGGAACTATCAAGCACCCAGCACAATGCCAGTGACTACATTCGGGCATCACATGACAATGAAATCATCTCTTGCAGAAAGTGCTGGTATACAGGCACTAGCTGTTGTCAACTCTATTGTCAGGGAAGTGTGAAATATGTTTTGTAAAAAAAAAGATAGCTGGAACTGGGTGTGTCCCCCAGGGACAGACTATATAATAAAGAGCAGCATTTTTTAAGGACAAAAGGTGATATTGTATATGTTGGTGCTAATGATATGCGTACATTTGATTATTTACTTTTAGAAGTACCAGAAAATATTAAGAAGTTGCAAGTTAGGATTAAATTTGAAGGGGGGTCTTCAATTCTGCCCACTCAATAGGAGAGAATATATGAGGAAAGCCCTATCAATCAGCTCACCCCCTGGAGAGACTGCCATGCTCACGGGATAGCATTTTTCTCAGCATCATTTATACTTGTTAGCAGGAGAGACTTAACAAAGATGGGATAAACTTAAATAGAAAGGTGTAGGATTATTTGGTGATCTATTGATATGTTAGGTTGTAAAACTGATAGTTTAGGGGAACACATTCATCAGCAGCAGCAGGCAAAGACAAAAGTGATACTTGCACTGCTATGCATCAGCCTGCAAAAGCAAGCCAGATGGCTATTGGGACAAGCAAATACATGGGCTATGTTAGGGTTATTAAGAGCAGAAACAGGTGCATGTATACTTATGTGTACGTTAATGTCAAGAGTGATAAATTTGAGATGGGTTTTAGAAGCATCAGTGACTAAGGCCATATTGCTCCAGGTATACTATCTGTAAATTGTGCATGTTATTGTGATTGATTTTCTATTTGCAAGACTAAAAACCCGATTTTCTGGGAGAAAAATTCATACTACCCTTGCTTCAGACCAACTAAATCAGTCACAATATGAAAAAGTCCCATAATCGCACTTGGGCCTTGAAAAAGGGCCATAATCACCATAAAGGCCCACATTCCCCACGTCATCGATGGGACTCAAACTCTTTGAGTTTGAGTCCCATCTCAAACCCGTTGTGCGGAGGATGGCAATTCTACCAAGTGTGCTTACACGAGGGCATGAATTTCAGGTACTGGTAAGATGACTAAACAGATATAGGATTATCAGAAACGGTAACGCTCAGTCACTCTGCCTGGTAGCACAGTGATGTTACCGGGTTCCCCCCACACTGGGTGAAAAGGGTCGGGATTCAAATCCCATTGACGATGCGAGGAGCTTTTATGGGCTTTTTTCACTATAGCTGAGTTATTCGGTCTCAGGCATAGATGGCAAGGTTCCCCCCTCCCCCGGAAATGGTTTTTTATCCAGGAAAGCAGGCAAATTGACAAGAGAACACACAATACACACGGATAGTTGAAGTGACTTTCTAGGTGACTATTTTATGTTTAGTACCACTCAGTCATAAATAATGAGAATTTGAACATGGTGAGTACAATGTGTACAGAAAGGACAAACTAGATTGTCATATTAGAGTTACTAAGAACAACCTTATCCACACATGTCTATTATATCCATAAACAGCGTAAGTTTCTGATAAGTTTTGCTGAACAAAACCCAAGTTTCCAGGAAGAAACACCTAGCTGTCATCTCCTGAGCCGAACTAACAGCGATAGAGTGAACAGCCATGAGTCCTAACACCAATGAAAGTGGTTATAACTCCCCAAGGCGCCTCCGTAGCCAGGTGGGATGGAGCAGCAGTGCATAGCACATGCTTCTTGATTAGACCGGGGTTCGAGCCCGTCACCACCAAATACGGAGGATGCGGAAAGGTCAGGGAATGACCACCGCATATCCTGCAGCAATATGGCCTTAGTTGCTAATGCTCCAAATAACTAACTAACATAACTCCCCACTGGTATGGTAAGTTATAATGTATGTAAAGATAAAATCCACAAAGCATAATTTCATATCGGTTTAGGTTTACTGTATATAATATTGGTGTATATATACCATACTTACACCATAAAATTAAACTACATACATAGTGTAAAGGCATAGTTTTAATTTTATCTGATATTTTGGCTACCTTCACAACGAGATACCAGGTGTTGCACTACTTCGAATAAGTAATGCTTCTCTAGTAAAGAAGACTACTGTTACTTATCTCAAATGGGCACCATCACCCAGGTGGCACCATTTTTACTCATCGGTAGGTGGGTCTGGTAATGCAAACATGCCATCAAGTTGTGAAGTTAATTCCACAATATGAGAGATGCCAAATGGTTAACAAGTGATAATGCATGTCAAAAGAGTTCCCTACTAGAGAAGCGTTACTTATTCTAAGTAGTGCAATACCTAGTATCTCGTGAAGGTAACTACAATATGAGATAAAATTAAAACGATGCCTTTACACTACGTACATAGTTTAATTTTATGGATTAAATATGGTGTAGCTACACCGATATTATATATAGAGGAGTTATAATGCATTTTGTGATAGCCATGTGAAAAGGTGATATGTGCAGTACCTTGACTCCTTAACTACATCTTCAAGACAAACAGAATCTCTGATGGTTTACAGAAAAGATCTATATTATTAGGTTAATGGCTGTCACGTGTAATTTATATCTATTTGTATTATGTTGAGAGCACAGTGGTACGTGCATATAGTAATTTATATCCATACCTGTATTATGTCAACAGCACAGGTATGTACTTATGGGTCAATTTATAGATTTTTGTAGGATGAAAAACCAGATTAACTCAACTTTTATACAATGTGCAATTAATAATCTAGTTTATTAAGTTTATAGCACAAACTAATATACATTTAAGGTGATGTTTCAGACATCTTACCGATACCTTAGACATGGACAGCCAAATTTCTTCCCCCCTGAAACTCGATTTTTTTTTTTTTTTGTTTTCTTTCAGGGGAATAGGCAGATCGATAATGGAATACTCGCTTTATGAACATAATACAAATAGGCTTATAAGTTTTCTTATAAGCCTATAATAAGATAGCCCTAATAAGACAGTTTATCCTCTGTATATTCTGCGTGGTAGTATGGTGGTTATAGTCATCGTCCTCCCCACACCGAATGGAAATCCCGTCGATGACACGAGGAAAATTCATGGCCTTTTTTCACTCCATGTCCCAGTTAGGTCAATTTCAGGCGTGGCAAGGTTTTTTGCCCTCTCCATCAAAAGTTGGGTTTTTCATCCAGAAAAGCAGGCAGACTGATCAGAGAACACTCGGTTTACAAACATAATATATGGGTAGATGAAGTAAGTTTTGAGTGGCCCTAATATGGCAGTTTATACACTACACTACTATTTATATATCGGGCCGGATACCTGCCTTTAGACAAAAAAAGTTTTTATTGTGTTAATATTTTGTGCTGAAAACTTGCTTTTATGATGGCCTTCAATCTTTGCAGCATACTCTCAACCAGCTTTAATGCAGGCACCAGTTCGGTCATGTTCTTTGGTCATCCCAAAGTAAGAAGATCTTTAGAGGTAGTGGACCATCTGTCTTACCAACTCTGCATCAAAATATTTTAACAGCATATTTTCTCTGCCTTGGGATCCACAGTGACATCGATAGTAATACCAAGGCAGGTAACAGGGACAGCGTGCCTAATGTAGAAGCACAGGTCTCAGTACAAAAGAAAAAGATCGAGGAGCAGACAGCCATTGAGGACCTACAAAGCAGGAGTAGACACAGTCCTACAGGCCCTGCACATTGCTAAAAGCATTTTACGTTGAATGCTATGAAGTTTAGTCTGGACTAAAACCTTCTTAACATGCCAGAACCAGGCTGCCACGCCATAGGAACAAATTGGTAGAAACACAGCTTTGTAATTTAACCGCAGAGAGTGAGAATTAAGAACCCACGATTGTTTAGAGAGACGCAGACGTGAGAAGGTAAGTTTTTGACTTTCTCTGAGAGATCTTCCAAGTGTTTAGTAAACGTAAGTTTACTATCAATGATCAGGCCAAGAAATTTTAGGGAAGAAATCATGGAAAGTGATTTGTTTTGAAGTTTTACAACAGGTGGCCATGAAATATCAAGGGAACTCTTAACCAGCATCGTTTTAGTTTTCGTGGAGGATATGGATAATTTATTTATGGTGGACCATTGAGAGAGATCTGACATGATTAAATTGGCAGTACTTTCAATAGAGGCACGGGAATTGCCCTGGATCAGCTGGGTGAGATCGTCTGCATAAGCCAATTTGGAAGTATAAGGAACAGTTTTAAGGAGCCATTCGTCAAGAACGATGTTCCAGACGAGTGGTCCAAGAACAGAGCCCTAGGGGCAGTGCCTAGTGACAGAGTGGGAGACGGAGTTAGATCCAGAAATAACAGAAACTGTACGATTTTCAAAATAACTTCTTAGAATGTTATAAAGAAGAACAAGACAATCGGCAGCACGTAATCGAGCAAACAAACTAGACTACCATAACAGATCAAACGCCGCAGAGAAATCAACAAAAATAGCAAGAAGGTATTTAGAGCTTGCAGAGTTAACTCGAGAAAGGAATTCAACGACTGCTTCTTCAGTTCCTCGTCTAGTTCGGAAACCATATTGATCATCTGATACAAGACAGGTGTTAGCGAAAAGAGAAGTGAGTCTTATAGCAATCAATCTTTCAAGTGTTTTAGCCAAATGCGATAACAGAGCAATAGGATGGAAGGACTTGCCACTCGGGGCGTTTGAAGGTTTAGGAATTAGTTTAAGAAGAGCTGTCTTCCAGATAACAGGGAAAGTGCTTTCATTCAGACATTTGTTAAATAGAGTCGGAAAAACCGTTGGACGTAGCTTGTGGAATTGTTTGATAAGGATGCCCTCATGAAGTTCGAGGCCTGGACAACCAGAGTTGTTAATTTTTAGGACAGCTGTGTCCACCTCCAGCTGCGTAAATGGCTGAGATTCAGAAGTAGTAGTATAGGAGTTATTGAGCTGTCTTGTTTGTTGATGAGTAGTCAAGTCATCCTCTGGGCAATCAGAAAGAAGCAGATTGTCCAAGATAGTGTTGATGGTGTCCTTCCAGGTGAGAGTTTCGATGCCGTTTGCGGGTACCGACCAATAAACAGCAGGAGGATAGGATTCATGTTGAGAGAATGGACACATTGGTCCAGTGCGGGTTGGCTGATCAACCATCTTTAGCAGTCAGAGGATTGAACCCCGGTCTACTCAAAGAGCGTGTGCAACTGCACTCTTTCTCTTGACTACTCGGCTACTTATTGTTATCTAATACACACCGCAACTGGTCTTGGATCCATATAATTTTAACGTTATTGTTTTTGCGCCAACACAAGTAAGTCTATGAGGCGTTAGTACAGTGTAAATATGAATTGAATGTATTAATATTAGTAACAGCAAATGATACAAGGAGCAAGCTTATACAAATTTGACCCCAGGGGCTCACATCTGGTGAGTATGGGCTTGGCACACCCAGGGTCCTGAGCTGGATATCATCATTCTTCTCTTTCTTGGTGATTCCTTTCTACTCTCTCTCTCTCTCTCTCTCTCTCTCTCTCTCTCTCTCTCTCTCTCTCTCTCTCTCTCTCTCTCTCTCAGGGTAACTCGGGAATTTTTTTTTTTTTTTTTTGGCTGGTGCAGCATAAGCCTCAGGCTTCCTTGCACCATATGGCTAATAATAATAATAATAATAATAATAATAACATCACTCAAAAAATAAAAAATAAAATAAATTAATAATAATAATAATAATAAGAAATAATAAATAAAACCACTTTCCACATTACCTGTCCAAACCCCCCCCCCTAATAAGTGTCTTGTGATTTTTTTAACGTAATATTTTTAAAATCTTCATATAGATATATTTACCAAATCTTATCTTCCAAAGAAAACGAAACAAAACAAAACAAAAAATAATAATTATTATTTTCCGGAATTGCGCTTTTCCGGAAATCATTTTAGTGAATTTACACAATATTCAAATTAAAAGCTTCATATATCAGCCCTTCTGAACAAAACTAATGATGTATTTGAAAATGGATAATACTGGATAATAATACAGTATTTTGATAAATTTTTCTTGTGTTGCTTTTGTGAAAGCTGAAAAATCTGTATTGATCTTACGAGTCGGGGCGGAAGGAAAATAAGGGTTAGCTCTTTAAAATGCTACACACCATTCTGATTAATTCAGAAGTTATAAAAAAAAGTTACCGGAAGTTTTTAAATCAATAATTAAATAAAATATTTTGACAGCTTCAGTTTTGTAAATATCTGATACCGTTGTGCCACGCCCTCTTTTTCTAGTATAATAAACTTGGTGTTGCTAGGTTACGTGAATGCTGGTAAAATGCTAGTGATTAACTGTCATTCAAGTTCGTATAGCTTTCTTGTGATTTCGTTTCAGAGAAGCCACGAAAGCAACGTTTTTACACTTATTGCTATGAAATAAAAAGCAAGGTGAGAGCCTTAAAATAAACGAATTAATTATATTAAAATAAAATATCCTTGCTATATGTATGCAGGTATTTTTAGACGTTATTATATATGTTTATAGGAGATTAATATTTATATCAGTGTTTTACCAAATCAAATAATCGAAGGTGTGTACTTAAAATGTGTTCTGAACTAAAAAGGAACTGTAAAAGATTTCTTTGGGGAAGTTTAAAGATTTGGGGAAATAAGAAATGTTTGGGAATTTACTGAATAAACACTAAATTTCCAAGCAGTTCAGTGTACTTTTTCTGTGTGCCTATATCTCACACAAATTACCTAACTCAAGAAAAGGTGAGGTGTATGTAAAATGTTACGATGCATTGTGGGAAGAGGAATGTTATGTAACAGGTTTTTCATTGAAATGTTACGTTACGTAATAAGAGGGAATGGATCAAATATGTTGTTATGAAGTGTTACGTATTAGCATTATCATTAGTAGAGACATATGATGCAAGAAAATAAGCTTATACATCACCAGCCAAAAAAAAAAAAAAAAAAAAACCTTCCCATTTTATCCATCCATTCGCTCCAAAACTGAGTCTAGTTCTTCCTTGAATTTATTTAAGCTGTTAACTTCCACAACAACAGATGGAAGTTTGTTCCAGCAACCAACCACTCGCTGGCCAAAGGCTAATTTCCGCACATCTATAACTGTCTTTCCTTATTTTGAATCTATGCCCCCTCAAGTTCATAATCTCAGCAAGAGGAAGAACTTGGTAAGAGGACCCCTTCATTTCCCCTCACCAGTCTTGTTGCCCTTCTCTGTACTCGTTCTAGCAACTCTACATCCTTCCTAAAATGAAGCCTCCAGACCTGTGCACAGTATTCAAGGCGGTGGCCTGACCATTGCCTTACAGAAAAGTATAATCACCTCCTTTTCCCTACTAGCAACATTCCTGTATAGGAATAAAATCTATTGTTACTGATTAGGATAGGAGGAAAATATATTCAAAAAGTTAAACACTCAATGGCCCACAAGAGGTTGTTCTTGATATTTGTCTTAAATATTAACTTACGCAATAATGGGAGCCTTAGAAAAATTGCAACTTTTTCACCAATTTTTTTATAAACCCTATCTGACACAATAACGAATCACATATTGCTGTTCAATCTGTATGTCCGACATGATACTTGCTTCAAAACGATCGTCCGTGACACGCCTAGGGCTAAAGGCGTGTCACTAAGGGATAGGCCTAAATGGTTATCAAATGAACTAATGAGACTCGTAGCAGAAAAGAAAAATGCATGGGATGCATATAAATTATCAGGCGACGCAGAAGCCTATGGCAGATATAAGCTAGTCTGTAATCAAGTCACAAAGGAGGTTAGGCAAGCGAAGGCAGATTACGAGAAATCTTTGGCAAAGGATGCTAAGAAAAACAGCAAGGATATTTTTAATTATATAAACTCTAAAAGGAAGGGGATGAATCTGATCAGTCCACTTGATAACGATGGTTCGACTGTTGATGATCCTGCTCGGAAAGCAAACAAACTGAATGAATATTTTGCATCTACATTCACACATGAGGAGTTATTAAGGATTGAAAATGGCAGAAGGTTATCAAATTGTAGCAGGGTGCTTAATGATTTTGTAATAACTGAGAGGAAAGTGGAGGAGAAATTGTTGAAGTTAAACATAAGAAAGGCACCTGGGGTGGATGGGATCTATCCAGTTATATTAAAGGAGGCGGCAAAGCAACTAAGCAAACCCTTAGCCATAATTATGAGAGCATCCTTGGACTAAGGGGCCATAAATTCAAATTTAAAAAAAGACGTGGGGAGGTCCCCACAGACTGGAGATGTGCAATATCCCCAATTCACAAAGGGGGATCGAAGGGTGACACGGGTAATTACAGACCAGTTAGTTTAACTTCTGTTCCAGGTAAAATAATGGAGTCACTGGTTAAAGATGCATTGCAGGATCATCTAGACAAGACTGCAGCAATAATTCAGACACAGCATGGGTTTGTTAAGGGAAAGTCGTGTGTGTGTGTGTGTGTGTGTGTGTGTGTGTGTGTGTGTGTGTGTGTGTGTGTGTGTGTGTGTGTGTGTGTGTGTGTGTGTGTGTGTGTGTGTGTGTGTGTGGTATGGTTGTCTATTGGCGCATTAGCTGCTATGGCTATAGTGAAAAGTCTTGTCTGACAAATTTGATAGGATATTATGATGTGGTTACAAAGGAACTGGATGCAAAAAATAATTTTGATATAATATATTTGGATTTCAGGAAAGCTTTTGACACCGTTGCACATGGAAGAGTACTGTACAAATTGGAGCAGAATGGTATTAAGGGTAAGTTGCTACAATGGATAAAAGGATGATTGAGTGGGAGAAGACAGAGGGTGGTAATCAATGGGCGATACTCTTCATGGACTAATGTTATTAGTGGAGTCCCACACGGTTCGGTGTTGGGTCCTCTGTTGTTTTGTATATTTATCAATGATATTGATGAAGGTATATCAGGCTTAGTGTCGAAGTTTGCAGATGATACAAAAGTTGGCAGGGTTGTTAATGACAGTAATGGCAGTGTGCTACTGCAACAGGATCTAGATAATTTGGGCAGATGGGCTAAGAAGTGGCAACTGAAGTTCAACCTTGACAAATGCAAAGTACTGCATATGGGTAGAAGTAACCCCAGAGAAACGTACCAACTGTGTGGTACTACACTTAAGGTGGTAGAAAATGACAAAGACCTGGGAGTAATTGTGCAGTCAGAGATGAAGTTTTCTGAGCAATGCAGACAGGCTGCCAGGGCAGGTCATGGGGTTTTGTCAATGATACATAGGAATTTTGCTAGCAGGGAAAAGGAGGTGATTGTCCGTCGGTAATGGTCAGGCCACGCCTTGCGTACTGCGTACAGGTCTGGAGGCCTCATTTTAGGAAGGATGTAGATTTGCTTGAGCGTGTACAGAGAAGGGCAACAAGATTGGTGAGGGGAACGAAGGGATCCTCTTACCAAGAGAGGCTTAAGTTCTGCAAATTGCAGCGGCTGCAGACTAGGCACCTGCGAGGTGATCTGATTGAGGTGTATAAGGCCATGAATGGGTTGAGCATGCTGAATTCTGATGGGATCCTTCCACTTGTTCTCAGATTACAAACCTAAGGGGGCATAAATTCAAATTAAGAAAAGACAGATGTAGAATAGATGTGCGGAAATTTGCCTTTAGCCAGCGGGTGGTTAATTGCTGGAACAAACTTCCACCTGTCGTTGTGGAAGTTGATAGGTTAAATAAATTTAAGGAGGAACTGGACAGGCATTTGGAGGGAATGGTGTGATTTTTTTTTTTTTTTTTTTTTGGCTGATGCTGCATATGCTCATACACTTGCTTTCTTGCATCACATGCACTACTACTACTACTACGCGGTTAAAAAAGCTCTCTTCACGCAACGCTATCTCGATAAGTGCAGTACTGGCATGTGCACAACAGAGTCTGCTCAGTAGCGATCAGAGAAAGCACCCCCCCCTAGCGCTTTATGGGCGCGGTAAACATAAAATCTTGCTCCAGTCCACGAATTAAATGATCAACCCTCGTATATAATAAAAATGTTTTGAAGCTATGTTTCCAGGCTATTTCAGATAATTTTATTTTGTGAAAAGTTGCTTCCTAGTATCAAGCAGAAAAGTTTTCCCTTTCCCAACGTTTATTTATATTGCATCAGTAGCTACAAGGTTATGGAAGACTTAGAAGCAGGTATAGGCTGTAATTACTGTAATTTACTGTAATTACTGGAATTCTCTATTCGATGTTGCAACTTTGGAAACGAAATCTTCCACGTTGCAACAACATTTCGTAAACAGAATTTCTTCAACCGGTACTGGTCCAACAATGCTGTATTAATTTTAATGTAAGTTGTATTATAAATGAACTAAATTTGTATTACGTGTACAATACAATCGCTGCAATAAAGCATTAGTGAAAAATTACATTTGTATAACTTAGGCCATATTGGTCACTGTATTATATCTGTACAAGGTGTTCAAGGTGCTCGCATAGCATGTAAATGCTATGCGAGCTGAAAAAAACAGCAATAACTCTACGACCTTTGCCTAACTACAGCCTCGATTGAAGAGTCCTTTAAAACTTCTACCAGTACCAAAGTTTCTGCACATTTAGGATAGTGCTCTTGTTGAGATTGTCCTGTATTGCTTCTTTAACCATAATTTCCATCAGCAGAAGTGAAATCCAGAACATTCTCTCTCTAAAGAAGCGACAAGTGGCGGAACCACTATACCGTCAAGTAGGAAGTCTAGAACTGTGTTTTTAAACTTAGGTGTTTTAAAGAGCAACAGGACCAAGTGAAAAGGGCTTATGATCCCTGAAAACTCTTATTTTACTTCATCTATCTATCTTAATCAGTTTATTTTTGTGGATGTTATCACGTTGTATTTAATTCTGATATCTAATTTAATTCTGTTTTTTTTTTTTTTACAGTGCAATATAATGATTTTTATTTTAAGTTATCAAAATATTAATTTTTATTATTTTCATTTGCGTTCTTCCGATTGGTGAATAAATGTTTATCATGAGATTACGTTATAGCATTTTCCCTTAGCATTTACGTTATAGCATTTTCCCCATTTTCCCTTCTGTTAGATAAGAAGAGAAACACGTGGATTAGGCAACAAACTCAAGTAAAGGACATTCTTATCAAAACTAAAGAGCTAAAATGGTCTTGGGCAGGACACATAGCTCGAAGACATGATGATGACAGATGGACTATGAAAATAACAGAATGGTACCCATGAGCAGCTAGAAGAAAACCTGGAAGACAAAGGCGGAGATGGATAGATGAAATTCATGAGTTTGTGGGTAGTAAATGGATGGCCATTGCTCAAAACAGAAGGAACTGGAAAGTTGCTGAAGAGGCCTTCATCCTGCAGTGGATTGAAAATGGTTGATGATGATGATGATTTTCCCTTAGTATTTTCTCCTTCATAATGTTCATAAAGTAGTTGTTCAACAGCTGAAGAATTGCTATCATTTGCAAATTCATTATCAGACCCCTCCAAATTGGACGCTTTTTGACTCCTCTTAAGATTCGTTTAGTTATATGTTTAGTTTAGTTTAGTATTAGTATCGTCAAAAACCGTCTATCCAGTTCTTCCTTGAATTTTGCCGAACTCCCCATAGGTCACACTTGGAAATTGATGAAATAATGAGCACTTCAACTTGCCTGGAGTGTTCTTGCTGAAAATCTGCCTTTAATTTTTTTTCTTTCCTTTTTTTTTTTTTTATTTTTTTTTTTTTTTGGCTGATGAAAGAAAGCAAGCTTATAAAGCATCAGCCAAAAAAAAAAAAAAAAAATCCCACACACTTCACCCATCCATACCGTTCAAGAATTTGTCTTGTTCTTCCTTGAATTCATTAAAACCATCCACTTCTACAACAACAGGTGAAAGTTTGTTCCAACAATCAAACACCCGCTGTCTATGCCCCCTCATGTAAGTAGTCTCAGCAAGAGGAAGGATGCCATTAACGTTTAGCTTACTCAACCCATTCAGATCTCCCCGCAGGTGCTGAGTCTCCAGAAGCTGCAATTTGCAGAACTGAAGCCTTTCTTAGTGAGAGTACCCTTTAGTTCCCTTACCCAGTCTGGTTGCCCTTTTCTGCGCCTGTTCCAACAGATCTACATCCTTCTTAAAGTGAGACCTCCAGACCTGTATACAGCAGTCAAGAGCAGCCTAACCATGGCCTTGTCCAAGGGGACAGTCACTTCCTTATTCCTGCTAGCAAAGTTTCTGTATATCATTGACAAAACCCCATGAACTGTCCTAGCAGTCTGTCTACACTACTCAAGGAACTTCATATCTGAATGCATAATTACCCCCAGGTCTTTTTTCATTTTCCACTACCCTCGGTGTAGCACAACACAGTTGATACGTTAATCTGGGATTACTGCTGACCATATGCAGCACCTCACATTTGTCAATGTTAAACTTCAACTGCCATTTTGCAGCCCATCGGCTAATCTTTCTAGATCCTGTTGCAGTAGCATACCTTCATTACTGCCGTTAACCGCCCTGCTGATCTTTGTGTAATCTGCAAACTTAGACATTAAGCCTGATATACCTTCATCAATATCATTAATAAATATTTAAAACAAGAATGGGCCCCGCACTGAACCCTGGGGACTGCACTAATAACCTTTGTTCATTCAGCCATCCCATTATCCATAGCAGTAACTTGCCCTTAATGCCGCATTGCTCCAATTTGTGCAACAGTATTAAAAGCCTTCCTAAAATCCAAGGATATAATATCAAAATTATTCTTTGTATCCAGTTCCCTTTGTGGCTGCATCATAGTATCCAATCAGATTGGGGAGGAGACAAGATTGCCCCTTAAGAAATCTATTATCTGACTGCAGTATAGTTGCATTTCTGTTCAGATGGTCCGGCGTCACTTCTTTAACCAGCAACTTCATTATTTTCTTGGGAACAGACGGTAAAGTAACAGGTCTGTAATTACCTTTTGATTCCCCTTGTGAATTGGGAATACATTCACACATCTCCAGTCCTCCCCTGAATGCATTTGTAGTGCAATCTCTAAGCTTTTCTCATTCATTACCTCCTTTAATTCCTCTCTCCCTGATCTATAAACTGCTCCTGAGTTTGCGTTTCCCACTTGCTATGCTTTGATTTTGTAGCTTTCAACTTTTGCGCCATATTTCAGACCATGCTTGCAATCGGATGAAATCCTGTTGAAGCAGCAAGGCCTCATTCTGATCGCTAACCACTCTCCCGAACTTTATGTTGTCATCAAAAACTTTGATAACTTTCCCTGTTGTCTGTCATCATTTAGGAAGATAGGAAACAATAGAAGTCCTAGCACTGATCCCTGAGGAACTCCACTTGCTACTCCAGTCCATTCTGAAGAGTAGCTGTCTATGACCATCGTCTGTCTCCTGTCCTTCAGCCAACTTCTAATCCATTAATGGGTTTCTGTTATCTCATCGCCCAACTTGCCCTAATAACCTCTCATGAGGGACTGTATCGGCTTACTAAAATCCTTACTAATGTTGAAGTTGTGTCTCGCATCCAGCTACTTTTTAAACTCATCAGAACAATTTACCAGATTTGTCAGGCAATATCTTTCCTTCGCGGATCCATGCTAAAGCACATTTAGGATACTGTTCTTGTTGAAATTGTCCTGTATTGCTTCTTTAACCATAATTACCATCAGCAGAAGTGAAAGAGGTAACTGCCCGTTACCTATTTGGCTCCTTCCTTATCGATTGGGGAGACTTTGGCACTTTTCCAGTCCAGGGGAATAACCCTCGAATCTAATGATAATCTCATTCATATTACTAATTGTTGGATGCTCGCACCTGAAGCCGTTTTCAATATAATTGCATGTACACATTTGCTCTTGGTGGTTTATATTTTCACTCTCTTCTTGAGTTTATATACCCTCTTCTTGATTGATTAATCCTTTTTTTTTGTGAAGTTACGATTTCAGCTCCGAAGGAAACCCATTTTATTTTCTTTCTTTCCCTCCGGCCATTGTCCCTTACTTTCAGTGAAAAGTGTGAATTGAGAAAAAGTAATATTTACTGAATCATTCAGAGCAGTTATTAAGATTAAATTAATGTATTGAAATGATTCTTCCCTTTAATAATAAAAATGCTTCAAAAATAGCGCATTTTCTTAGCTACTTTACTTTCAGAAAATATTTTCCTATGGTGTGCGTATTAATAAATGTGGATAAGTTTGTGGCAGTTTTTTATACTAAACTGGACCCAAACTCAAAGAGAACAAACAAGTTTGGGTGATATCTTTAGTAGAACACCGATATACTCCTGGTAATATCTGATTTTATCTCTCTTGCTGCGCTGCAGAGATGAATTTTTTATAAAGGTTATAAAACGCGAGATTGTGAGACAAAGATTATCGTCAATATTTGATCATTTATGGATTAAATTGTAGAATAGTTGATAATGTGGTAATTTTAGGAGGAATACTACGCTTTAAGTGAAAAATTAATAAAAAAAATATTATTTTTGAGATTCATGACACTGTATTTAAAAAAAAACATATGAAACTTTTTATTGAAAATATGAATGGTTTAAGACGTTACATTATCCTATCAAGAGTCATGGGGTACTTCTCCAATGATTTTGGTAGGACAGCCATGGTACCAGGGGCTGAAAATATGGGAAACACCGTTCCCTTCCCCCTCTTTCTAGATGTTGGGGGCAGGGAACGGCGTTTCCCTTCCGTCCCAGTTCTGGAAAATCTTTTCCACCCCTGCATGAAGATGCTTGTCTAAAATAGCCTATGAATTTTGCTAAGATAGTGTGCATTGGCCAACTCTTTTCTCAACACAGTTTTATGTTTAGAGGAATGGTAACCTACTCACATATGGCCTTGCTTTACATATCACCATACATGTCATTCATTTATCTTTTGTTAACCTTACATATATAAAAATTGCATTTAATATCGTATATTGTACAATTTTCAAGCTTTTCAGACATTGAATCCAATCAGCATTTGTCAAGGGAGATTAAAAGCCAGGATAATCTCTAACAGACATATGTGATCTTGAAGATAACCAAATTTTCTTTTCTTCTCTGGAGAATTACGTGGATATTGACAATTGAGAAATGATAGTGGATATTTAAGACGTTGAAGCTGAGTGTAAAACTTGCTTTGTGCAGAGCATGTTTCTGAAAGTAGAAGGTGGAATTTAGTATGCTACCATCAGCAAAGCTATGGATAAGATTTATAATCAGTGGAAGACCATTGATATACTAGAGGAAAAGTGTGTGAGAAAAAAAAAAAAAAAAAAAAAAACTCTTTATTAGGGTCACCCAGAAAGTTACTTCAACTACCCATGTGTATTATCTGTAAATTGCGTGTGTTCTCTGGTCGATTTTCCTGTGTGCTGGAAGAAAAAAAAACGACAATTTCTGGGGGGGGGGAACCTTGCTATCTACGCCTGAGACCGACTAACTCAGCCACAGAGTGAAGTTCCTTGCGTCATGGACGGGATTCGAACCCCGGCCTTTTCCACGTGGTGTGGGGAGGACGGTGACGATACCACTGTGCTTACCGCGCAGACTAGGGTGTTCTTTTCAACTAATACACCAGTATTAGTTGAAAAGTTAGAGGAAAAAACATATCTTCGCCCGCAGTGTGCATTCAGAAAGAAAACTGGCCAATGAATTGCAAAAAGGAAACGCGCCTTAAAATATAACTTCATTTAGAACACCTTTTATGCCAAATACGATCAAAAGTCATGAGCAACTGCTTTGAGTTTCACTGAACTTTTCCATCAGCTTTGTCTAAAGATGGGTAACACTGTATCGACACTGATGGAATCCTTATTGGTCATTCTTGTTCAGATGGAAGATTTTAAGATAGTTTGAGTTGGCAGTTGATGGATTTCTCCATTAATTTGGAAACAGAAGCGGTAAGTGCAATGAGGAAGTAACTGGAAGGGAGAGATTACTCGTCCTTTTATTAGGAATTGGTTGTATGTAGACAAAATTCCATGCAGAAGGAAAAACACCAGTAGAATAAGAAAGTGTAAAAATACAACACAAAACAGGAGTAAGCTGAGGAGCACAGGCTTTGATATTGTAAGACACAAAGTCTTACAAGTTAAATTTAAATATAATTTAAGAAAGAACGCTAGATAGTGATATTGTAAACCACAAAAGAAAACACTTAAAGTCACTAATATTGTTTAAGATAATGGGTCTCGCGCTAATGGAATTAATTTAAGAGAAGGTTAAATTTAATGTACAAGCAAATATACCTTGAAGAAAAACATTAGAAACAGATATACGATCAGTGCCCACACCGGAAATAGCAAGCGAAGATAGCAAGACGGAACAGTGGGGGGTCAACTGATAGTATGACAAGGGACGGTTTGGTCCAGCGATGACAATAGGGGTACCAGCGGGGGCGCTCTTGTTTACTGCAAACAGAGCAGGTGTGGTCATTTTATAATAAGGCGAGACGAATCAAGAAAATGGACGCAGATGATTTCCGGATGGGTACCGAGCTCCAGAAAATTCTGGTCATTTCCAGAATATTCGAGAATTCTCTAGAAACGGAAGTTATCTCTACACCGGAAGGGGACGATGATGGTCAGATAGAAATGATTGGTCGAGGAAAGGAGGGGCGTTACTAGGTTTTGGGAAATAAAAGGGGAAGAGCGCGTGCAAAAGGGTGTGAAAATGTGTGATAAGATGTTTTAGATATGTGATGAAGTTTTTCGGAGATGATTTTTCGAGATGTGATAAAGTTTTTTTGGAGATAATAAAGTTTTTCGGAAGATGATAAAGTTTTCTTCGAGAGTGATTTTTTGGAAAGATAGGCCCAGGAAACAGTCCCCGGAAGCGATCCACCAGTAGAACCAGTTATGGTGAGTTCACTAAATTCTGATAGTTTTAATGAAGTATAGATGAGTTACAGAAAGGGGAACTTTCTCGAGACGAATCACAGAAGTCCGAAAGCGTCCACCGAGAGATATATTTGAAAGGAGGACAGCGAGAAGAACACCGTACCGTCCTGTGGAAATAAAGCGATGGGAAGCGGCCCCTACTGAATGATCCGGCACAGCAAAGAAGGATACGAGACCAGTATGATCGGCAAAGAGAAAAGTATCCCTTGCAGAGTTTAGCATTCCAGATGAACGTTCCCAAACCAATGGAGGACCCGATGCAGAGTAGAAAGTCACTGGCCACACGTTGTATTAGCGGTAAGATCCAAATCCCCAGAAGTAAGTGGTTAAACAACGAAGTTACCTCTATGTAATTGCAAAGGACTGCAGGGAAGATAGATAAATATTAAGGGAGATTTAGGGAAGCATACAGTTAAGAGTTAAGTTAAGGTATAGATAAGTAAGGAAATATCATAGAAATAGTTAATGAAGGATGGTTTACAGTTATGATTTATTTACTGATTAATCAATGGAGTAAAAGTAATAATTTTGGACGGGTTAGCCTATAGAGCAGGTACAGATGTATGTTACTTACATAATGTCACTGATGTAGAGAAATTAGTCGCTAAATGCTGGAGTTTACTTGAGGGAATGAAGAAATAAATAATCCCATGTATATTTCATTTACATGTAACTTTAAAGTGCTGGGGAGAGAATAGAATAGAATAGTTTGTAAAGTGGACATAATTCCAGAAGAAGAATTGTATCAACCATGAAGAAGAATGTAGGATTGTGCTAGATAGGTATGAAAAAGAAAGATATAAATATATAAATAATAAATGTCAATTGTAATTAAGAAAGAGTTAAATTAAACTGATTGTACGAGATGTTAGTGGGCCTATAGTAAGAAGAAGATGATGGATGGGAGAGCCTAATGACCAGGAACGTGATCCATGCCTTGTACCTATATATGAAGTGAATAATGTGTAATGATTTGTCTTATCTTTTATTTGTAAGTATGTATAATAAACTGATTGTATTTTACTTAATGCAAATAGTGTTTGGTCATTTCTGAACACACAGCAAAACCCAAAGGAGGAGTGCACTAATATAGGAACTCCCACAGAACCGGAATTCTTCTGTGAGATAACCAGTCAGATGCAAAGTGGGGAATATAAATAACAAATAATAACAAAATAAAAGGTAATATAAATATATATAAGAAGAAACGCCACCCCCACAATTGGCGACCCAGCCAGGGATAAATAGAGATAGATTTTTTCAATCAGTCAACCCCCCCCCCCCACAATATCAAGTAGAGAATTGCTATCAAGATTGTTCAGAATTTTTCTAACATCCTTCTGTTGTAAAACCATAAAGGCATTCAGTGGAATGTACTGGGAATTTCAGGAGATGATTTATCAAGATCGTCGTTACAAGAGTTAGAAGAAAAGTAGAATGCTATGGTTGAGGAGGCAACAGTTGTAGAGGAGGCAGAAGTATAGATGAACAGAAGTCCCAGGCAAGTTTGGTAAGTTTGGTAAGAGACCTATTTGTCGACTATTTGTATAAGAAACAAGTTTTCTACCCTTAGCCTATTCAAATTATAGTTGAGATTGATCGATAACTTTTTAAATTATTGTTGGCTTTAGTATTAGGCAGAAAATGAAGCTGGAGAATTGGACACAAGCCAAGACAAGAATTAAGTTTTCGTACTACTGTGACTACCTCTGTGTCAACCTGTACATATGGTGCCTTGTTCAATGTCTTATTAATAGAACTTCCTGAAATGTAGTGATTTTTCTTTTGGTTTCAGCAGCAGCATCTGTGGATGAGTTTTTTCTTCAAAAATTAACCTATTGAGAGGATCAAGTACCTGAGTGCATCCCTTGGTAAACTAAAATTGTCATTCTTAGCTTCAGTTGATGCATGATCATCGAGAATCAAAGGAGTCTTCTCTGAATCTTTACAGAACAAAGCATCATGAATATGCTATGTTGCTAAAAGTATCCGTACATCGCCCTATGATTTGTAAAAAATGAACTCTATCCGCCAACGACGTATTAGGAATAGGTATCAACATAACTTAGAAGAAAAGTGGATGAGCGAAATGCAGTAGATGGAGAAGTTGCACTTCCAACTGGGAGTCATCGTAGGATGCCATTTTAGAAATTGTAGCGAAACTGTAATATCCTAGCTCAACTGGCTAGGATATTGCAGGCCCATCACCACTGGCTAACGTATTCGTCAAATGGAAATCGTTGTGCTACTACAGCCGGAAAACGTTCGGACAAACCCCTGAAGTTGATGGAAAGAGACTGGAGGGACCAGAAGAGTGGTATGTAGATTCCTTCAGTCCTTAAAGAATGTTGTCGACTTGTGTAGCGCTCAATTTAGCCTGGACTATCGATCGTCGTTCTTCTTGCAAAGGCGCCTCCGTAGCCAGGTGGGAAGGAGCAGCAGTGCATAGCACACGCTTCTTGATTAGACCGGGGTTCGAGCCCATCACCACCAAATACGGAGGATGCGGAAAGGTCAGGGAATGACCACCGCATATCCCGGAGCAATATGGCCTTAGTTGCTAATGCTCCTAAAAACCAAATAACAAACAAACAAACATCTTTTTGCAATAATGAATACCATCTGGTGCAGTGACAATCTGGACGACTCCGCTGTTGCTCGACCGTGGCAGTAGTATGTGGAAGGTCCTTTTCGCTTCACCATGGTGATCTTTAGTTTTCAGAAACCAGCCTGTATTGACTTGAGTTGACGAAATAGGCTTGCAGAAACTTCATTTTCCTGCCCAAAACTCCAAGCTAACTTCATTGAACACCCCTTCCTTAGGAATCAACTGGGATTCTGCTTCGGGCAAGGCCAAAATGTTCATAGTCAATAATTGAATTTACTACTTTGTGAGTTGAGCAAATTACCGATTTCCTGTTATCAAAAATATGTTTGGAGTCTTCCGACGAGGATACAATGTGTAAGACCAAGGATGGACCTACACCTTGTTAAATATTGTGTGAATAAGAATCTCTTTGAAACATGCTGGTGTCCGGTTACTTTTGGTGATATACTGAAGTTCTGAACTGATGAATGATGACATTTATGTAAATACCTAATCCTAAAAGCTAGCTCTCCCAAATTTATTTTTAATTCTTAGAAAAATTTCTGCTTCCAGTAATGATTATTAAAAGTTCGTTCGTTGTATATGCTTTCCATAAAGATTTTCAATTATTTTCTTCTCCAACTTTTTGACTTTTATTCTTTCATAAATCGGCAGAACTAATGGCGATGATCCAAACGAGGGATTTTTCTGAACCTGCATTTGTCCAACAGATTCCTGGTATAAACCGACATGATAAAGCAGTGCCCTACACCCATGAAACAAAATTGGTCCATCAGTTTGGAGATGGTAAGTATAATCACATGTGCTATTCTTGTAATTTTCATATGATTTCCCTCATTGATAAATAATTCTGCAGTTAATGTTGTTTTGTATCACTCTCTCTCTCTCTCTCTCTCTCTCTCTCTCTCTCTCTCTCTCTCTCTCTCTCTCTCTCTATTTATTTATTTCTGTTTCTTTTTCTGTTTTTTTCTCTTGCTCTTTCTCTCTCTCACTTTCTCTGTTCTTTTTTTTTTGTATTTATTTTTCTCTCTTGCTCTGTCTTTCTTTCAGACCTCTCTTGTTCTGTCTTTCTTTTTCTTTAATTCTCTCTACCTCTTTGTCTGTATTTTTCTCTTACCCTTTCTTTCTTTCTTTCTTTCTTCCAGGCCCTTCTCTGTTTCTTTCTCTCGCTCTCTCTCTCTCTATCTCCTACCTCTTATTCTTTCGTCTTTCTTTCTTCTAGACCTCTCTTTGTTTCTATGTCTCACTCTCTCGACCTCCTATCTATCTCTTATTCTGTTTGTCCTTTTCTTATTCTTTTTGTCTTTCTTTCTTCCAGGCCCCTCTCTGTTTCTTTCTCTCGCTCTCTCTCTATCTCCTACCTCGTATTCTTTCGTCTTGCTTTCTTCCAGACCCCTCTTTGTTTCTATCTTTCACTCTCTTGACCTCCTATCTGTCTCTTATTCTTTTTATCCTTTTCTTATTCTTGTCTGATTCTTTTTGTCTTTCTTTCTTTCTTAGCTTCTCCCTCATCTCTCTCTCTCTCTCTCTCTCTCTCTCTCTCTCTCTCTCTCTCTCTCTCTCTCTCTCTCAGGGTAACTCAGAAATTTTTTTTGGCTGGCACAGCATAAGCCTCAGGCTTCTTTGCACCGTATGGCTAATAATAATAATAATAACTCTCTCTCATACTCTGTTTCTATCCTCCTTTTTCTCTATCTCTCTCTAACTCCTACCTCTTTTTCTTTCTCTCTTTTTTCCTGTCTCTTGCTCTGTCCATCTTTCTTTTTGATATCTCTCTTTCTCATTATCTCTGTTTCTACCTTTCTTTTTCTCTGTCCCTGTCCCTCTCGCTCACTCTCTCTCTCTACCTCCTATTTCTTTTCCTTTCTATTTTTCTTTCTCCACTTCTCATCTGTTTCTCTTTCTCTCTCTCTCTCTCTCTCTCTCTCTCTCTCTCTCTCTCTCTCTCTCTCTCTCTCTCTTGCTCTGTCTTTTTCTCTTTCACTTTCCTTGTTTCAGTCTTTCTTTTTCTCTGTCTGTCAGACTCTGTGTCTCTGTCCTTCACCTCCTCTTTTTCCTTCAAGTTTTTTCTCTTCCCTTTACTGTCTTGTCTCTTTCTTTTTTTCTATCCTTTTGTCAAACCCTCTGTAGTTTAAGCTCTCAACTATTCGTTGATTCTGTTTTTTTTTTCAATGGATTAACTCTTATTACGTTATAGGTAACAATAATCAAGCTTGTTGTGAATTATTTGTTTTCACTGTCGTTTATTTTTAATCCCAGATCTAGGAGCAAGAAATGAAGTATATTTGGAGGCGGCCGTGGCGAAAGACGATGCCATCAACGCCAGGGTGTGGTGTGATCATGGAAACAAGCGAGGGGAGAATTTCATTCGTACAGCTCACACTGATCGAGATCAGAAAGTTAGTTTTTGGCAGATGAACTTAAAGGACGAGATACAAAGGTCAGAACTCGCATATTTTAAATCGAGCTTATTGTCGGTATTATTTATTTATTTACATACTTCTCACCCACACGGCATCCCCCCCTTAATTTTGGTAAGAAAGCTGAGCATTTACAGAGCGCATTAAAATTTAGACACAATTAGGTTTAACGAAACAAAGTAAAAACTAATTTCTTATACATACAATCGATGGATTAGTCGTATAATCAGTTTGGTGATTATTTAATGGGTACGAGGGACAGACAGTGAGGTTTTTTGACGAGAATTCACGATTGTTATACACTGCTCTACAAAATTAACAGAACAAAATGTTTTTCATGAATATCGTATTATGAATATTGTCAAAGATGGCAAATATTTCATGTAATAGCCATCCTGGCATGCAAATTCCGAGTATCCAATAGAAATTGATCTACCACCTTACAGAGCACACGTTATGTAAATTATTCATACCTATAAAAACACGGATTGCGACCACATCACTTCATATCCGTTTCTTGGCTTGCGCAGTGGGATAGCCACATCTCAGAATGGCAAGTCATTGTCGTTTAGATGCTTCTTTGAGTTGGCGGGCCGTTGGACGACTTGAAGTCTCGCAGGCGGAGGTGGCACGTTGGCTTCATGTGTCACGCATTGTCGTCTCGGTACCATGGAAGCAGTTTCAGGAGACAGGAACCATTACAAAAAGAGCTGGCCAAGGTCGCCCGAGGGCCAGGTCAACCAGAACAGACTGCTATCTGGCTCTAACAGCAAGACGAAACCCTACAATGTCTTGCCATCAACTGTCTCTTGAGGTTGCTGCTCCCACAGGAGAAAACATTTTCAACCGGACTGTGTTAAGAAGGCTAAATTCAAGTGGACTGTACCAAAGGAGCTAGTGACTTCGAGCCCTGACAAATGGGGTACTGTTCTGTCCTCTGATGAATCCTCTTTTAGTCTCCAAACAGATTCTATACATTATTTCATCTGGAGACAACGTCGAATGCGGTACCGTCCCTCCAACATCAGAGAAAAGTACACATGATGGAGGCAATTTTCTCGTGTGGGGCGGAATAATGGTTAACGGCCGCACCCCTTTTCATGTTTTAACTGCGTGGAGTACGTGTTTTAACTACATATCCGTGGTCCTCGGATATGGTTTTACCGAGACCATATCCGAGGACCCTATGTGCGACTTTTTAGGGGTGCGATTGGCCTATATTACCTTTTTATGCACGACACCGCCACTGCACCTAAAGCTCAAGTGGTGAAGGAATATTTTGAAACTGTAGATATCCGACTGCCGTGGCCAGCACGATCCACAGATTTAAATCCGATCGAATATATGTGGAACGCCCTTGGGTGTCGCAGTGCACAGTGAAAAGCAAGACGAGTTAGAATGAAATACACTCGTATTATGTTTTTTTTTTAATTATTATCAAAAACTGTGTCTAATGGCGTATCACCTTATGGTGCAGCTGCACGTGGGTACGCTGAGCTCGGATGGGCCCTGGTGTAAAGGGAAAGACGAACAGACATTAAACCTGGCCCGAAGTCCTGATGATACGCCGTTGTACTTTTCCAATAACTTTCTATGAGGAGGAGGAGGGAGTATAAATACCTGATCATATTCTACGTGTGCCAAGAGATTGAGATTTGGAACATATATTACTTCTGTATGTAGTCACCCCCAAAGCGACACATTTCTCTTATCTCATGAAACCATGCTTCTGTTGCAGAAATTACCTCTGAATTACCAAAAAAAAAAAAAAAAAATCTTCCACGCAAAACTGATTTCAACTGCGGCAAGAGGAAGGTGCCAAGTCAGAAGTATAAGGCAAGACATGAAGTTCTAACTTCCGGGCAAGATTAGTGGTTGCAACAGCAGTGTGGGTTAGTGTATTGTCATGAAGCAACAGTACACCTTTGCTGTGAATTCGGGCTCGGTTTTCTCTAATTTCCGCATGTAATTGCTTCAGTAAGTTGTAGTAATGTGCATTGTTGGTGGTACCCTTTTGCAGGAATCTGTGAGAATGATACCCATCTCATCCCAGAAAACTGAAGCAACACCTTCCGTACAGATGGTTGTACTCTGGCCTTTTCGGGAGTTGGTGATGATGGATGTTTCCATTGATTTGAAACCTCTTTTATTTCTGGGTCCATAGTTATGGTCACCAATCGAGAAAAAAACAGCTATCCTGACACAGAGCCATGTGTGTCAAGATCGCTGTAACACACTAGCGATCGATTCATCAGGCAGGCCTGCCTTTTTTCTTTCTGAAGACGTGAGAAAGCGCGGAATACATTGTGCTGAGGCCTTATTCAAATCAATAGGAATGGTGCTCTCTGCTGACGAATAGTTTATCCCAGTTTCAGAAACGATAATTGAGGATCAGCTGCTCAATTTTTTTCACGAATTCAGCAATGTGAGATGTGGGTGGCCGCTAACTTCATTCCATACTTAAACTATCTTCACCAATGTTTTAAACCGTCATACGATGGACAGATATCTCCATACACCATAAACATCTCTTCATGGACAACCTTTGGTTGTTTGCTTTAAAAAACAGGAATTTGATAATGGATTGATATTTAAGTTTATCCATGATGACATTATGTCGCACATTCAGCTCTGTAACAAAAGAAACAATATATTTATGTATAGAGATTATCCCTTTGGTGAATGTGGTTTAAAATATTTTTTCCGTTCTCTCTTTCTTTTAATTCCCCTTCCCACTGTAGGCTCTACGATGAATTTCAGCTTGTTACTAGCTGTCTAAGATACGTTCTGAAAGTAACTCAATACTTAGACCGTCCACTTTCGATATCCAAGGAGTGCTTGTCGCTTAGGGGTCAAATAGGAGGAAATGATGGTCCCTCGGATAAAGTAAACAAATTAATGGAAGAGGTAAAGTATTCAATTAATAAAGCAATGACTAATTTTCATTGTTAGATAAATAAATAAAGAGATTTCGTTGTCAGATAAATAAAGACAAAATTTAATTAAAACTGCTACAAAGTGTCGTGGAAGAGTACAAACAGGATACATATCACTAGATGTCTTTTTTGGCATTGCAGAAATCACTTAGTCTAGTTCCCTGGATCCGTGGCCGGATTTAGAGGAGTTTAGGCCCTAAGACCACTGTAGATGCCCCGAAATATGTAATTATACATTTTTATCTTCATAAAAAGAAACAGAGAGGGGGTGTCGTTCAAATAGTCATATGTCCTCGTAACCTTGTTACCTCGGACCAACTAGACCACTGCATCACTAGTAAAAGGTGGACCCACGAGGTATTAGTCAGGTGTTGCTAATGCAAAGGCAACTCAGTGTATTTCCTGGTTGTAAAAGGAACAATCAAACGGCGATCGAGGGTCCCATCTAAATATCTTCTTTTACTGATATATCCTTTATGATGTACAAATTGGTATACGTTTGTTGAGCGTTGATGTCTGTCTGTCTGCACCATAGATTTGCAATCTCTAAACTGATTCCTTTGGACAATGCTATCAAGATAGCGTCGTGTTCAAATTACTTTTAACATCAATGGGTGCCGATTATGGTCTGAAAATAGAATCTAGATTTATCTGAGAAGAGTACCGTGCTGTTAGGTCCAAAGTTCAGTTCAAAGGCCATTCGTATGATAAAATTCGCACTGAGTCATCCCCTGGATTTCCTTGCATACAGTGCTGGTCATTCACCTATAAACGTAAAAACGCTTGGAATCGTCCATAATTATCTTTGAGGAAGAGGGGGTTCATGAGAGAATGATAAATTGCTCCCCGAAATAATGTTTCTTAGTCATTCATGTTAGTAGATGTTCTCTACTAGAAATACATAAAAAACATGCATGCTTTTTTGGCTCTTTTATATCTGATTTTCACC
The DNA here is from genome assembly GCF_048544385.1 of Mastigoproctus giganteus. Taxonomy (NCBI): domain Eukaryota; kingdom Metazoa; phylum Arthropoda; class Arachnida; order Uropygi; family Thelyphonidae; genus Mastigoproctus; species Mastigoproctus giganteus. The sequence goes on along the minus strand of NC_143586.1, from coordinate 19,457,026 downwards.
TATTTAACCTAATAACATTTTCACCTATTTATAAAGTGGTAAGTTTACTAAAACTTGCCAGAAATCACGTATAGTAATGTATATAACCACTCACCTGACTAACTCTCATTAGGGATTAATTTTAATTAGGTAAAATGTTTATTGACAGGAGATGTCTATCATCACGACTAGCAGCGATGATATGAAAGCATTTACTGAGCAACTTCGGGAATATCAGAGGTATTTATTTTTGTTCATTTATTTGAATCTAGTTTATTTCAGTTACAATTCAAATACACTGAATGATCACTGAATTATCACCACCTACCTAATACTTCGTAGGTCCTCCTTTTGCCAGCAGTACAGCAGCTATCCGACGTGGCATCGGTTGAACATGATGTTTGAAGCGTTCAGGAGGTATGGCCAACCAAGCTGTGTGTAATGCGGTCAGCAATGCAGGTACGGAGATGATTGGTGTATCCAGACGGGCCAATCGATATGCTGGAAGTGAGAACTGTGTTCCTCAATCCATTCCTGCACAACAAGTGCCCGATGGCTCGGCGCATTGTCATCTTGGAAGACACCATCGCCATTCTGGAACAAGTGTAACATACCGGGGTGTATTCAGTCAGCAAGCAGTTGACGATAGCAGAGACCACTGATACATTGTTCCACATGCACCAGGGTCCAAGTTCCTGCCAGTGAAACATGCCCCACACCATACAACCGCCTCCACCAGCCTGCACTTTTGATACCATGCATGCTGGATAAAGAGCCTCATGTTGTTGACGCCAAATTCTACACGACCATCCACGGTGTGGAGTAAATAACGTGATTCATCCGACCAGCACATCTTCTTCCAGTCTTCTAACATCCAACTTGCATGCTCTTTGCACCAGGCGAGTCTTTTACGCCGATGAACCTTCGTTAGGAGAGGATGCCGTAGGGGTCGTCTGCTGGTATAGCCCGTATGTGCAAGCGTGCGACGCATGGTCATGCCAGATATTTTTCCGGGTTGGCCAGTGTTGTATTGGGTAGTCAACTCTTCAACAGTGCTGTCCCTATTCGCCTGTACGAGTCGTCGGACCCGGCGCTCACCCCTAACATCAACCTTTCACTGACCTTTGCAGATTTGCCGTCGGGTTGTTGTTTGACCATTTTGACGCCAGTCCTGGTGCACTTTAACTGCGGCGGCTTTCGAACACCCGACCAGTTCAGCCGTTTGGGAAGTCGAGCACCCACAATCTGTCCTTTATCAAAGTCCGATAAATCCTTCCTTTTACCCATCACGCACGGAATTTTACTACCTACTGAACCACTGACACCTTATCTATGCTACGCATGTCGACTAACTCCGCACTCTCGTACCTCACGTGGTCAACGGGTCGCAATCAGTTTTCATAGAGGTGATCATAATTCAATGATTACTCAGTGTGTAAGATAAGTATGTATCTTAAATATTTGTTAATGTAAATTTATTAGTATAAAACCACATTTATCTTCATTCATTTAAAATAAATCATGCGTATACTTACTAAAAGACTGTGCAAGGCTCATGGGGCGGAATTTTTCTCAGCATGGTCTCTGCTTACGAAATATACTTAAATACACTGCTCGACCAAATTAACAGCACAAAATATATTTCATTAATACTTTATTGTGCACAGTGTCGCCGAAGGCGAATATTTGATATAATAGGCATCACGGGCATTAAAATTCTGAGTATCCAATAGAAATTGATCTACCACCTTACAGAGCCGCATATTATGCAAATTATTCAGGCGTACAAAAAAACACGGGTTGCGACCGCATCACTTCATTCCCGTTTTATGACATGCCCAGTGGAATAGCCGCATCTCCAGTATTCAAGGTGGCAAGTCATCGTCATTTAGATGATTCTTTGAGATGGTGGGCCATTGGAGGACTTGAAGCCGAGGAGTCGCAGGCAGAGGTGGCACCTTGGCTTAATGTATCATGCAGTATCGTCTCGACACTGTGTGTGGACATGTGGACATGTGTTTTTGTAAAGGGCGGCACCTAGAACATCTGTTCAACTCCGCCTCGTATCTCTGTGAAGAACAGTATCACTACAATTGGGCCAGATGTGTGTGACGTAGGTTTGTGTGTATTATGTGTGTGTTCTGTTGTTGTGTCTGGCCACTTGGCTACCCAGAAGCATCAATCACCTGGACAGATGATTCTGGGTACTCGTCCACACCACGGGAAGGTGGGCCAGTCCCAGTAATGCACGTACTGTCTCAAAAGAGACACTGACCCACATGATGTTGCCAGCAGGTAGGTCAGGATCCTCTGGGGGCCCATTCCAGAGGGGCAGACAAAAAGAAAGGGAAAAAAAAATAATAAATAAATAAAAATAAATAAAATAAAGAAAAATAATAATTAAAAAAAAAAAAAAATATATATATATATAATAAAAGTAATGTGGAGTGGCTGACTCCAAACAGAATGCAAGGAGGAGCAGGAGAGGGAAAAAAAAAAAAAAAAAAACACCATTGTCTAATCCACTTCAGACCCAATGCCAGGGGTGTTGACCACTCTATATGATCTCCTCCTCCGAGAAAAGACTTCCATAGCAAAGTTGTGAAGAGCAAATAAACGTTCAGGGGTTTGGAGTAACTGGTCTAATTGGTTTTCCGATATTGGGATGGTGGTCACTAAATCTTGTCTCAAGTCTTCGTACAGAATACAGTCAAAAAGGAGGTGCCTCCAGTTTTCCTTGGCTCCACGGTAGCACAGGTCAGTCGTGCAGAGGCCTAGTTGGTGCAGTTTTTCATTAAGAGAGCCATGTCCAGTAACTAGGAAGGAAGTCTCCATGGTGAGGGAAAGCCAGGATTGAACCAAATTAGAGGATGTAAAGGTTACATCACGACACTATGGATGCAGTTTTTCGCTTCGATTCGAACTCAGGTCATTTCCATCCGGTGTGGGGAGGACGGGAATTTTACCAACTGTGCTACCCACGCGGGCTAAAATGAGAGATCTTATCTGACAAATCTGATTAGCTGCCATGGCACAGTAACCAACTAGATGTAAAAATTATTTTGACATATACTTAGATTTCAGCAAGCTTTTGACACTGTTTCACAGCTACGGATAAAGGGATAATTGAGTAGCAGAAGATAAAAAAATTTGTAGAGTGTGATTATAAAATGGGCACTCTCCTCCTTAGAAGAAGATTTGAGAGCTAGTTTTGTTCAATGTCCTTTCCATGGCCGTGGAAAATCCATCCAAAAGAAGACCATGCCCCATAAGTGTCCTCTGTTGGACACACACAGTTCTTCTTCTTCTTCGGAAGACAGAGGGTGATTATAAAATGGGCACTCTCCTCCTTCTTGGACTAGTGTTATCAGTAGAACAGTGGCCATAAAGTGACCCCCTACTGTTTTCAGTATTTATTAACAATAACGATGAAGCTTATTGTTTAAGTTCGCAGATGATACATAAGTCGGCAGGATGGTGAATGACAGAAAGCAAGAAGAAACAACAAAACAAGGATTGCTACTGCAACTGCAAAGTTTTTGATAACTGTAAAGTTATCAAAAAGTCGGTTTCTCTCCTACGTTGGCTTAAGCTAGCGATATGTGTATATTGCGGTGAGGGTGTGTTCAAGCCCTGCGTTCTGCCACTTTTTGGTATTTTTGTAATTCACTTGCGCGTTAAAATGTTTTCTAACTGACGTCTTTATTTTACCTTTTTTTGTTTAGAAATCTTCAAGATACTCGTAACTCGTTATTGACTGATGCGGAAGGAAAAACCCTCAATTTAACCGTACAAAAGAGCTGCCAACATAATGAGATTCTTTTGTCCTATCCCTACTTTCCAGAAGATAAGCATGCTGACAAGCCTCTTAGCCCAGAGTAAGATAAAACATTATTGGAATGTCAAAAAAATATACTTCTTTTCAATTTTTTGCTTCGATGAAGAATGTAATGCGATAAACAACTTTTATTGTATTACAGGACACAAGAACAGTGGGAACATGGTGTTAGCCACAGAGTGGACAATTCAAGAGAACTGCGAAGGAATTGTAAAGACTGTTGTCGTAAAGCTGAGAATACAATGGCGGCAAACGCTACTAGTTTAGCAGCGGCTTGGTGTCGGACGAACAATGCATTAGCTGAGGAAGTTCAAAGGGATGAATTTTACCAAGAGAAGATTCGAAAGGAATTGAAAATTGTAAGTATGACTTTTACTCATATTCAGTAATTAACTGTTACTGTACAGGCTTCTTTAAATAAATGTTACCACTAGTATTTTGTATTTATATTGTGTCTTAGTCCAAGCAGCTCCGGAGGTTCCCCATATATCGACTTTGGAGTCCCAGTGACTCCAAAGTCGATATATGGGGAACCAGGAAATGAGCGATGACATGAAAGGTTACTCCCTGGTTAACATCACTAGCTACGTAGAGGTGGGTCAGGTCTGTCATCCCCAATGGGGATCCCACTACCAGGTATACGCCGAACGGTGAGCTAGCCGTTGAAAGGGTCGGGATGGAGAGGGGGGAAGGTATAGAGGGGAGTTTAGCAGAGATATTCTCAGGAAAAAAGAGGCAAAAGTTTAAAGTAGTGTGGGAGTTAGGTGGATGTAAAAGTGATAGAACGGCAGGGAGGAAATGTGATTAAAGGATGGGAGAGGTGTCCACTTATGAACAGGGATACTTATATAAAGTGAAAATGCATGGAAAAGAAGGTTGGGCAGATTGAAATATTGATTCCACAATAAGGTGGGAATCTTTGGTTCCAGTGGTCATCCCACTCCTGGGCAGTCCCAGGAGTTAGCGGGCAGTTCCTTCACTGAAGACGAGCTCCATATATGAAGAAGTTGACAATGATTCTAGATGAAGGACCACCCCAAAAGGGGGGGGGGTACGTAATCCCATGTTGGGGGAGTCAGGGCACCCAAGAGTCAGCAATGAAACATTCACTGAAGGGAGTGAAAATTGCACGATGGAAATAATCGCTTCCTCCGATCGGGTTAGCAGATCCTACCGGGAAAAGTGATTATTTCCAACGTCAGCAAAGAGAAGCCTGAAATTAGAAGCCTGATCTTCTGAGATATCACAACCCGAAAGGGAGACACCGTTCGCAGAGATTCCCACCTGGCGAAGGAAAATATCCCACTAGATCACTAACAAGGATGATGAGAAGATTCTGCTCCAGAGTTTCGGATTCCACGTGAGGCCACCTGAAATCAGTACACACAAACCTACACTACTCACATATCTGGCCCTTTTAAATTGGTATTGTTCTTCACAGAGATACGAGGCGGAGTTGAACTGACGTTGTAGGAGCCGCCCCTTACAAAAACACATGTCCACCTGAAGTCGCAAGAGTAGGTCATAAGAATAGAATCATACACCCCGGTTGTCGTGTTATATCCCATGGTGAAGTGGGGGCATCATCAGCCGAGATTCCGCTTGCGGATAGAACCCCAGATCAGCAGGGAAAGAATGAACACATACCTCTAAAGGGGTGCAGAAATCACAAGCTAGGCTGGGGGGGGAGTAGACATCCAGAATCAGCAGAAGAACAAGGGACTTCTATCCAGGACAGCAAAGGACAAAATTCCCAAGACCTGGTGAGAAACTGTAGTCAGCATGAGATCCTACATGAATGAATGCAACTTAATCCTTAACCCAACAAGGAGTGGGGGAACGGATATATCAAGCACATGGCCTGAGAGCCACGCAGATAATGTCTGCAGTGAGAATGAAGAAGCACTAGTGATGGACAACTGAGCCACAAAAGTAGTCGTGCAGTATTTAATAAAGATTTCACAAAAAGAAATTGGAGATTGTTGCAGCATATAGGAGCTGGGAACCTCCTCTTTTTAAAATAGCATTGGCAAAGTTCATGAAGGCTTGAAACGCCTCCGGAGATTGGATGAAGTTCTACTCTAGCTGCAAGGTCAAGAAGCTGAAAGCATGTAAGGAACTGTGTCCTAATATCTTGGTGACTGTTACAAGAATGCAAAAGTGAGCCCAGTTCTTTTCTTCTCCGCAAATACAGCGTTCAATCCACGATTCCCCTAGCCCTATAGCTTCTTTAAAATTGATCCCTGGCCAGTCAAGAGAAAGGTGGTCTAGAGATTCGTTTTGTGTGTGTTTATATTTAATGCTATACCATGTACAAGCAGAAGCATTGAAATCGGTATTTCAGGAAATTCTTCGAAGGAGGTGCATCCGAATAGCGGTGAAGTTTCATCATTTCCCAAATATAACGGATATTGTGAATGATCAAGTGGTCAGAAAATCTTGTAAATATTTGTATATTGGGTTCATTTATTCCCTAAATCGTATTTTCCAGTAATCCTTTCAAAAATCAAAAGGCGTATATTTTTAGAATAAAAACGTTAGGCCAACAAAGAAGTAGCAAAAGTCCTAACGAAAACAGGTTAGATGAATCATAAATTATTTTATTTCTCAAAATAGCAATGATTTATTATTCCAGTTATCACTCGAACAAACAGTGATAGTGTTTTCTGTATTACAACAGACTATTAATAATAGAACTGCAACGAAAGACAGGCTTATGTCATTAGAAAGAGATCTTGGCATCCAGGAACATCGCCTGCAACTGATTCTGTGGAGACTACAGCGAATGACATATAGACCCAGTCAAGAACACATTAAGGACGATCCTTACGCAAAGTAAGTAGAAATTCCATAAGAGAATACAGTAGAACATCAAAATGGCATCTTCGTGGCATAGCAAAGAACCTGTAACGAACTTTGATATGTCCAGAAGATGCCGGATTTTGTAAATTCCACAAGCTCAGGTGAGGCGTAGCATGATGCAGTCACGTGATCATGAGAAAATTTTAATTTCGGGAGAGCTTTCGATTGTATAATAAAATGTTTCTTGTTAATTAACACTCTAAAAGCACTTTGCCCTCGTGGGTACCAAAATTGATCGGATCGCTGTCCTCCCCACACCGGGTGGAAAAGACCAGAGTTCGAGTCCCATCGTTGACGTGAGGAATTTTTATGTGCCCTTTTCACAACATGGCTGCGTTAGTCGGTGTCAGGCGAGGGTAGCATGGTCTTTATCTCTCGGAAACTAGGATTCGTTCGGCAAACAGCAAATCCATCACAGAACTCACGTAATTTACAGATATAACACATACTGCCTAAGTCGTTGATGTGCCTAAAACCCTGCAATAATAACAAAAATAACCTTTCTATTCTCCGATCAGGTCCCTCCGTAGTTGTAAAGTTTTACAACCGCACCTAAGCCGTCCTTCTTATGGACATCGATTATTGCTCCTCCTCCTCGCCAATCTGCTCGGCCTTCTTTGAATCCTCCCTGTCTCTTTTTTCTGCTGTGCCGCCCAATACACTATTTCAAATGCACTTTTACCATCATCTTATATGGAGAACATCTATATAAAATGATGAATCCTCTCTACATATGAGTTTCTTCTCTCTGCTTGCAAAGGTTTTATAAATCATAAATAGGGCATCAACTACCTTTCTCGACTTTTACACTGCATGGTAAATTTCATATCTGATTGTGCCATAAAGCCTTTAAATAGGTAATTATAATAACAACCCTTATTAAGGCCACCCCAGAACGAACTCATGTGTAAAATGCTCTTAAATTGCGTGCTCGCTGGTCTATTTGCCTTTTTTTTTTCTTTTTTTTTTTTCGTACCGACAGCTGGATTTTCAGGGTTACCATCCACGCCTGAGACAGATTAACTCAGCCATGGAGTGATAATAGTCCATAAATGTTTATTCTATCAATGACGTGAGAAACATTTGTGGAGTGATAATAGTCCATAAATGCTTCTCACGTCATTGATGGGATTCGAACTCCGGCCTTTCTCACCCGGTGGTGGTGGAGCAGCGATTATAATCACTGTATTATCCATGTGGACATGGGAACTATGTAGAAAAGTAACAAAAATTTTTTGACCTATTGTAGTTAATCATTTCTCTGTTTTTGCTTTCAAATACCAAAAAGATTTCCCAGAAGGGCATTCAAATCATTACCATTTTGATGGTCCCAGTAAAATTTTCTATGTAAAAGTAACAGATATTTTTATGTAATCATTATCGTGTTTTTTGCATTCAAATATTCATTAATACTTCATTATATTACTAATTTCTGTTTTTATTTTTTATTTAGCCTCCTTGATGAAGAAAGTCAAGTTAGGGACAGAATTCAGTTGTTAAAGGATGATCTGGAAAAGAACACAAAGATTTTCAATGACTTGGGTGATGTAAAAACTTATTTGGACTTAGAAATGGGTAAAGTTTGCAAGAAACTGTTTATTGATAAAGACAGTTGTCTAGGACTCCGAAATTGCGTTGTAGTTAATGGCAACGATGGAATGTTTGTAAAAGAGCTATGTTCAGCTGATCGGAAATTTTATAATTGAATCTTTGTAGTATATCAGAGAAACGGAGATCCATTTTTGTTTTTCCTTTGGAGAGCCAAAAAAAAAAAAAGGATTCTGAAATTTAGATCATGAGTACTCTCGTAGATTTTTTAATTAATATTGCTTTCCTTACTGCACAATGATTTTTGCTTCGAATACCTGAAAAATAAAGAACTCCAAGATTACCAGCATCTTTATATGCGCTCAGAAGTGCTTGCATTACACTTTTATAAAATAAGCACATTATTCATATTTGAAATAAATCATAAATTACAAATCAATAAATCACCTTAAAGGGGAAGTTTCCCTCGTGGGTCATTGGTATCGCTGTCCTTCCCACACCGAGTCCAGTCGATGACGTGAGGAATTTTTATGGCCTTTTTCATAACGTGGTTGAGTTAGTCTATCTCAGATGAGGGTAGCATGGTTTTTTCCTCCCAGAAACTCCTGTTTTTTTCGTCCAGCAAACAGAAAATCGACCATAGAACATACTCACTTTACAGACAGTACACACAGGGCAATATGGCCCTAGCGCTGATGCTCCTAAAACCGTATAACAAGAAAGGAAAAGTTGAATTTTTTTTCAAGCAATTCAAGTCCAGTTCACTTTATGTAAACAGCTGTGGTCCAGAATTGTGAATTTGTTTGTCATAATATATCAAGATCACAAATGTATTCAAGATCTGATGACGTATGTTAAAGAATAATTGATCTAGGTGGACCTCCGTGGACCAGACGTTATAACCTGCTAAATTTACGAAAACAAAAGTGGCAGTCATTAATATGAGCTCGAGGTTTCCTCCATACTATGGGAATGGCAAATGTCATGGCTTTCTTTTTACCACATTTTCACAATCGCGAACCCTCTGCTTATGTATGGCACACTTTATGGGATCCCAGCCAACTTTAATCTGGTCACCTAATTTAATTCCAAAATATTCGCGTGTATATTCACAATTTCTTCATCGTGTCCTTCTGTCAGTTTGACTGTCCGGGAACATGTAACACCTAGACTCCATCAGTCATGCATCATCGGGATAATGCGATTATTATAAAGAGAATATAAACACGAATTAATGTTGAAGAAGTGTCTCAAGATAAGCAAAATATTCTTGTATCTGCAATTCTGCCCAGATATGACGAGGAATTCACGATGAAAGCCTTATGGATTAGATTGTGAGGCACTCTGGGTTTATGAGGAACATTTCTCAGTATGATTGGCCTTATCTGGTAGGGGAATTTGTAAAGATGTTATTCATAGGTAAAGGTAAAGGCAAGAGCTTCGGTTAAAGAGAGATGACTATAAGTGGAATCCGATATTTCCTGGGTTTGACTAACTAGAAACTGCTGTATGGTGTTGGATGCGAAGTGAACTCATTCTATAATAAAAATAAGAGTCAATCATAATTTGTCCGTTACAGTTCCACATTAAACCTTGTCAGACTACCTGTACCCCTCATGAGGCAGTTTACTCAAATAATCAACAGCACGCTGCACAAGTACTGCACTAGTCCAATTTTATGAACTTTTATGTGCAACCGTATATGATGGAATTATTTTCTGCATCCAGTTTCTTTGTCGCTGCATCATAGTATCCAGTCGGGTTAGTCAGACAAGATATCTTCTCTTGGCAGACCCGTACTGTGACTGAAGTATGGCTGCCCTCTTGTCTGGATGGTCCTACATTGCTTCTTCGACCAGTGACTCCGATGCTTTCCTCTGGAACAGAAGCCCCTTTGTGGGTTAGGGTGCATTCTAAGGATATTTTCATAATTATGGCTAAGGGTTTGCTTACCTCTTTTTCTTCCCCCCTTAATATAATTGGGTTGATTGTATTGAACAAACTCTCCCAACAGTTAACCATCCACCATTAGAAGTAAGGCTAATGGTGGATGGTTAAATAAACAAAGGCACACGAGATGCTACTACCTTAGTAGCTACTACCTTAGTAGCATCTTGTGTGTCTAAAGCCACAAGTTGGAGCATTCACTGCTACAGGCAGCAAGTACTAGAGCATAAAATACTAGATTCAGTCATCCTTTATTTTGACTAAAAAAAAAGTTTTTGAATGCAGTATTTGAACCAAGAACAATTACTTCGAGTATCTGTTGACAGCTGTGCTATAAGATTCTGAGTTTAGGAGACTACTAAATACCTGTGTATACAATGACTTTGCAGTCTCACTAACAGATATCATAAGAGTGTTTTTCACAGCGTACTTCTGTGTGCATGTGACTAGATAAAACAATTTCAGGCAAAAATCTGTATTAGTACATGTGATTCACTATAAATCCTTCCATCATCGACGGGATTCGAACGCAGGTCTTTTCCACCCAGTGTGGGAAGGATGGCGATCCTACCAACTGTGCTACCACGAGGGTACACAAGCCGGACAAAGTTTCTTTTTTGTGGAAAGTTAACACAAAACTACTTTGAAAGTAATGGTGTGTACCACTCATTTTTGAATTCTGGTTCTTTACGTTCTTTACCAGTTCGCATAACGTTTAATTATTCATCTCCTGAAGAACCAAGCCATGGCCGACAGTTTTTTTTTCCTGTGGAATTTTAAAAATCAAACTTCAGCCAGATTTAAACTTGTTCGTTTAACAAGTCTTGCAGCTCTGCCGATGATCTCGTAAGTACATCGATATTTTTGATTCCATCACATGATCTCAGGAACTTTTCCAGAAGAACCTGAAGTATAAGATACCTTTAACTAGGAATTAGTAGTTCATTGTACATTTAAAAATATATATATGTTCGATATATTGATACCTCAAACGAAATATTTTAACCTTGGGTAATATGTAGATGACTGTCATCAACTGGTGCAATACCACCACTTTGCTTATTGGTGGCTTGAAGTGGTGAAACCCATGTTTAGTACCAGAGCAAAATTTCCGGCATTCCTTCTCTCCCCATCTCCTTCAACCCATGCACGGTACTAAGTACTATAGATTTTGATACCTTTAAAAATCTATAGTACTTAGGCAACAGATGGAAGGCACATGGTATGGTGTGGTGTATGGGGTGTTTCATCGTTGGTATGATGCAATCTGGGTTTCACCCAGATTGCATCATACCAGCAATGAAGTGTGATGAAACCATGAATGCAGCTGTCCATTGTGACATTCTGAACAACAAATATTTATTGTACTGCTGCATATAGTGCACAACATACCGCAGAATTTCTCAATCACGGAGACAAGCGCCAGAGTACACGTACAAGCATAATTTGTTTACAGAATAAAGTGAAAAATGGCATACAATAATAACAACAATGCCATATCGCCACGTGAGGTCTACTCCCGTGGTGAGCGTCGTGTGTCTCGTCTCGTCTCAGCAGCGACGTAGTATAGTGGCCCGGACGCAGGCCACAAAAGGTTTCCTGTCGATGCCCCAGTCGGCTGATGTAATCACCAAATTGAAACGTGATGCTTCTGCAGCCGGAAAGGCACAGGCAGACTGCAGAAATTGATAAAGAAACCAGCGGAAGCTCAGAAGATTATTACGTAGATCCGTCGGTTCTCATCAAATACTGTCAGTGACAAGGAGGCCACAGGCACTGTATGCAGGGAGCTGGTTTTGGATTTTACGAAAAAGCTGCAGCGCACAAACCAAACATCACAGCACGCAATGGACAGCATCGACTTTCCTGGTGCACAACTGAAAGTAATTGGACCCCTAACAAGCTGGAAACCGTATTATAATAGACCATCAGGTCATGTGGTTTTTTGATCTGATGTCCGTGTTTGTGTTTGGCGGATTCCTGGAGAACATTATTTAGCAAAGTGTGTCGTCCAAACTGTGAAGTCTGGACGTGGTACTATTACCGCCTGGAATTGTTTCTCGTAATTTGTATCCATTGATTGTCGTTCCTGGAACAACGAATGCCATGTGGTACATCGACATTCTGGACGATGGTGCGTTTCCTACATTGCGGCAGAAGTATTGGAAGCCGCATTACGATGCACCATGTCATACTGCACAGCCTGTACTGCCTTTATTTAAATACTTGATCACGAAATACTATCCCCAATTGCTGTGCTGCCACACAATGAAGACCTGCCAATTTCCAATACCATTTAAAGAAGTGTCTTCAGAGATTTGATAATGAATCGGGTGAAGAAGATAATTGGGATTACACTTCAGAAGCCTGTTCAAGTAAAGCGCAACATTTCCTAACCAGCAAGAATTGAATGACTGAAGGATTTATGTCTAATCAAGTCCAGTGCAAGGGTACTGACATCACGTTTAAAAAACTGGACTCTACTGGAATCCCAGCTGCAAGACTTCGTTACATTATATGTTAGGAAGAAAAAGAAATTGGTCTGAAGAAATGGTATTGTACACAATTCTCAGGAGTGGCATCTTTTCATAAACAGTTCAAATAAATGTTTTAAACCTGTGTTCATAATGAAAAAATACACCAATCAATCCGTGTTGTGCACTCTGTTCATATTAAAGAAGATTATTGAAATGTGAAGCATGTTAGAGAATCAGGTTAGATATTGGAGTGATAAATTATTTTGGCGCATTTTTTAAACCTTCCTTTTTCTATTCAGGTAAATTCTTACATTGTATTAGATCTGTGTATATACTCATGTGCCAAAATATGATGAACACATCCCAAATAGCTTGTTGGGTTTCCTTTCGCCAGGATAACCGCAAAAGGCGACCTAATTTCGCCAGGTATATCCAGCGTGGCATTGACTCCACGACACCGCAGAAGAAGATGTCTTCGGGTATCCTGGACCAACTGGACAAGAGGAAGTTCGGCAACGGGGCGAGGCATTGGCCTGGACTGATGAATGTTGCGTTCTATCGCATCCCGCAAATGTTTTATGGGATTGTGTCAAGTGAATTTGACAGCAGGTGGGAGCACACGAAATGTTTGAACATGACCCTCGAACCATTCCTGTACAGTGTGGGCCGCTACCACGTTGAAAGAATAACAATCCAGAGTCATCTGGATACACGCTTACCATGTATGGCAAACCTCGGTCTGAAACAATGCCGCGGTAAGATGCGGCAGCGAGGGCGTGCTCAATGGGGAATGAGGGAGGAACCAGTAACATCCAGGAAACATTCCTCAGAACAAGATATCGCCACCACCAGCCTCTTTTCGTACAACCGTGCAATCTGGTTGCAGCTGTTCACCTGGCCAGTGAATACGCAACCGTCCATCAACATGAGGGAGCTGGAACCATGATTCATCAGAGCAGGAAACTCTTTTCCAGTTGTCCAATGTCCAGGAATAGTGCTCCCGTGCCCACTGCTGGCGGAGATGTTAATGATGGTCGGTCAACTTAGGTACATGAACAGGTCGCCTACTCAGTAGGCCTATCAGCAAGAGTGTCCGCTGGTTAGTGTGCTTGGAAACATTTCTTTGAGCACCCTGGTTGTAGTCTGCTGTTAATTGAGGGATCGTGAGCCATCTGTGGTCGCGGACATCACGTGCCAGCCGCCACCTTTCACCTCAGCTGTCAACCGGTGGTGGTCTCCCATTCTCGCTTCTGCGCTACGACGGCCTCGAACAGCCAACAATGCCTGCGGTTGCTGAGATGTTGGTCCCCGCCTTGCTAGCGCCACAAATAATCATTTCCCGTTAAAACTCCACGAGATCCTCTCCTTTTCCATTGCACGGTCTTCTTACTGACGAAAGGAGGGATACTACCCGTTCCTTTACTATATGTGCTACGCATCGGTGACGTCCTTCTAAGTTGCTGTCGCATGCGTCCAATCGTGAAGACAATGTTTTGACTCGTGAGTGCTTTTGTATTAGAATATGGACGACAGCTGTACGATGGACGATGTTAATTTGTTCGACAATTGAACAATGGTAGTTTGCTCCAGCAATCTGTTTATTCAAACAAAAACATTTCGCTTGTCATTTTTACCAGGATTATTTTTTTTCCGGGTACCTAATACCCACAAGTATGATACCAATTAATTTCGGAAATGGAATGAGCTTCAGAGCATTCAGTTTCGTTAACATTTGTAAAGAATCTTTGAGGGCCCCCACCCACCTAACTAACCGCAACTCTTCTGATACATTACAATGCTTTGTCTCATCACATACAATATTTCCAAGGCCTAAATTAAGCGAAAGGATATCTTTCATGAATTGCAACTTGTTGAAAATAACGTATTCCCTAATAATATTTATGAAGTCAAACCGAATTGTGTAAACAGAGGGATATTTTTAGTCAACTTTCCAAAAATGGAAAACAGACAAGATACATATAGGTCTCTGTGGTTATAATGAGATGCAAAAACACGTCAGGATTTCTTTCTGCATCCATTACACACTTGTATACGCAAAGAAAGAAATAGCGAGACAAAGAGAAACAATTTCCAGCTGGTTTTGCCATACTGATGTCATTACTCGACGAACCAACCATAACAACCATCGCACGAGCTTGGTGATTCCAGGTGGAAAAGATCTGAGTTCGAACCCCATCAATGACACTAGGAATTCTTATGGGCCTTTTTCACAACATGGTTGAATTATGTTTAAAGGGTAGCATGGTTTTCTCCTGGGAACTCGGGTTTTTCATCCAGTAAACAGCAAATCGACCACAAAACACACGCAATTTATAGACATTTTATACGTCACAATATGTCCTAAGTTGTTGATGCGACTAAAACCACACAGAAACCACACAACCAACTTTGTGTTCCAGTTGGATAGCTCGAAGGAATAAAAATAATACAACAAAATAAGGAAACATGTATCTATTATGAATAAACATTTTATTAAGCATGTGTCTGGTTATTCTAAAAATAATATTTATTCTTAAAATAATAAATATTATTTTATGTATTTTTTTACCACTGAAAACTCCAGTCATTTTTTAAATTTAAAACGCCATAGCACCTTTACCATTCAGAATCACACCTATGTTTGTATGAACTCTTTTTTTTTTCATTGTTTTCAGATCCTGAATCGATCCTGGAAGTAGATCGAATCTTGTGAAACATCCTGTGAATTTATGGCTGTTTAATAGTTTTTTTTTTAAATAATGATTCAGCAAAATGTTTGATTGAAGTATATAATGACATTCAAAAATATATAGACAAAAATAAAATATCATTCATTTATGGGGATGTTGTATTCATTTAAGTGACAGAAAGTAAATGATGGACTCTTCTATAACTCACTTTCGTCCTTGAATAAATACTCCATGAGTATTCCTGTTAAATACGAGTTATACGAATTTTATTAAATGTAATTCCTATTAAATCTGAATAATTTAATTCTTATTAAATCAGCATTCCATTTATTAACTCGTATGACGCAAGTAGTAGGGGCCAGTTAAAACGAAGTTATGCTAAACTATTGGACTTATTTAAACAATACTCAATATTACATTTACTGTTTAGTATTTGAGCACAGGCATTATGATCATGAGGTATCATTCTATTTTCTGTAAAATTCGATATATGCTAGGTTTGTTGATGAAAAACCTGAGTTTTTGTCATCATAAAAAAGTGCAATTTTGGTTCGTCTAATTCGTTTCCAAAGTGAAATTTCTTTAGCACACACACACACACACACACACACACACACACACACACACACACACACACACACACACACACACTCTTCATTTCACCTTTCCAATACCTCCAATAGTTTTTCTAGTTCTTTGAATTTATTTAAAACTATCCATCTCCAAAACAAAAGATGGAAGTTTGTTCCAGCAGCAACCAACCTTTGTCTAAAGATAAACTTCCTCACATATATATCCTAAAACTATCCTTCCCTAATTTGAATTTATTCCCCTCATGTGCGCAGTCCGAGAAAGTGGAAGAATCTCATGAGCATTGAGCTTACTCAATCCATTCAAACCTTTAAACACCTCAATAAGATCACCTCGCAGGTGCGTGGTCTCTAGACACTGCAATATGCAGAACTGTAGTCTTTCTTAATAAGAGCACCCCCTTTGTTCCCCTCACCAATCTCGTTGCACTTATCTGTATTTATTCCAGCAGCTCTACATTCTTCCTAAACAGAGGCCTCCACACCTCAATGCAGTACTCAAATGTGCCCTGACCATTGCCAATACAATGAAATAATCACCTTCTTATCCCTGATAGAAAAATTCCTGTATATCATTGACAAAACCCCATGAGCTGTCCTTGAAAGCCTGTCTGCACTGTCAGAGAACAGTATATATGACTGCGCATTTACCTAGTTCTTTTCATTTTCCACTACCCTTAGTGTAGTAACACAGTTGGTACGTTACTCTGGGGTTACTGGTTGCCATATGCAGTACTTGCATTTGTCAATGTTAAATTTCAATTGCCATTTCTCAGCACATCAGCCTAATATTTCCAGATTCTATTGCAGTAGCTTACCCTGAATATTGTCATTAGCCATCCTACCAAACTTTGTTTAATGCAAACTTAGACATTAAGCCTGATTTACCTTCCGCAATATCATTAAAAATATAAAAAACGAACTCTGGGGGAATGTCACTAATAACATTAGTTCATGAAGAGCAGTGTCCATTGATTACCACTCTTTGTCTTCTCCCGTTGCAGCAGCATGCTGCAATGTTCCAATTTGTACGGCAGTCTTTTATGTGCAACAGTTTCAAAACTTTTCCTGAAATCCACGTAGATGATATCAAAATTATTTTTTGCATCCAGTTCATTTCTGACCACATCCTAATATCCAATCATGATCAAACAAGATTTATCCTTAACAAACCTATGGTGTGTCTAATGTATAACTGGAACCTTGTCTGTATCGTCCTGCATTACTTCTTTAACCAGCTACTCCATTATTTTCCCTGGTATAGAAGTTAAACTAACTGGTCTCTAATTACTCATGTCACCCTTTGTGAACTGGGGATAGATTCACACATTTCCAGTCTGCAGGGACTTTCCCCGAATCCAAGGATGCTCTCATAATTATGGCTAAGGGGTTTGCTTACCTCATTTGCTGCATCTCTTATTTATAATTGGATAGATCCCATCCACACAAGGTGCCTTTCTTATGTTTAACTTCAACAATTTCTCTTTCACTTTCCTCTCAGTTATTACGAAATCATTTAGCTCTCTGTTAGAGTTTGATAAACGTCTGGCCTCCCCTTCCAAAAAGAAATCCTCATGTGTGAATGTAGATGCAAAATACTTATTCAGTTTTTCAGCAACCTTGAGCAGGATCATCAACAGTTGAATCATCGATATCAAGTAAACCGATATGATTCTTCCCCTTCCTTCTAGGGTTTACATAATTAAAGAAGTCTCAGCTGGTTTCTTTGCATTCTTTGCAAAAGATTTCTCATAATCTGGCTTGGTTTGCCTAACCTCATTTGTGATGACTTGACTGCAGACTAGTTTATATCAACCATAGGCTTCTGTATCACCTGATAATTTACATGCATCCTAAGCATTTTTCTCTGCCACGTGTCTCATTAGTTGATCTGAAATCCCTTTAAGTCTAAGCCTTGAACAGTATTTCTTGATTTGTATGAAAAGCTTAGTAGCCTCTATAATTATTTCCCTGATACAATGGAGAAAATGATAGAAGAAGTCTCCACACCTGAGACTGATTAACTCAGTCGCGGAGTGAAAAAAATCCACAAAAGTTCCTCCCGTCATTGACGGGATTTAAGCCCTTGCCTTTTCCACCAGGTGCAGGAAGGATGGTGATTATATAACCACTGTGCTACTGCACAGTCTTAAGAACGGATATGAATAATACATTTAAGAAATAACGATGTTTTCTTTTCCCAACGTTATTCAATATATATATATATATATATATATATATATATAAGTAAGAGAGGTGACGGGAATGCAAAGAGAGAAAGAAAGGAGAATGTAAAGATAAGAGTAAAATTGAACAGACAGTGAGAGTTGCAGATGACATAGCACTAATATCTGATACAAAGGAGTTACAAGTTTTACTGGGAAGACTGTGAAGAATATGGAATGGGAATAGATTTTCCTAAGATTTAAGTTATGGTGATAGGAAGTAGTGGAAAGGAAATAATTATTAAAATGGATGATAAGAAGATATTACAAGATGATAAATACATATATCTTGGCAGGCTGCTGACAAGTCATGGGAGATGTCAGAAAATTGATAGAACTAGAATTGCTTTGAGTCGACAGCATTTAATGGAGCAAGAAGAAATTTATAGGGAGAATATGATGATAGAATATGAATTTCTGGAGAGTATCATACGGAAGTATTCTACGTACTATATTGAGGTAAACGTCTCATATTTTATAAATGGTGTATAAAGTTAAGGGTACAATGATTATTTAAACTGTTGTTTTTGAAGAGCGTCATGCTTCATGGGGCTAAGATGTGAACAGTAAAGAAAGAGAATATTACAATTGAAGCATTTGAGATGTGCGTGTGGAGGAGTTTGAAAGAGTGAAAAAGGACAGATCGAATTAGAAATGAAGTATCGAGGAGAGTAGGAGAAAATAGAAGTATGATAAGGGCCATAAAGGAAAAGTGGAGTAGACATGTACTGAGAAGAAAGAAAGAATTTGTTAAGAATGTGTGTAATTGAAAGAAAAGTGATGGGTAAGAGTGAGAGGGAGAAAAAAGCTGATTGGCATTATACGCTGAAGGAGAGAGGCTAGAGACACGAAGGGGCAGAGTTGCGATTGAGTGGTCTTGAAAACTTATGGTGACATGATATTTAAAGACATTTTATTTTCTGTAATACCACAAGCTAAGCATATGTTGAATTCACACTGAAAGATAAAATAATTGATGTTAAGCGAAATGCTGATGTTGTTGGGTTTAGTCGCATTAGCGACTTAGACCGTATTGTATATTATGTCTGTAAAACCAAATGCGTTTTGTGGTACATTTGCCTGTTTGATGGATGAAAAATACCACTCGCGATAGAAAAACCATGCTACCCTCGTCTGAGATCGGCTAACTCAGCCACCTTGTGAAAAATGCCCATACAAATTCCTCGCTTTATTGACAGGGTTCGAACTTAGATCTTTTCCACCCGATGTGGAAAGACGGTGATTATATCAACTGCTACCCTTGAGGGTTTAAGCGAAATGCGTAGTAGGCTTTTTGCGTTTTGGTGATTGACTTTCTTGGTATTAGAGAGAACTAATTGACAAGTTTATTGAAAATTTCAGGAAAATGGGATGCAGACGATCAAGTTCCATTATTTGTATTCACTTGGATTTTTTCAGACCAAATCGGGACGCTCTTAGTGAACAGCATGGGGAAAGATTCTACAATGACGTATAATCAATGGAGAAAGGATACCAAGGAAAGTGGGATGAAGCTATGATGGGCATCTATATCTGGTTCTTGATTTGATCACACAGTTTAAAAAAGACAATATGTTCAAATGCATGTTTTAAGGAAATGTTTTTCTGATTAACCCGAGGATGATTTCTAGGTTTTAATTTCTGTTTTTTTTTTTTTTTTTTTTTTTTGCTTGTTGTTTACTGGTAGCAGAGATTAATACTCTCTGTTCTGTAGAGAAGTAGAGATAACTGAGTTTAGGGCAAAAACTTCAAGCCATGAAAGCTATAAAAATTCATTATACATGTTGGGCATCTTTCTGTACATAGGTTTCAGCAAACTCTATTCTAAACAGAAGTTAAACATTTTTAGGAAATCTGATATAATATTATTATATATTTACTTTTTTTTTCATTTATGGCCAATCACTGAGGTTTCGCAAAAACTATGGTCATACTCGGAATAAGCATACACAAATTCATAAAGAATCGCTGAGAAATGCAAATAAACAAAATACCTTCGAAAATTTGTATCGTGCAAGATAGCAAGGGGCAGATTACAGGGCACAAACTTTCCCCCAACTCCAAAAATTCGTTTGTTCCGTTTAAGTTGGATAATCTCGAAAAGTTGGTAAGTAGGGTACACCTTTCGAACACTTTTAGGGCAGGCGATGAAATGGAGATGGACTAATATCCTTCATGACTTTAGGTGTCTTGCATTTTGGCAAGGGGAAGAGTTTATAACAAGATCATTCAATAGGAAAGAAATTTGAATTAAAACAGACGTTAAAGAAAGGAAGACAATCAATAATACAAATGTTAGCAATTTATGTATGATGTAGGGTACAAATTTAAATTGTTATAGAATCATTGGGGGTCACTCGTAAATTATATAAGAAGGGAGGGAAGGTTCGGTAAATGTTAGGCTGCGTTAAGGTCGCAACAGAGATCAGAGGAATGTTATTTAGCTGGTTATGATTTGAATTGGTGTATTTCTTAAGTAATAAAAGGGAAGTATTTTTAGTCGAAAGATGTTGAAACATTTTTAAAAACTCGCGTTTCGAAATTTTTAAATGGCTTCTTAAAAGCTTTCGCGTGTGAATTAATTTTTTTCAAATATTTATTAAATAAAATCATATATCGATTGAATTTTATCTTTTTTATGACTACTAATTTTGATGAACGATTTCGATTACTGATTTACCAAATAATTTCGGTATTATCGCTAACTCTGAAATTATTTTCTACTAAATTAAGATATTGGGGAGGTTTTTAATTGCATTCTGTTACTCCATTCCTATTTTTGCACGCTCATAAATTTATTTACTTTAGTTTTTATTTTCATAATTTTAGTTTTATTTGTATTTTCATAATTTTTAGTTTCTCGTTGAGCTTTTATTTCAGAGAAAGCAGGAAGCTGCAGAAAATTATCGCTAGAGGGCAGCAATTATAGTTATGGCTGCTAAAATGGAATGGAGCTTTTAAAGACAGCGTGCACAACATCATGTGTTTACAGTTGCTTCGTGGTGCTCTGCGGTGAACTAAAACAACCTACCGTTCGGCAGAGAGATTGAACTTCAGAAGGGCTGTCTACTTGACACGAGTTGACTTAGTACAATGGCTATAAAAGGTAAACAGTTAATTTAGGATATTTAAGAGAGAATGCTGCCATACGTGTAAGTACAGTATTTGAAAGAGGAGTATAAAATTTCATTGTATGAGTCTGTATTTAATTTAATGAAAGATTGCATGTGATGGGTCTTTTATTTTTATGTTAATTTTTTTTAGTTATATTTACTTATACGTTGATTGTCCTATATGAAGTTACTCTGATAGCAACTCGTAGTCAACCTTATTTGAGGTACATACACTTCTCGACAAAATTATAGGAACAAAATGTTTTTCATGAATATCGTACAGTAGGCTTTCAGAATAACGATACCTTTGAAGATTCAACGTGCCGTTATTTCGAGTTTTCCGTTATCTAGAAAGTTTTATTTTTAATATATTTAATGCAGAAATAATGAGGCTAAATAAGAAATAGAAAGATTAAGAATGCAATTTTATTAACTGCACATAAAAAAACAAACATGTTGATGATCCAATGTTATATTCTGCCATTTTTTTTTTTTTTTTTTTTTTATGAAAACCCCAAACACGAAAGGTATCAAAACCTATAGTACTTAGTACCATGCATGGGTTGAAGACGTATGGGGGGGGAGGGGGATGCCGGAAACTTTGCTCTAGAGACTAAACATGGGTTTCACCACTTCAAGCCTCCAATAAGCAAAGTGGTGGTATTTCACCGGTTGATGAAAGTCATCTACCACTCCTACCCCCCCCCCCCTCAATGTTCTGTTTTCTTTAGTCTGCTAGCCGTCTTCACCGTCTTCCCCACACCGGGTTGAAAAGGCCCGGGTTTGAATTCCGTCGATGACGCGAGGAACTTTAGTGGGCTTTTTTTCACTCCGTGGCTGAGTTAGTTGGTCTCAGGAGTAGATAGCAATTTTTTGTTCCCAGAAACTAGGGTTTTTCGTTCAGCAAAACAGGCAAATCGACCAGAGAACACACGCAATTTACAGACACAATACACATGGATATATGAATTAACTTTCCAGGTGACCCTAATGTAATAGTTTGGATTATATCAAGTTTGTCACTAAGATTTAATGCTGTTCTTCTTTTCTTCTCTGTATGAGGTTTTTAACTTTAGGGAGTCCATAGTGAGGGTTTTATAATTTAAAATAAATGTAAAGCAGTGGTATAATCCGTGATATCAGTACAGAATTCACTTTAAAAATGGCGAACTTAAAAATACAGTAATCACCTGACTTGCAGTTTTCTTTTTTCGGCACTGCAAGACATCTGATGTATGTAAACATCCAATCTCAACGTGCCGTTAGCCCAATTGTTCTGTTATTTTGGGTGCCGTTGTTTCGACAGTAATGTATTTTGAATATTGTCTGTTCGATTTGCTTGTTTTGCTGGACGAAAAACCCAAGTTTCTGGGGGGAAAAACCTTGCTATCTACGCCTCAGACCGACTAACTCACCCACGGAGTGAAAAAAAAAGCCCATTAAAGCTCCTCGCGTCATCGACGGGATTCGAACCCGGGCCTTTTCCATCTTGTATGGGGAGGACGGTGACGATTCCACTGTACTACTCGTGCAGACTTGAATATTGTCAAAGGCGAATATTTGATAAACTAGGCATTCAAATTCCGAGTATCCAGTAGAAATTGATCTACCACTACAGAGCCGCACATTATGCAAATTATTCATGCCTACGAAAACAGATTGCGACCACTTCATTTCCGTTTTTTGTCTTGCTCAGTGGGATAACCACATCACCAGTACCCAGGATGGCAAGTCGTCGTCGTTTTTAAATGATTCTTTGAGATGGCGGGCCGTTATACGACTTGAAGCCTGACAGTCGCAGGCGGAGGGACACGGCTTAATGTCGTCTCGGCACTATGGAAGCGGTTTCACGAGATAGGAAAGGAACACCTACCTCCATCATGGATATAGACCTATCACTGAATGATGACAATAAAAAGGAAAAAGCTAGATGCTTTAACGAGCTGATAAATGTATGGCAAACAAGGTGGGACTATTCAACTGTTGGCACTGTAACCAGAAATTTCCTACCGGATGTCTCCTTTGTGATGTCGAAGAAAGTTAGCTCATTTACGATTAGTCTGGAAACATATCTTATTACTGGGCATGGGTCCCTTAACGAAAAACTCCACCAGCTAGGCCTGTTAAATACTGACCTCTGTTTCTGTGGAGCAAAAGAAAATTGGCAACATATTCTCCACGAATATGCCAGCTATGAAGACATTAGGAATGAACAGCGAAATGAAGTTCCATCCTTCAGCATGAATCAACGTTGACCAACTTGTTCTAACTCCACATCACCTGTCTGCACTCCAGCCTTTTGCAGCTGCTGTCTTTGCCAGAAGGCGAGATATGCTTACAACTAATGCAGTAGCCCCATAACCTCAAAGCACCATTCAAATATCAATATCTTGACCTTTTCAGGTATATTATTGTTTTTTTTTTTTTTCCCCTTTCCTTGTCTCTCTTTTGAGAGAGGTACGTGCTGTACGGGACTGGCCCACATTCCCGTGGTGTGGACAAGTACCCAGAATCATCTGTCCAGATGCTGATGCTTCTGGGTAACCAAGAGGTCAGAACAGAACGCACATACAAACCTACACCAACACATTTCTGGCCCTTTACAGTTGATTCACAGGAACGATTACAAGAACATCTAGCCATACGTCGCCCAAGGTCAACCAGAGCAGAGCATTATCTGGCTCTAACAGCAAGACGGAACACTACTATGCCCTATCATGAACTGTCTCTTGAGGTTGCTATGGCCACAGGTGAAACATTTCCAACCGGGCTGTGTTAAGAAGGCTCGATTGAAGTGGACTCCGCACAAGAAAGCCAGTGGTTTTTATCCAGTTAACCCCAATCCTCAGCAGAGCTTGTCGAAACTGGTGCGATGAACATGTGACGTGGAGCACTGATAAATAGGGTTACAGTTCTGTTCTCTGATGTGCTGTTTTAGCCTACAAACAAATTCTAGACGTTATTTCATCTGGAGACAACGAGGAACGCGGCGCCAACCCTCCAACATCAGAGAACGGGACACTTAAGGTGGAGGCGGTGTTCTCGTGTGGGGCGGAATAATGATCAACGGCTGCAGTCCCCTTCGCGTTTTTGATAGGGGTGCTATAACTGCGCAGAGGTACCGAGAATAGATCCTCGAACTCTATGTGCGACTTTTTTTAGGGGTGCAGTTGGCCCAGATGTTCTTTTCGTGCACAACAACGCCACTACCCATAGAGCTCAGTGGTGGAGGAATATCTTGAAACTGAAATCCAACGACTGCCGCGGCCAGCACGATCAACAGACTTAAAACCCGATGGAACATGTGTGGGCGTCACATTTCACGCCGACAGCCAACTCCTTGGTGAGCTTGGTCTCCACTGGTGGAAGAATGGAATTTGTTGCTATTCTCATTTCATATTCAGATTTATCATCTTGATGTAATAAATTTCATCAGGATGCCAAATTTTATTGGCAATATTGATATGTATTTAGATTACAAAAAAATGGTTGTAACTACTTTTGAAAACCGTTAAGGAGCGGAAATTTTCTTTTTGTCTTTAGAAAATATGTTCATTTTGATGCTGATTTTGGTGTTTTTGTTATAATAGTTTTAAAGCGGTTTATATACATCCTATCGAATATATAAACATGTTTTCAGACTCAGACATTACCGGATTCGTCGACTGATTTTGGAGAATCTTTTTACTTCTATTGTTTATGTAAATATTCTGAATGTTGTGTCTTGTCTGTAAACCTTATCAAAGCAAAGTAAATTGAGTATTGAAAAGAGGTTATAAAGTCAGTGGAACTCCACTGTCCTATATATCAATATTTATATTGAAAAAATATACAGGGGGTTGGACAAAATAATGGAAATACCTGTATGAAAGTAGTATGTTTTGTAAGGGCTGTATGACGTATTTATGAACTTGCAGTGATGATTCTTTGTGTTTCTTGTGAGTAGTACTGTGAAGGAAAGACGATAAAAGCTGCTTATTTAGAGGTGATAAAACAAAACTACTGCCCTCAAAAAATAACTGCAGAACTTAATGTGAATCTCGGCAATCCATGTTGTTAGAAAAAGAGTTCGACGAGAACTTCATAAAGGTGATATTTATGGTAGAGCCGATATTGCCAAGCCACTTGTTATTGATGGTAATACTAGAAAGAGGATGCGGTGGTTAAGGAGCACAAAAACTGGACACATGGAGGAGGATCAACAATAGTTTTTGCAGCAATATCTTGGTATTCTTTAGGTCCAATATCACCGTACGGGTGAAGTAAAGTACTATCACTGATTACGTTGATATTGTGAGTGACCAAGTTCATCCCATGGTACGGACATTGTTTTCCACAAGCGATCCATGTTTCAAGATGATAATTATGCTCAAATACACACAGTGATGTGTCCAGTTTGGTTTGAGGAGAATAAGACTGAGGTTAACCATTTCTCGTGGCCTGCACAATCACCAGACTTAAACTTTATTGAGCCACTTCGGGCATATTTATGAGGATGATCAACAGATTTTTTCCACTTTCATCAGTTAAGAAGCTTGAAACATTCCTCCATGAGAAGTGGCCCAATATTCCTCTTAAGACAAGTCAAGATTTATTTAAATCTATGCAACGTAGATTACAGGCTGCTTTTAAAAGCAAAGGTTGAGTCAACACCATATTAGGGCATACTTGTAACGCTTATCACGGGTGTTTCCATTATTTTGTTCACCCCATGTATATATACAGATTTGTGAATTAATAAAACTGTATTTAAGTAAGCATTGTAGAATCTTCATTGTAGAGCTGGTTTGATTAATCAAAATGGTTAATAAAATAGATTTAATAATAGTAATCTTTTTACAATGCTTTCTAAAAATCATCTAATATAATACAATAATCTAGTATCAGATACTGTATATAGAAATTATCACATATATAGATATTGATTGTTTTCTTTTTGTATTAATTTTACGATATATTGATACATGTTTAGTGTATGGCTTCCAGTCGATACGTTGGTAGATATCCAATCCATACCTATTGGCGTATGGATTGGAATTACTACGTACATGAATCACCGTCCAAGAATTATTAATAGCCATGTGGTGCAAGGAAGCCTGAGGCTTATACTGCACTCCTTCTCTGCTAGAGGACACTGCCTTGACAACTTACAAATCCTTTAAGGGTAGGAACACTGCTGGTACCATTCTGGTGCGGGACTGCTGGCACTCATCGAGTGCGGGATACTGCTGCAAACCCCTTATAGGGTAGGATCAGCCGGCACCGTTCTGGTGCGGGATTGGTGGCACTCTGGAGAACTTCTGAGTGCGGGATACAGAGTCCATTGGCCTCTGGTGATCATGCAGGGGCACCTGTCCCCTGCTACTTTAACTCCCACCCCCAGATCCCTATTTTCACCTCACAAAGAGCGGACTGCTCCTTAACTTCAGTCCGTCCTCCTTTCCCTCTTTCTGTTCCTTCTAACTCGTACTCCTGCTCTGTTTTCTCCCCCCCCCACTTTTTTATTTTTTATTATTATTTTTTATTTTTTTATTATTTTTTTTATTATTTTTTTTTGTATTATTATTTTTTATTTTTTTATTATTTTTTTTATTATTATTTTTTTTGTATTATTTTTTTTTATTTTATTTATTTATTTATTTTTATTTATTTATTTTTTTTTTTCACTTGACCTTTGTCAGGAAGCTTAGGCAATCCTGGCAAAGGCCAGCCAGAGTATAATGGGCAGCCTGGCTCACCTCCCAGTGGTGGTGGCGGGCAACGTGGGGTCCCACTAGGGGCTCGGCGGCCAAGCAGCCAGAGACACAACAACAAAACATAACACTACTCTGACAGAAACCAGACATTACACTTTTTCTGGCTTTTACAGAGATTCTGTACTTCTTCACAAAGTACCATGGTGCAGATGTGGGAAACCACAGGTGGCGCCTTTCACAAAACACTATGCCACTATGCACCAGGAAAAAAAAAATTGAGAGAGAGAGAGAGAGAGAGTCAAAAGTAGAAGGGAATCACCAAGAAAGAGAAGAATGATGATATCCAGCTCAGGACCCTGGGTGTGCCAAGCCCATACTCACCAGATGTGAACCCCCGGGGTTGCATGACCCATGATTAGAAGAGCGCTGTTGTATTGGCTGCCGTGATAACCAAACTCCACTTGTTATTGGGTGGTTGGCGTGGTGTGTGTAAGACAGATATTTTACTTGTTTTTAAAACAATTTTCGTAATTTAAATAAACAACTACATAGCCAGGCGTGGATGAGTAGAAAACTCGTCTCGACCACCTATGGAAACTATACCCCCAAAGCATAGCAGAGACATCTTGTTTGCTAATGTGACATACTGTAGGATTAGTATCTATCATACTTTTTGGAAGAGATATGTATTGGATTTTCAAATTGGGCAAGGTGTGGTAAACAAAACCAAGCAATATGCATGGTCAATCAGTGTCCTAACATTTTAATTTCTCCCATCATGTACGTACATCTGTATTCTATTGCTTTTGTGCAATACCAGTAAACATGTATAGGAGTATACTGCTACTGTGTATATTGCAATATACACACATACAAGTGTATATTACTCGTTTCCGGCTTTTCTTGCTTAATCTTTCACAATCACTTAAATGACAATTTTGTATTTCGTTCATAAATTCGAAAATGAAATCAGTAGTTCAAAATTGTTCTTGATTTAATTTAGAGTTAAGCTAACCTTTTTTAATAAAGTTAAAACGTTAAAAACGATACACTTAAACCTCTTCCAAAGCAGCATGTTCAAGAGGCAACCAGAATGGTGTAATACACGATCAGCAGTGAATATTCATGCATTAAGAACCTGCAGATAAAAGTACAAACCACTAGATGGCAGTGATCACAATGTACTGACGTGGGTGTTATTTCAAGGTATAACTACCATCAGGAGTAAGGGAAAGGTTTTTGCTTTCGTAAAGGTGACTATAGTGGTCTCGGGCAGTTTTTAAATTCTATAAAGTGGGACCAACTGAAAATTCTAAATGGGAAGCATTCAAGGAATTAATCTTGGAAGCTACTAGGCTTTTCATACCAACTAAAAAATATTGTTCAAGGGTTGGGCTTAAATGAACTATTGAGATTCGTGGCAGAGGAGAAGAAGAATGCATATAAATCATATCAGGCGATACAGAAACCTATGGTAGATATAACCTAGTCTGTAATCGAGTCACAGAGGAGGTTAGGCAAGCGAAGGCAGATTAGGAGAAATCTTTGGCAAAGGATGCAAAGAAAAACAGCAAAGACTTTACTTATGATTTAAATTCTAGAAGGAAGGGGATGAATCAGATTGATCCAGATGACATCGATGGTTCGACTGTTAATGAGTCTGCTCAAGTAGCTTACAAACTCAATAAGTATTTTGCATCTACATTCACACAACAGGAGTTCTCTAGAAAAGTGGAGGCCAGAACTTTGTCCAAATCTGACAGGGAGCTAAAAGATTTTGTAATAACTGAGAGGAAAGTGGAAGAGAAATTGTTAAAGTTAAACATAAGAAAGGCACATATGGTGGGGAGGATCTATCCAGTTATATTAAGGGAGGCAGCAAAGGAAATAAGCAAATCCTTAGCCATAATTATGAGAGCATCCTTGGATTCAGGAGAGGGCCTCGCTGATTGGAAATGTGCGAATGTATCCCTAATTCTAACTTCTGTTCCTGAGGAAAATAATGGAATCGCTGGTTAAAGAAGTAATGCAGGATCATCTAGGAAAAACTGCAGTTATAGTTCAGACACAGCATGGATTTATTAAGGGAAAATCTTGTCAGACCAATTTGATAGGATAATACTATGTGGTCAAAAAGGAACTGGATGCAAAAAATAATTTTGATTTCATATACTTGGATTTCAGGAAAGCTTTTGATACTGTTGCATGTAAAAGACTGCTGTACAAATTGGAGCAGTGTGGCATTAAGGGCAAGTTGCTGTTTTGGATAAAGGGATGGTTGAGTGGGAGAAGACAGATTCTCTGTCTTCTCCCAATGGTAATCAATGAATACAGCTCTAAGTGGACTAATGTCATTAGTGGAGTCCCCCAGGGTTCGGTGTTGGGTCCATTGTTGTTTTGTGTATTTATCAATGATATCGATGAAAGTATATCAGGCTTAATGTTCAAGTTTACAGATGATACAAAAGTTGGCTTGGCAGGATTGTTAATGATAGTAATCATAGTATGCTACTATAATAGGATCCAGAATAGTTAGTCAGATGGGCTGACAAGTGGCAACTGAAGTTTAACATTGATAAATGCAAAGTAATGCATATGGGTTCAGTAATCCCAGAGTAACGTTTATTATTATATGTAAACCCCAAACACGAGAGGTATTAGAACCTATAGTACATAGTACCGTGCTTGGATTGGAGGTTGAAAAAAATATTTGTTGACGTTGGACTTGAACTTCTGCAGACTGTAATTTTCAGGAAATACGTATGAAGAAGGTTGTTCCAGAAAACGGCAGTAGAATGAATAAACGAGGAAGATGAAAAGTTGGTTCTGTGAGTTTGAAGTTGGACAGTTAATGGATGTTGGCTGGTGGCAGCACGTGTTCGGACTGTTTTGAAAGAGGGCGGGAATTATAGAAGCCAATTCAAGAAATATCTGTAGAAGAGGCATGCAGCAGAAACAGTACGTCTATGAGACAGCGAGTGGTGAGACTCTGTTAGAGATTAATCATTAATTAACCTAACTGCCCTCTTCTGAATGGAATCTAGAAGCCTGAGAGAGGTTTTGGGGGCACTACCCCAGATGTGGGAACAATATTCCATGGCAGGGCGGATTTGCGATTTATACAGAGTGAGAAGCTGTTTGGAAGAAAAGTAACGCCGAGAGCGAAAGAGAAAACCAAGTTTTTTAGATGCAATATTTGTAATGTGCTTGTGCCAAGAGAGATTAGAAGTCAGGGTAATCCCCAAAAGAGATATATATCATTTTGCCTAGAAATCGGAGTGTCACCAAAGATAAGCATAGGAGCAGAAGAATCCTTTTTGCGAGATATAAGACAAGACTGAGTTTTAGAAGGATTGAAATCAACTAAGTTGTCTTTGCTCCACTGGAGAATTACTTGGAGATCGGCATTTAAGGAATTGGTAGCAGATTTTCGAGAAGTTGAAGCTGATTGAGCAGGGCAAGGCTTCTCAAAATGGAAAGTGGAATGCAATGTGCTAATATCGGCAAAACTATGGATAGGATTTCCAGTCAATGGAAGAAGGTCATTAATATATAAGAGGAAAAGAGTGGGGGAGAGAACTAAACCTTGGGGGACACTGGCATTAGTGGAGAAGTTAGAAGACCGAGAGCCATCTACCATCGCCCTCAGTGAGCGATCAGAGAGAAAACTAGATAACCAATTACAAAAAAACGGTTGGCAAAGCATAAGATGGAAGCTTGTTTAGAAGACCTTTATGCCAAACACGATCGAAAGCCTTTGAGACAGCAAGAGTAACTGCTTGTGCTTCACTGAACTTTTCCATTGAATTAGTTCATAAATGAGTAATATAAGCCTGAATATCACCAGTGGATCGACATTGACGGAATCCATACTGCCGATCGTTGATCAGATGGAAGGTTTCTAGGTAGTTTAAGAGTTGGCGGTTAATTGATTTCTCCATTACTTTAGAAAGAGTAGAAATAATTGCAATGGGACGATAATTGGATGGGAGGGATTTGTCACCCTTTTTAGGAACTGGCTGGATATGAGCAAATTTCCAAGCAGAAGGAAAAACACCTTTGGAATAAGAAAGTGAAAAAAGGCGGCAAAGAACAGGAGTAAGTTCAGGAGCACAGGTTTTGAGAACAAGTGGAGAAATACCATCGGGACCTTGAGCTTTTTTAGCATCAAGATTCGTCAAAATCCTTCTGACATTCCTTTGACGGAAGACCACAGGAGGCATTGAATGGAGCGTGTTGGGAATGGTGGGAGGTGTTTTACCAAGATCATTAATATATGAGTTGGAAGAAAAATGGGATGCTAGCAGGTCAGCTTTATCCTTCGCTGAAGTGACAACAGAACCATCTGGTTTGGACAGAGGTGGGAGCAGAGATGGGCAAAAGTTGCGGCCAATGGCTTTGGCAAGAGACCAGAATGCTCGGCTACCATTAGGGAAAGAAGCAAGTTTTCTACTATGAGCCTGTTCAAACTCTAGTTGGGACTGATTAATAATTGCTTTACAATTGTTACGAGCTTTGGTGTAGGCAGAAAATGAAACTCAAGAATTAGAAACAAACCAATTACGATATGCAACGTTCTTCTCTTGAACAGCCTTAGCACATTTATTGGAAAACCAAGGTTTAGATAAAGGACGAGATTTTAAAGTGGAGTGTAGGACAAAGGATTCAATTCCTGCAAGAATAATTTCACTGACACGATCTGAGCAAACGTTGACATCAGAAGTTTTGAAACAGTAGTCCGACCAAGCAAAAGAAGAAAAGAAATCTCACAGGTCATCCCATTTTGCATTCTTGTAATGGCAAACAATACTAAGTTGGGAATAGCCATGAGATAATGGCTCCATTGGAGAAGAGACAATCACCAAGTTGTGATCTGAGTTGCCTAAAAGGATCTCTCATTTCGACCGTGTACTTAATATGTTCCACGTTGATAATAATATTAGTAAATTAATAAGAGGAGTTTACCTCAATATAGTACGTAGAACACTTCCGTATGATACCCTCCAGAAATTAAAACGGAAAAATCGACAACTTACCGGTACATTAAAGTAAAATTTAAATAATCAATTTAACACAAATTCAAAATCAATTTAAAACAATTAAAATTCAAATTAACGCAATTAAAAGAATCTAACGAAAATATTCAAAACGATTTTCCTTCCTGAAGCTGACGATGCTTTTCGACCGTATGTCGTGATCACAGGAATGAAAATTACCTAATCGGGGTTAAACCTGCAACTTAAATAGTGATTGTGTCTTCGCGCATGCGCGTAAAGGTCCACGGATATGAGATCAAATATGGCCGCCGAACATTAACAGAATTCTCGTGTAATTTAATTTCAACGGTTTCTGCAATTAATAGTCGCGTATAATTACGTTGAACGTTAAGTATTTTGGCCTCGTTAAATAACGAAGTATGTTTTTCGTTAATGGCATGAAAGGCTAATTCTGACGCTGCTGAACGAGAAGCACGAACTGAGGCTTCGTGTTGATTTACACGAATATTAAGAGAAAACCGCGTCGAACCTTGGTAAGACGAGTCGCAATCACCGCAAGAAATGTTGTATACCAGATCATTAATTTGTGTTGGGAACGCGGAAAGAACCGAGCGATTGTTCAGTATAGTGTGTAACTTCCGTATAGGCCTAGCTATAATTTTAAATTCGGTATCTTTAAAGAATCTGTTAAGTGCCACTGTTTAACATATGGGACAGAAATAAAGTATTTTTTGATATTACTGTTGTTGATTGGTGTAGTATTTTGTATCCTATCCTTAGCTTGTACCCTAATTCGATTTATTGTGGTAATGGGATAACCCCTGTTTAAGAATCTGCTAGTTAATATTTGTATTTCTGAATCCAAAGCAGAATCCGTCGTTGAATATTTATAGGCATTTAGAAATTGATTAAAGATAATCGATCTTTTATAGGTGAACGGGTGATAGTTATTATAATGTAGAAGCTTACCGGTGTTTGTGGGTTTTCGATAGATGCTAAATTGTATTTTATTCGAGTCCTGGGTAAGCGTGAAATTTAGAAAGTTTAATGACTTTGTATCCGTATCTTCCCTTTCCAATGTAAATTTGAGTCTAGAATGAATATTATTAAACGAATGTAAAATGTCTTGGATAGTACTACTATCGGTAATAACTAGAACATCGTCTAAATACCTCCCATAGTATGTGATACGGGGACGAAAAGGTGTCAAATGTATCTGCTCAATCGTTGAGAGATGGATCTCTGACATTAAGCCACTCAGGCTGAAACCCATTGGTAATCCAAAAATTTGTTTGTACACCTTGTCTCGAAAGGTGATGTAGTTAGCCTCAACTAACAGTTTAATTAAGTGAAAAATCTCCTTTATAGGCAGCTTCGTATAATTAATCGGTGTCGAGTTTTTATTTAACATATCCCAAATAATATCTAATGTGTATTCAACGTTTGCATTCGTATATAATGAGGTAACATCTAATGAGAATAAATTGTCATTGTCGCCGAGTCTACAGTCTTTAAGATTATTAAATAATGTATCGTAGTTCTTAATCCCAAATTGTATAACCTGTCTAAAAGGTTTTATAATGTTATATACATGTGTGGCTAAGGCTGAAAATGCCGAGTTCCTGTAGGAAACAATAGGTCGAATAGGAAATCCAGTCTTGTGTAATTTTACCTGACCGAAAAGTGCAGGAATATTGTATGTTCTGGACTTCAATTCCTTCAACTGAACCATAGTAATGTAGTCGTTTTTACGATATGTGGTTAACGTTTTATTGTATTGATTTACCAAATTGGTAAACAGTGCCGGGTCTACTTCACGATAAGTGGAGGTATCAGACACAACTGAATCTAACTTATTAATATAATCATGTTTATCTAGTATTACCACTGTATCTCCTTTATCTGCCCTCTGTATAATAATGTCCATATTTTCTCGAAGTTCTCGTAAAGCTGAACTGTCATGTGTATTCAATTTAGGAAGTCGCGTTTCTTTTATGTTATTCACTACTTG
This sequence comes from Mastigoproctus giganteus, assembly GCF_048544385.1. Taxonomy (NCBI): domain Eukaryota; kingdom Metazoa; phylum Arthropoda; class Arachnida; order Uropygi; family Thelyphonidae; genus Mastigoproctus; species Mastigoproctus giganteus. Next base: position 19,423,053 of record NC_143586.1, on the reverse strand, counting down.
GTTAACTTGTTGAATAAATACATCTTTTTGTGGAACATTACGAAGTCCAAATTCAATATCAATTACGCATTGTTTTTTAGGCAGTTTTCGAGGTGGTAAATTATAATTTAATCCTTTGGATAAAAGTGAAATCTGGTCCTGCGATAGTGTACACGAGGAAAGATTTGTAACCTGTTGATATGTCGGTTCGTTGGATACTGGGTGAGGGGGTGTTCGTGAACTAGCCGACATATTCTGTGGTAGTACGTTATGTGTGTGTGGGGGGGGGGGATGTCACCCAACTCGTGAACTTGGTCGCAAGCCCGCGACAATGTGTTAGAATTCGCATGAACGTGTCTTGAACTATTCGATAATGTTTGCAACTTATTAACGTGTCTGTTTTTTATTTCTGAGGCCTGTGCTTCCCGTCGCAAATCTATGGAAGTCTTCAATACAGACCAATCGTTCGGATGTAGATAATTTTTTAATTTATCGCGAAGCTTCCTAACCTGGGAAAGGTATTTTTGTTTATTCGAATATCGAAATTTTAAGGCAAGCTTAACAATATTACGCGATGTCGCCAGTGTTAGTTGTTTTATGAAATTTTTTGATTTAAATTCACCCTGGCAAACGATGTTGTTTTGAAGGCAATATTTTAGGAAAGAAATATGGTAACTTTGGGCGGAGTACCTTAGTGTAGATTTAATGTAATTTTGTACCAAGCCATTTAAAAAATCTCCCATAATTGTGTGTATCGATTGTATACTACTGGAGAGACAGGAAGTGAATGAAATAGTCAATAAGAGTTTAAAAATTAATTAGATAGTATGAATCAGAGCTGTAATACTCAATATGTTCCACGTTGATAATAATATTAGTAAATTAATAAGAGGAGTTTACCTCAATATTAATGATCTGGTATACAATATTTTTTGCGATGATTGCGACTCGTCTTACCAAGGTTCGACGCGGTTTTCTCTTAATATTCGTGTAAATCAACACGAAGCCTCAGTTCGTGCTTCTCGTTCAGCAGCGTCAGAATTAGCCTTTCATGCCATTAACGAAAAACAAACTTTTTTATTTAACGAGGCCAAAATACTTAACGTTCAACGTAATTATACACGACTATTAATTGCAGAAACCGTTGAAATTAAATTACACGAGAATTCTGTTAATGTTGGGCGGCCATATTTGATCTCCGATGCGTGGACCTTTACGCGCATGCGCGAAGACATATAATCACTATTTAAGTTGCAGGTTTAATCCCGATTCGGTAATTTCCATTCCTGTGATCACGACATACGGTCGAAAAGCATTGTCAGCTTCAGGAAGGAAAATCGTTTTGAATATTTTCGTTAGATTCTTTTAATTGCGTTAATTTGAATTTTAATTGTGTTAAATTGATTATTTATATTTTACTTTAATGTACCGGTAAGTTGTCGATTTTTCCGTTTTAATTTCTGGAGGGTATCATACGGAAGTGTTCTACGTACTATATTGAGGTAAACTCCTCTTATTAATTTACTAGTATTCTTGTAGGTAAAAGAACAACCTGTGCAAGGTCATTAGTAATTGCAAAAGCCTCAGCATCTTGACCAGCTGGGTCGGTGTGACTAGAAGACGGAAGCCAGCTGGAGTTGTGAACATTAAAATCACCAAGGAAAATTACCTCACTGTTAGGAAAGTTGGACTGGAGAAAGTCAAGTTGCAAAGAGAGGAATTCAAAGAGCTCCAAGTAATTAGTGGAGTTGGGAGAACGGTAGAGACAAGAGATGAATTTGACACAATGAGGTAGAGAGATTTTAAGCCAGAGGAGATTCCAAATTACCAAGTCTCTGACAGGAAATATCGGAACAGACTTATGCAGAAGTACCACCTTTGAGGCGAAATGAATCATACAACGAATAATTTGGGCAACTGAGATGAGCAGTAGTTGAACCAACCGATAACTGAAATTCTGTCAGAAAAAGTACATGGGGTTTGGCAGACTGGAAATGGACATCGTTGAGAATAGAATTCAGACCACGCATATTTGTGAAATGAATTAGGAACCGGCTGTATGGTACTACACTCAAGCTAGTGGAGAATGAAAAATACCTTAATTGCAGTCAGGTACGAGGGCTGCATTCTTCATACGAGGGCTCATATGAAGTTCTCTGGGTAGTGCAGACGGGCTGCCAGGACAGCTTATGGGATTTTTTCAGTGATATACAGGAATTTTGCTAACAGAGATAAGGAGGTGATTATCATCCCTTTGTATAAGACAATGGTCAACCATACCTTTAGTACTGCATTCAGGTCTGGAGGCTTCATTTTAGGATGACTGTACAGAGAAGGGCAATGACAATGGTGAGGGATACAAAGGGGTGTTCTTACCAAAAAAAAAGGGGGTGTTCTGCAAATTGCAGCGACTAGGAATTAGGCACCTGCGAGGTGATCTGATTGAGATGTTTAAGACTTTGAATGGTTTGAGCAAGCTCAGTGCTGATGGGATTCTTTCTCTTGCTCAGATCACTTGGAGGGGCTTAAATTCAAATTGAGGAAAGGCTCGTATAACAGGTGTGTGGAAATTTGTCTTTAGCCAGCGAGTGGTTGATTGCTGGAATAAACTACCATCTGTCTTTGTGGAAGTTAGTAGCTTTAATAAATTCAAGGAAGAACTAGGCAAACTATTGGAGGGAACGAATAAGTGAAATGGGAGGTGTCGTGTTTTTTTGTTTTTTGGCTGAAGCTGTATAGGGTATTAAAACTGCGTATTTCAATCATTCTTGAATAGTTAATGTCAAACAGTAATAAATAAATCAATCTTTGTTGTGATATAAAGTTACAGCACAATATCCCACCACGGCGACGAGCGCCAGGGGTTCACCATGGTGGTTGTGGTAGCGGGAGGTAGACGAAGCTTGTTATTGGCCCGTTTCAGTAATCAGTGTTCAGCGGTGTACACCCGCTTGAGGTTTGTAGGTGTGCAGCAGAGACCCATATTTCTGCACCATAGAGAATGGCGGGGTAGATCGTGGAGGCGATGAACTTTTTAACAGTGAGAGGATGTCGGATGTGTAGCAGCTGCTGCTTTGAGATCCACCTTACACGAGAAAATTTGGTGCTATTTTGGCGATCTTTTTGACAAAGAACATCTTTTGATCAAACAGAACGCCAAGGTCTGTGTGCAAGGGTACTCTTGGTATTCGTACCCCTGCGAGTGACACGTTGAGTAGTGTTGGCATGGATTTAAGGGAAAATATAACCTGAGAAGACTTTAGTGGGTTGATTTTTAGATTGAAGTTTGCCAGGTATAATTCAAGATCCTTAAGTTGGGAATTGATCCTGTTGCCGAGCTGAGCAGGGTTGTCGCCAGGGTTAATTTGAGTCAGCAGTTTGAGGTCATCGGCATAGCATAAGAAACCATTCATGTAGGCAATAATGGGCACGATGATAGCCGTGAACAGGACACCAGATAGGACACCTTCCCTGCGGTACTCCAGCAGTAATGTTGCAGGATAGGGTGTGTTGTTGTTGCCGATGGAGAATAAGTATTCTGTGATAGAGAACAGATTCCAAAAAGCACAGCATATCACCTCGAATGTGAAATTTCTCCTTAAGTAGAAGGAGCAAGGCCAGGATCGACACAGCATCAAAGGCTGCGCTTATGTCGAGATATGTGGTTGCCAGCTCAGCTCTTTGTTCGAATGCTGAGAGGATGCGTTCTGTGGTGGCTGCCAAGTTGGTGATTGATGATTTTCCTGCGATGGCATAGTGGATTTCAGGTGGTTTCGTCTGGAGGATTTGGTGAGTAATTGTGGGTAGCAAAGCCTTTTCGAGAGTTTTTAACAGACAAGAGACAACTGATATGAGTCTGAACTGGCTGATGTTTGTGGCAAATTGGTTTTAGGGATGGGGTACACCCTCTACTTATTCCAATTGGTGTGGGAAATAATGCTCAGTGACGCATCTGTTGTTGATCGCGAGAAGAGGGTCTATGATGAATGTGCTCAAGCATTTGATCATAAATTGCGGAATTCCATCCTCCCCAACAGTGGTTGTTGTGGGAAGGGAATTGATGGAACGTATGAGCTCCTGTTTCGTGATCTGGATGTCCCTAAGACATCTGAAAGCTGTAGATGAGATTGTGATTGTATTTGAAAACCTGGCGATGTATTTGAGCCATTTTTGAGGATCAAGCATTTAGCATTAGCATTAGCATTAGTAGAGGCATTTGATGCAAGAAAGCAAGCTTATGCAGCATCAGCCAAAAAAAAAAAAAAAGTAACATAAATAAATAAAAATAACCACTTCCGCTTCACCCCTCTGTTCGTTCGAAATACCTGTCCAGCTGAGCCTTAAACTTATTTAGGCTATCAACTTCCACGACAAGGGATGGAAGTCTGTTCCACCCACCAACCACCCGCTGGCTAAAGGCAAATTTCCGCACATCTATCCTACATCTGTCTTTCCTCAATTTGAATTTATGCCCTCTCAGGTGATTTTTCTGAGCTAGAGGAAGAATCCCATCAGCATTGAGCATGCTCAAACCATTCAAGGCTTTGTACACCTCTATCAGATCACCCCGCTGGTGCCTAGTTTCCAGACACTGTAATTTGCAAAACTTAAGCCTTTCTTCGTAAGAGAACCCCTTTGTCCCATTCACCAATCTAGTTGCCCTTCTCTGTACTCGTTCCAGCAGCTCTACATCCTTCCTGAAATGAGGCCTCCAGGCCTGTATACAGTACTCTAGGTGTGGCCTGACCATTGCCTTATACAAGGGAATAATCACCTCCTTATCCCTGCTAGAAAAATTCCTATATATCATTGACAATACACCATGAGCAGCTCGTCTGCACTGCTCAGAGAACTTCATATCTGCCTGCACCACCACCCCCAAGTCCCTTTCATTCTCTACCACTGTCAGTGTAGTACCACAGAGTTGATACGTTGCTCTGGGGTTGCTGTTTCCCCTATGTAGTACTTTACATTTGTCAATGTTAAACTTCATTTGCCACCTCGAAGCCCATCTGCTCAACCTTTCCAAATCCTGTTGCAGCAGCATAGTGTCAGTAGTGTCCTTGACAACCCTGCCAACCTTCGTATCGTCTGCAAACTTGGACATTAAGCCTGATATACCATCATCAATATCATTTATAAATACAGAAAACAATAAAGGCCCCAATACTGAACCCTGAGGGACTCCACTAATAACATTAGTCCACGATGAGCAGTGTCCATTGATTACCACTCTCTGTCTTCTCCCCCTCAACCACCCCTTTATCCATAGCAGCAACTTGCCTCCAATGCCACACTGCTCCAATTTGTGCAGCAGTCTTCCATGTGCAACAGTATCAAAAGCCTTTCTAAGATCCAAGTATATAATATCAAAGTTATTCCCTGCATCCAGTTCTTTTGTGACTGCATCATAGTATCCAATCAAATTGGTCAGGCAAGACTTCCCCTTAACAAAACCATGCTGTGTCCTAGCTATAACTGAAGTCTTGTCTAGATGATCCTGCAGTGCTTCTTTCACCAGTGCCTCCATTAATTTTCCGGGAACAGAAGTTAAACTCACAGGTCTATAATTACTTGTGTCAGCCTTTGATCCCCCTTTGTGAATTGGGGTCACATTTGCACATCTCCAGTCAATGGGTACCTCCCCTGAGTCCAAGGAAGCTCTCATAATTATGGCATTTGATTGAATCCACCATGTGGGGCAGCATAGAATGGCTTTCCTTTCCTCAGAGTGCGGTCAAGATTTACTTGGATTGCAGCAGCTTTCTTCCGATTAAAGTGAGCCCTGGCGCGGGAAAAGGCGATTCTGTCTTGACTGCCATTCGTAAGCTTCAATTTCTTATGCAGGACTTGTTTCTTTTTGAAGCTGTTGTTGAGGTCAGCCGTCCACCACGATCTGGAACGGGGAGTCACTGTTACTCGTTTGGTGGCAGCATAGTCGGTGCTGCGAGTCTGGAGTCACAGTCATTGAGGACATCCCAAGGAATGCAGGATGCTGCTTCTACACGAGAGAGAGAGAGAGAGAGAGAGAGAGAGACTACTGGTCATTTCGTTGTCTGTAGCACTGCATGAAACTAATGGAACGTCTGTAACAATCGTGCTCACCATTCGGTAATTTGCACATAACTGCTGCTTTTATGTTTATGTGAGCCCTCTCACGATTCAAATTTTTGCAATGTGCACCAATTTTCTCCTGAACGGCCACTTTTATGCAAATCGCTACAGGCTGTTTCGTTTGATTTTGTAGTTGTAACCTTTAGAAATAGCGTTGGTCCTTAAATTTTGCACACCAGTATATTTGTGCCATTGCTCTTGAGAAACTGACAACTCACATATAATATATATACGCGTGTGTTGGGGGGGAGGGGAGATATCCCTCAGCTCCTGGAAATTCTCATTTTTTTTAACGCAGTCAGGTAGCTTGTGGGGCTCAGTGCTTGAGGGGAGCTGCTGTACGAATATCATAACAATGGCCACTGATGGCGATACTAAGGTACAGGGAAATAAAAATAAATACCCCCCCCCCAACAACTTAGATTTGGTTTCCTCACCAAGTTTAACTGTCAGTCCCTTTCTTTCTTTAATACGGATATAGTGCCATAAAAAGTCAAAAAGGAAATGCTTTTTATTTTTGATAAAAAGGAAATAAGAGTTTTTGAAGATGAGGGAATAAGGGTGGGGGAGGGGGTTAAACTGCAACTCGTCTACAACTATCTCAGTACAAAGCACCAACCAGCACAGAATCCAAAAGGACGTTTCCTGCCTCTAATTAAATATGTGCCAAAATTAGATCCAATTTAAACGATAACACCATTGAGTTTCTTAAGTTAGTTTTTGTTTACATCTGTTTTTTCCTTACTTTCCCTCAGAGTTAGAACTTGAATGAGAGAATGTTTACGAAAATATTTGGTTTCTGTACGCCTTGTTAAGCACTGTGAGCTTCAAGGCTGACTACGCAGTGGAACGAAATTTGAAGCTTCGAAAGAAATGCTAAGGCAGCCAAGGTTGTCGAATTAAGTGAGCCATTGACCATTGCAAGAATGAACAAGCCAGAGAATAATGGGCAGACTGGCTACCTCCTAGTGGTGTGTGCGGGCAACGTGGAGTCCCACTAGGGGCCCTGCGGCCAAATGCCAGGACACACAACAGAACCTAACGCAATATGTCATATACAACACACAACACTTTTCTGGCATTTACAGTAGTACTGTATTCCTTCACAGCGAACATATGGCGCAGATGTGGGAAACCACAGGTGGCGCCTGACCCTAATACTATGCACACTATATGCAAGAATAGTGTGCTTCTTTCTGGAGGGTCTGCCAGGAGCTTCTAGATATCGAGGATCAATTTCACGAATCGCTACATGAGAAGAGTAATGAGATGATTAGCAGCAAGTTGTTTACAAGGAGTGACTTGTAAAAGGGGGTTGTTTCAAAAGTAGTGGCACACCATTAGGTACACGTGCACATCAATAGGAATTGGGTTGCGTGTGCTAGATATAAAAAGAGACAGAATGGTCATATAGTAGCAGCATAAACAACTTTCCCTATTCGAATAGGGAAAGTTGTTTCGCCGAACAGAGAAGTATACGTGCTGAGCTACCGTTTATTCTTGCATATAAGTCGACCTCTATTTTTATACTAAAAGTTCGTGCTTAATCATACATTCGCCTTATCCCCTCTTTACAGTTATCTATCGAATCTCGCTGAGTTCGCATATTACAGTAAACCTTACATTAGGTACTGCTATGCTTTTTAATTTAATTATTTCTTCTCTTTTAAAAGTAACATTTTTTTTTGTAATGCACTATCAGCTGTAAAGAAAGCGGTAAGCTATTACCATACTCTCTTATGTAGACTTTTACCAAACCAAAACCTATAAACATAGGTGATGACGTACATGGCTCTTATTGGTGCTATATGTGTACATTGGGAGGCTTTGATTAAGTAGTTGAATCATTCCATGCTGCCTCTTTGGTACTCTACTGAAGTTGGTTTCGTCATAAACAAACCCTCTATGCTCGAAATTAAATCTGTAACGTTTACTTTTCAATAATGATAGATATTTTTCAATAATGATAGATATAAGCTGGTCTGTAACCAAGTTACAAAGGAGGTTAGGCAGGCGAAGGCAGATTACGAGAAATCTTTGGCAAAGGATGCAAAGAAAAACAGCAAAGAGTTCTTTACTGATGTAAACTCTAGAAGGAAGAGGATGAATCAGATTGGTCCACTTGATATTGATGGTTCAACTGTTCATGATCCTGCTCAGGTAGCTAACAAACTAAATGAATATTTTGCATCGACATCCATACATGAGGAGTTATTTAGGGAGGGGAATGCCAGAGGTGTATTCAACTCTGGCAGTAAGCTAGATAATCTTGTAATAACTGAGACTAAAGTGGAGGAGAAATTTTTGAAGATAAACACAAGAAAGGCACCTGGGATGGATGGAACCTATCCAGTTATATTAAAGGAGGGGAAAAGGAAGTAAGCAAACGGTTAGCCATAATTATGAGAGCTTCCCTGGACTCAGGGGAGGTACCCATGGACTGGAGATGTGCAAATGTGATCCCAATCCACAAAAGAGGATCAAAGGGAGACACAGGTAATTACAGACCTGTTAGTTTAACCTTTGTTCCATGGAAATTAATGGAGGCACTGGTTAAAGAAGTACGGCAGGATCATCTAGACAAGACTTCAGTTATAGCTCAGACACAGCATGGGTTTGTTAAAGGGAAGTCTTGTCTGACTAATTTGATTGGATACTATGATGTAGTCACAAAGGAACTGGATGCAAAGAATAACTTTGATATCATATGTTTGGATCTTAGAAAAGCCTTTGATACTGTTGCACATGGAAGACTGCTGCACAAATTGGGGCAGTGTGGCATTGGAGGCAAATTGCTGCTATGGATAAAGGGACAGTTGAGTGGGAGAAGACAGAGTAGTAATCAGTGGACACTGCTCTTCGTGGACTAATGTTATTAGTGGAGTCCTTCAGGGTTCAGTGTTGGGTCCATTGTTTTCTGTATTTATAAATGATATTGATGATGGTATATCAGGCTTAATGTTCAAGTTTGCAGACGATACGAAGGTTGGCAGGGTTGTTAATGACACTGACAGTACACTGCTGCAACAGGATCTAGAAAAGTTGAGCAGATGGGCTGAGAGGTGGCAAATGAAGTTTAACATTGACAAATGAAAAGTAATACATACGGGAAGCAGTAATCCCGGAGTAACGTATCAACTCTGTGGTACCACACTGACAGTGGTAGAGAATGAAAAGGACCTGGGGGTAATTGTGCATGTAGATATGAAGTTTTCTGAGCAGTGCAGACGGTCTGCAAGAGTAGCTCATGGTATCTTCTCAATGATATACAGGAATTTTTCTAGCAGGGATAAGGAGGCGATTATCCCCTTGTATAAAGCAATGGTCAGGCCACACCTTGAGTACTGTATACAGGTCTGGGGGCCTCATTTTAAGAAGGATATAGAGCTGTTAAAAGAGTAGAGTGCAACAAGATTAGTGAATACAAAGTGGTACAAAGATTAGTGGTACAAAGGGTTGCTCTTACGAAGAAAGGTTTAAGTTTTGCAAATTACGGTGTCTGGAGACTAGGCACCTGCGAGGTGATCTGATTGAGGTGTATAAAGCCTTGAATGGTTTGAGCATGCTCAATGCGGATGGGATTCTTCCTCTTGCTCAGAATAATCGCTTGAGAGGGCATAAATTCAAATTGAGGAAAGACGGTTGTTTGCCTTTAGCCAGCGGGTGGTTGATTGGGGGAACAAACTTCCACCTGTCGTTGTAGAAGTTGATAGCTTAAATAGATTCATGGCAGAACTTGACAAACATTTTGGGCAAGTGGATGGATGAAATTAGGTTTTTTTTTTTTTTGGTGATGATGCTGTATAAGGTTGCTTTCTTGCATCCTGTGCCTATGCTAATAACTCGAAAAGTAAACCTGGAATGTGTCTGCCACACTGCAATGATGGTGAACACACGGCACAAACAAAGAACTTTGTTTGTGCCGTGTCCTGAAAGACTTTAGTGATTTTTGAGATCATCGATGGTAGGGGGCTTCCGGCCGTACACTTTCCCCTTAATGACTCTCCAAAAGAAAGTGTGTGGTGTATTTTATGTGATGGCTATCGATTTTTTTTCTCGCCCACCTACCCACCTTTGAGGAAATTCTTATTAGTAAGGCACGCACCTTTCGAACGTAATTAAGCGGAGCACCGTTCTACTGGAAGAACAATCCTGCATTTTATGGTTGCTAGTGCAGCTGTGATATAATGATATCCCCGAAGATGCTTTTAACATTGAAGTGGTAACAGTTAATTGACCGACCAAATTTTTGTCGGCCAATTAACTGTTACCACTTCAATGTCAAAAGTTGAATGGACCCTTTCGGGTCGAATTTGTCATGAAATCTTAGATAGCTTGCTTGGAGGAGTGCTTTTAAAGGCTTCACGTGCCTCTAATTCAAGTTTAGGATTTTATATCCGCCATATAATTTTAACTTAAAATTTTAGATAATTTTTAATTGCTCCAAAGATCGGCCTACACACCAAAATATGTATATAAATCAACAGTATTTTTACAAAGCAAGGTCAGAGCTCTTGGGCAAATATTGAATTCACATAAAAGGCGAAATGCAAAGGAATATTTTCGTGGCTGTAGGACATGCAGGCACGGTGTATTTCCCTATTGTATTTACCTATACAAAAACATTCAGGTAAGAACCCAGTGAATGTGATGCTATTTATCGCGTATGATTGGTAGATGGCATCATTCTGCGTTATGCTTCCTGAAGCAAACACCGTAAATGGCTTGTTTACATGGCATGTAGTACCACTCGTTTCTGTAAAAGCATTTGCGCCCCAGCATTGTGGCAAAAGTTCTGGAGATAGCATTAATCATTTTGTATGAGAAAGCAAAGTCAAGGTCACCTGCCTGGTGCCGTGAGGGAATGGCAGTTGAATAGCCTTGAGCTCTCATTAAAAGGAAGTGCTCCAGGATTTCTGCCTTGCCTATCATTGGAATAATTCATTCGATTATCGACAATTGTTCGATTATGAAATCCCAAGTTGGATCACCAATTAATTCAACACCTCCAAAGTCGGCCATCTTGTTATTTAAATGAAAAGTTAAGGAACAGTGCTAACCTGATTTGGCACGAGAATCATTGCATTAAAAAAAAAAAAAAAAAAAAAAAGTATTTGTCTAGATTATTACTAACAGTACTCCAATTACGCACAAGTTTCTGATGAAGGAATAGCCAAATTTTCAGTACAGTGATGTAGTTGCCCATGGTCTGAGGGGGCTCCTGGACGAACGCTAATCATATTGCTCCAGGAACTTTCTTGATCTTATTTTAGGACCTCTAAAATATGCTCGTGAATACGGTATTATTTCCGAGAAAGACTATTCTGTAGAATTATACGATTTATAGGAATTATAGGCATTAAAGGATAGGTGGAACAGGACCAGGGTATGTCTGCCAGGGGCAAAGGTTGATGACGTTGTAGAGCGAATATCATCTTTTAAGGGCACAAAAGGTGATATAGTTGTACACGTTGGCACTAATGATCTTAAGAGTAGGAGACCGGCCGAATTACTTAACAAGTACAGGTCACTGTTGAAAAAAAGCCGTGAAATAGGTTTGAATTTGAAAGTGTCTGCAATTCTGCCCAGACACGATAGGAGGGAGTATATGATGAGAGCCTTGTCGATCAATTCGGCCCTGGAAAGATTGTGCAAGGCTGAAGGGGTAGAATTTTTTTCAGCCTGGACTGTACTTGTTAACAGGAGAGATTGCTTCTACAGGGATGGGATACACTTAAATAGAAAGGGTGCAAGAATATTTGCTGATGCTATCGAGGCAGTGTTAGGTGGGTCGGAAAACTGCTAGCTTGGGGGGGGGAGACAAAGACCAATAGATTGACAGTAGCCACTGGCAGAAGTGAAAGAGATTCTTGCACTGCTTCTATTACAATGAGCAGAAGCCTGAAAAACAAGATGCATGATAATTCAGAGACTGCTGGGAGCCATTGCGGTACAAGTAAACACAGGGGTTGTGTTAGGGTAGCTAAGAATAGAAACAGGTGCAGGTATACTTGCGTGTACACCAATGCTAGGAGTTTAGTAAATAAATTTGATGAATTTGAGGTATTGCTCAAAACATCAAAGGCAGATATTGTTGGGATATCAGAGACGTGGTGTCACACAGATATAAGCGATGCAGAACTGGAATTTGGGGAGTACAACGTCTACAGAAAGGATAGACAGGAAAGGAAGGGGGGAGGGGTTATGCTATTAGTTAAGAAACACATAAAAACCAAGGAAGTGAAGCCAGTCGACATCGCTGGACAGTGCAGTGTTGAGTCAGTTTGGTGTGACATAAGCATTGGGAGATCAAAATTGAGAGTAGGAGTGTGCTATAGGCCTAATGACTCTAATGAGTATAATAAGACACTGTACAGGGAAATAGAGTGGGCCAGTAAATCAGAGAGTCTTATAATGGGAGATTTTAATTTCCCAGATATTGACTGGAATTTGGGGGCTGGTCACTCACACACTAGCAGGGCTTTTGTGGATTTATTGGATGGTTGTTTTCTACATCAGCATGTTCGGGAGGCAACTAGAGGGAGTAATACTCTTGATTTGATTATCAGCAGTGATTCTTCATGCATTAAGAATCTGCAGATAAATGAACCACTAGGTGGCAGTGATCACAGTGTGCTGAAGTGGGATTTACTCAAAGAGGTAACTACCATTAGGGGTAAAGGGAAGGGTTATTGCTTCCGTAAAGGCGACTACGATGGACTGAGACAGTATGTAAATTCTATACAGTGGGACCAACTGATGATGTTACCAACAGCAAATTCAAAATGGGAAGCATTCAAAGAACTTATCTTGGAAGCTACTAGGCTTTACATACCAACTAAGAAATATTGTTCAAGGTTTAGGCCAAAATCGATGTCAGATGAACTAATGAGGCGTATGGCAGAAAAGAAAAATTCATGGGATACTTACAAATTAACACATGACACAGAAGCCTATGATAGATACAAGTTGATCTGCAACCAAGCTACAAAGGAGGTTAGGCAGGTGAAGGCAGATTACGAGAAATCCTTAGCAAGGGATGCAAAAAAAAATAGCAAAGAGTTCTTTACTTATGTAAACTCTAGAAGGAAGGGGATGGATCAGATTGGTCCACTTGATATTGATGGGTCAACTGTTGATGATCCTGCTCAGGTAGCTAACAAACTAAATGAATAATTTGCATCGACATTCACACATGAGGAGTTATTCAGCGAGGGGAATTCCAGAGGTGTATTCAACTCTAGCAGTAAGCTACAGAATCTTGAAATAACTGGGAGTAAAGTGGAGGAGAAATTGTTGAAGATAAACACAAGAAAGGCACCCGGGGTGGATGGGATCTATCCAGTTATATTAAAGGAGGCAGCAAAGGAAGTAAGCAAACCCTTAGCCATAATTATGAGAGCTTCCTTGGACTCAGGGGAGGTACCTGTAGACTGGAAATGTGCAAATGTGACCCCAATTCACAAAGGAGGATCAAAGGCTGACACAAGTAATAATAGACCTGTGAGCTTAACTTCTGTTCCAGGAAAATTAATGGAGGCACTGGTTAAAGAAGCACTGCAGGATCATTTAGACAAGACTTCAGTTATAGCTCGGACACAGCATGGTTTTGTTAAGGGGAAGTCTTGCCTGACCAATTTGATTGGATACTATGATGCAGTCACAAAAGAACTGGATGCAGGGAATAACTTCGATATTATATACTTGGATCTTAGAAGGGCTTTTGATACTGTTGCACATGGAAGACTGCTGCACAAATTGGAGCAGTGTGACATTGGAGGCAAATTGCTGCTATGGATAAAGGGGTGGTTGAGGGGGAGAAGACAGAGAGTGGTAATCAATGGGCACTGCTCATCGTGGACCAATGTTATTAGTGGAGTCCCTCAGGGCTCAGTGTTGGGTCCATTATTATTTTCTGTATTTATAAATGATATTGATGATGGTATATCAAGCTTAATGTCCAAGTTTGCAGACGATACAAAGGTAGGCCGGGTTGTCAAGGACATTACTGACACTATGCTGCTGCAACAGGATCTGGAAAGGTTGAGCAGATGGGCTGAGAGGTGGCAAATGAAGTTTAACACTGACAAATGTAAAGTACTACACATGGGAAACAGCAACCCCAGAGCAACGTATCAACTCTGTGGTACTAAACTGACAGTGATAGAGAATGAAAGGGACTTGGGGGATGGTTGTGCAGGCAGATATGAAGTTCTCTGAGCAGTGCAGACGGGCTGCAAGAGTAGCTCATGGAGTATTGTCAATGATATACAGGAATTTTTCCAGCAGGGATAAGGAGGTGATTATTCCCTTGTATAAGGCAATGGTCGGGCCACACCTAGAGTACTGTATACAGGTCTGGAGGCCTCATTTCAAGAAGGATGTAGAGCTGCTGGAACGAGTACAGAGAAGGGCAACAAGATTAGTGAATGGAACAAAGGGGTGCTCTTACGAAGAAAGGCTTAAGTTTTGCAAATTAGTGTCTGGAGACTAGGCACCAGCGAGGTGATCTGATAGAGGTGTATAAAGCCTTGAATGGTTTGAGCATGCTCAATGCTGATGGGATTCTTCCTCTAGTTCAGAATAATCACCTGAGAGGGCATAAATTCAAATTGAGGAAAGACAGATGTAGGATAGACGTGCGGAAATTTGCCTTTAGCGAGCGGGTGGTTGGTTGGTGGAACAGACTTCCATCCCTTGTCGTGGAGGTTGATAGCCTAAATAAGTTTAAGGCTCAGCTGGACAGGTATTTTGAACGAACGGAGGGGTGAAGTAGAAGTGGGTTTTTTTTTTTTTTTTTTTTTTTGTTGGCTGATGCTGCATAAGCTTGCTTTCTTGCATAAAATGCCTCTACTAATGCTAATGCTAATTATAATCTACTACTTTTTACATTAGTGCGCCCTGAATTCACAATTAGGGTTATGGTCATGTCAATGCATGAGCAAATGAGGCTCTTACGCTGTGCTCATTTCTGCTGGTGGGTAGGATCAAAATAAATCACAATGACTTCAGAGAGTATAGTATGGTCTGTTTTCCCCGTGTGCTAATTTAGCTAGGGAAGGCCCTAATCAGCTACACCAAATAATCGATGATTTTTCTATTTTTATTTTTCTTCTTTTTTTTTTTCCAGTCTTGTTTCCAATTCCACGATAAGCACATGCCTGAATAATGCTTATTAACTGATTATTTTAACGAATCACCATCGTGAAGCAGTCACGTGATTTTTTGTTTCTTAGTGGCTGCACGCGGTTTCTGATTTCTAGCCTTACAGCTTTCGAAGAATCTAGGTTCTGACCTCCAACAGTTAAATCTGGAACGCACACTGCTGGCGTCATAGTTTGTTTTGTATTGCCTTTCATAATTTTTTCACCGCGGGTCCCTCTGTTTGTACCATTACATGTCATATAATGGATTGCTATTGGCCTAAAAATTCTGGATTGGTGTTTCTAGTTTGGAAAAACATCTTTCGGAGTTTTATATACAGGGTGGGCCAAAAGTAGGTATACACTACTGATCGAGTCATTATTATTATTAGCCATGTGGTGCAAGGAAGCCTGAGGCTTATGCTGCACCAGCCAAAAAAAAAAAAAAAAAAATCCGCATTACCCTGAGAGAGAGAGGGAGAGAGAAAAGTAGAAGGGAATCACCAAGAAAGCGAAGAATGATGATATCCAGCTCAGGACCCTGGGTTTGCCAAGTCCATACTCACCAGATGTGAGCCCCTGGGGTTAAAGTCATGGTATTTTTATTTTTCATTATTATTTCTGTAGTTTACAGGTAATAAGAGGGATATTACCTGTAAGCCTACTTTTTGCCTACCCTGTATAATCTTCGTTTATTTCTGTGGACAGCGATTAAAAATGTATAAAGGAAACCAAATTGTCAAATTATACAAGTTAACAATTTTTTTTTCTTTTTTTGGTAACGTATAATAATTTATCTCTTGACTGAAACATCTAAGCTGATCATAACATTCAAAAGAAAAAAGAAAAAAAGCTTGTTACGATTTTTTCTGTCTTATTTTTATGCAAAACGCATGAGCGTACATGCATTTATCACATAATTTGAAATGTTATTTAAAAGAGAATAACCTTTTTTGTATGTAGAAATATTTTTTAAAAAATTGCTAAAAGTTCAATAGATAAAGTTGAGTCGGAATTACAGGGGGGGGTGACAAAATAATTGAAACACCTGTGAAAAGAATTATAGGTATGCTAATATGGTGTTGGGCCACTCTGCTTTTAAAACAGGTTGTATTCTGCATGGAATAGATTCAAATAAATCTTGCCATGGAATATAAATTTATTTTATTTATTGTTCCTCCATCTGGAGTGGTATCCCCAAAACGTCTCTCAAGCTTCTCGATTCCATTCAAAAGAGATCGTTAGATTAATTAATGACTTATCTCCAACAGAGTCTGTTCATTCTCTGTTTCATAGACGTTCTGTTTCTGCTGTATGCCTTTTCTATAGATACTTCCATGGGCGTTGTTCTTCTGAATTGGCCTCTTATAATTCCCCATCCCCTCCAGCAATGAGAGCACAACAATACAAATGGCCCTCAGTCCCCAGCAGCTTTCACTCTCCCTCTTACGGCAGCGAGAGGATCAGAGTGGAAGCAGAGGGTGCTAAGAATCTCTGGGTACGACCAGGCTGCCATGCACGGAAATTGAACTTTTCCTGTTATAACGTACGATCACTCATCGGTGAAGACAGGATATTAGAGCTGGAAAAGGAATTAGAAAATGTGAATTGGAATATCATCGGTTTGGCTGAAACAAGAAGAAGAAATGAATCACTTATAAGTTTATCAAGTGGAAATCTGCTGTACACCAATGGAAACAGTGAAAGGAGTGAAGGTGGAGTTGGGTTTCTGGTCCATAAAGATTTTAAAAACAACATTTTGGAATTCAAAAGTACATCACTAAGGGTGTCAAGACTAATACTCAAGATTTCTAAGAGGTACAAGCTAAAGATTATAATGATTTATGCACCAACATCGAGCCATGATGATGAAGAGGTTGAAGAAATGTACACTGAAATTGAGAGTCTTCTAGATGAGCAGAAAACCCACTACACTATTATTATGGGGGACTTCAATGCTAAGGTTGGAAAAAGGCAAAACAGCGCAGAAAGAGGAATTATAGGAAATTTTGGAATTGGTGAAAGAAATAAAAGAGGTGAAAGACTTGTGGAATTTGCAGAATCTCAAGGAATGTCAGTAATGAACACTTTTTTCAAGAAAAGGGTGAACAGAAAGTGGACATGGAAGAGTCCAAATGGATTAACAACTAATGAAATCGACTTCATCCTCACTAACAGAAGATATATTGTGAATGATGTTACCATCCTGAATAAGGTAAATGTTGGAAGTGATCACAGAATGGTAAGATGTACACTTGATATAGATGTAGGAAAGGAAAGGAAAAAACTGACTCGAGTAAATAATACAAAGGTATTTGAGATAACAGAGGAGGAGAAAAAGCAGTATGTACTGGAACTTAAGAACAAGTTTGAGCTTCTGCAGACTGCTCAGGACCAAGATATCGACGAGGAATATTACAACTTTCTGAAAGTGATAAAGCCCAAGAAACCTATAGGGAAACAGAAATCCAAAGAAGAAAAAATTAGTCAAGAAACACTTGTTATGATGAACCAAAGACGACAAATGAAGAGAAACACTGACAGTGAGAAAATTGAGTATACTGAGTTATGCAAAGCCATTAGAAAGAGACTCAGAGAGGACGTAAGAAGAGTTAACACAAGAAAAGTAGAACAAGCATTAAGGGAAAACAAAGGATTTAAATCAGCAGCCATGAGCAGTAATACAGAAAGACAAATGATACTGAAACTGAAGAATAGCGATGGTGTACTTATAAACAGCAGAGAAGGCATAATTCAAATAGCAGAAGACTACTATAGAGAATTATACAAGGAGCGAGGGAATGATACCAGCAGTGGGGAAGATGGATTGCAAAGTAGCAACACATACGACATACCCGATATTCTTCCTGATGAGGTAGAACATGCATTGAAGAAAATGAAGAATCGGAAAGCCCCGGGGGAAGATGAAGTTACTGTAGAGTTGTTAAAATTGGGAGGAAGAGACATAACACAAAAACTGGCAAGGCTCTTCACAAAGTGCATTAGAAAAGGTGTGATGCCTAAGCAGTGGAATAATGCAATCATAGTTTTGCTGCATAAGAAAGGAGATAAATCAGAAATTGGAAATTATAGACCAATTAGCTTGTTATCCCATATCTACAAGTTGTTCACAAGGGTCATTACTAACAGATTAGAAAGAATACTTGATGAGAATCAACCGAAAGAGCAAGCTGGCTTTAGGACAGGATTCTCAACTATGGATCACCTTCACGTAATATCACAGCTAATGGAGAAAGCAAATGAATATAAAACACCATTATGCCTGGCATTTGTGGATTATGAAAAGGCATTTGACTCCATACAGCATAAGGCAATGTTTGGGGCACTGAAAAGACAATAATGCATAGATACTCCATATATTATGATTTTGAAGAAAATATATGAGAGTGCTACATCCTTTATTAGACTAGACAAAGACAGTAGGAAATTTAAAATCGAGAAAGGAGTTCGACAAGGAGACACAATATCTCCGAAGCTGTTTACTGCTGCCCTTGAGGAAGCTTTCAGAAGATTAGACTGGTCGCAGAAAGGAGTCAATGTGAACGGAGAGTACCTAAACCATTTACGATTTGCAGTGGACATTGTGGTCATAAACCACGATCCCAAAGAATTAGAGGAAAATCTTAATCAGTTATGCACAGTTAGTAAGGATTTTGGACTAAAGATGAATGAATATGGCTAAAACAAAAGTAATGATGAACAAGTATGCCACGGAAAGGGAAATAATGATTAAAGGGGCAGTAATTGAAAAGGTGGAGTCATATACTTATCTGGGACAAGTTATTAGCTGTAATAATGATAAATGGCTGGAAGTCAAGAGAAGAATAAATTTTGGATGGATAGCATTCAGGAAATATAGTCACATACTGAAGAGCAATATCCCAGTTTGTCTGAAACGTAAAATAATGAATCAATGTATACTCCCCACCATGACTTATGGAAGTGAAATTTGGGCACTCACCAAAAGAATGGAAGAGAAGCTAAGAACTACACAGCGAAGAATGGAACGAATTATATTGGGAATCAGACTGTTAGATAAGAAGAGAAACACGTGGATTAGGCAGCAAACTCAAGTAAAGGACATTCTTATCAAAACTAAAGAACTAAAATGGTCTTGGGCAGGACACATAGCTAGAAGACAGGATGACAGATGGACTAAGAAAATAACAGAATGGTACCCAAGAGGAGCTAGAAGAAAACCTGGAAGACAAAGGCGGAGATGGATAGATGAAATTCATGAGTTTTTGAGTAGTAAATGGATGGCCAGTGCTCAAAACAGAAGGAACTGGAAAGTTGCTGGAGAGGCCTTCATCCTGCAGTGGATTGAAAATGGCTGATGATGATGATGACGAATTCCCCATCTCTCTTCCCAAGCAGTCCGAAAACGTGTTGCAACCAGTCAACATCCTTTTACTGTCCAACTTCAAATTCACAGAACCAACTTTTCTTCTTTCTCATTTATTCATTCAACTTACGTTTTCTGGACCAACAATCTACATAAATTCAAGTCTAATTTCAATAAGTATCTTTCATGTTCTCAAATCTTCAGCGCATGCACTGTACTAAGTATTATAGATTCTAATTCCTCTCGTGTTTGGAGTTTTCATTTTAAAAAAGAAAAAATAAATAGAATATTGGACCATTCTTCATGGAGGACTGTTATAAACTCTTTGTGCTGAACCTCTACGACATTTTACAATTTCAAATTCCCAATTTCTACTACCATTTAAGAATCATCTTTCTTTTATCAAAATTTAATTTCTTGTTTTCCTTCATTTTTATGGGTTTTAATAATACATATTGGTTATTTAATTGACGAACTATGGATTACTAAAGTGTGTATGCATAATTTCGACTCGCCCTGTGTGTGTGTGTGTGTATGTATGTATATATATATATATATATATATATATATATATATATATATATATACTACTACCTTCATTTTTATGGGTTAATACATTTTAATGCGCCTTCTGCGAAAACTAACAATAGTCAGCCATTATTGCTGAATCCGACTTTGCTTGATAGCGTTATTTTATTCCGTAATGCTTACAACCTGGTGAAACCTTTCACTTTGTTCACCACTAACAACAGCCAAAATTTGAAGACGCAATGTTAATTGTCTTGTGGCACCGGGGGGTCTCCCCCAACTCCGCGTAGTTTCTCTGTAATGTATACAGTTCACTGTAAAAGCCAGATTGTGTAAGTGTTGGGGTGTGCTGTTATGTTCATATGGCCTCTTAGCCGCGGGGCTCTTGGAAATCAAGGCACCCCCGTTGCCCTTCACTACCTCTGGGAGGTGGACCATAGCAGTAGGTAAGTAGAAGTATGAGTACTCTGGCGGGGACAAACCTTGGACGTCGCCTGAGCTTGCCAGGGAGAATCCCGATAGAGAGAGAAAAGGATAGACGAAACAGGAGGAAATGAAAGGGGTAAAAGCGGGAAAAAATTCTGAAAGGGAGCATGGGATGACAGTTTGAGTTTGGAACAAAAGGGAAAAGCACAGGAGGTGGATGATAGGAAGAATGCCCCTGCAGAAACAACCAACATTCTGTTTGGGGGGACTGTTAAGAGGCAGATATACGGTGGTAGGTCCCACCAGACGAAAAGCATGGGGTGGAGAGGAAATGAGTGGGCCATTGGGAAGTGGAGGGATGAATGTTATAGGGCTAGAGTGCTCTATGTGGGAGGATTTGCCGTGTTCGTCGTGGCGAGCGACATTCCCACGCTGGCCAGATCAGCTGGAACCGACGCCACGCTGCCTAAGAAAAGGAATCAACATTGCGTCAGCAGAGGCACGAGGGCGCTTCTAAAAGGTGGTTCCCCCCCTGCAGTCATCGTCAAGGGGGACTACATCTTTACACGAGTACACAGCCTACTTTCAACTTCACTTATTTACACACCTGCCTGTCATACACACAATCAGGGTTTTTTTTTTTTTTTTTTGTGTTTATTCAGGGCACATACAGAACACTAACTTTACCTAGCATTTACACATCTTCCTCTCCCATTCGCTCCTTCTTTCATATTACAGACAGCACCCTGAATATGGACAGCGCACATAAGTTTATTATTATTTTTTTTAATTTACAGATCACGAGTCATTCATTTAGCCACAGCACAGCTACCAGATATGACAGACCCATCCATACTGCACTTACACGGCTTGGCTTGCAATGTACTTTTTTTTTTTTGCGTATATTTGTGAGCGCCCGGGTCACACTTATTTGACACTCACACTTGTTCGACACTTTTTTTGCAGGCCAAATTAACACTCCATATTCATTCAGGGGTTCACCTGAGCAGCACAGGCGCCCCATACGCCCAGTAGCTAGCGCTAATCATCCCCGTACCCAAACACTCGATTTTACCTGCATGCCCCGCACAGTCCCTGGGACCAGAGCGAAGGTGGCAGCGGAGGGCAAAAATTTATACACCCCTGACCCACGGCGACCAGCCAGAATCTCCAGTGAAAGGCACCCACTTAGTGTACAACCAAGGACATAATACATGACCTGACAAGCACATCAAATACAGTCATTCGCTTCTCACGTACTCATGTAACAAACTTTTCATTTCACCCATTCACACACACACTCCATTCGCACTTGCAAGGCAAGCACCACCCGGACAAACATAAGACAGACTCCAGAAGTCAAGTTCGGTAGGTCAAGTCCAGAAAATAAACTAGCTTTCTCCAGGAACAACCAGGGGCACTCAGCTTGTCAAATCCGGAGAATGAAGAATCACTGTTAGGATTACTCTAGTTTTGTCACGTGACTATTGGTTTGCTGCTTTGGAGGTGGATTTGGTAGTAATGTGATCCCCTGGAAGCGGTTCCTAAGATTATTTCATCTAGTTTAAAATATGATTTTTGTGTATTCTGTAAATTACTGTATTTATAATAATCTTCCTCAATGATGAGTAGGTATTCCTGATTACGTGGAAGTGAGCCTATCCGAGAAATCACTAGACTTCTCCGGTTGGCTCCAATTTTCTGGGCACTGCAGGTGAATTTAGGACCTTGTTCTATCCCCAGTTCTTGTAATTTAGCTCTAAATGGGCCATGTCCCCAAAATTTGAAGATTAAGCCCAACTTTATATGCAGCCAACGATCCACCAATGGATCCCTCTTTGACATTAATTTTCCCAGGAAAGAATTCTTCTCGCGCTGGCTCATCTTTGACAGCATAATGATATTTTGTCGCTGGACTATTCACAGTAACGGGGTTGTGTATTATGTGTTCGCGGGCCAATTTGCATTTGTGCAGAATGAAACACCGAGAACAATTCACAGGAAAAACCCCTTCTTTCTCTTGAGACATGCTAACTACAGTCTACAGCGTAGATTGCAGAGGCCTTTAGAAATTTTTCCAGTCATCGACGGGACGCGAACCTAAACCTGTTGTGCTGGCCTTCGTGGGTAGTACAGTTGATATAATCGCTATTTCCCTCACCGGATGGAAAAGACCTGAATTCGAATTCCGTCAATGACGCCAGAAATTTTTATGGGTCTTTTTGACAACGTGGCTTGGATTAGTCGGTCTTAGGTTGCATGGTTTTCTTCTGGAAATTCCCGGTTTTCGTCTAGCAAATAGGCAACTCGACCACAGAACGTGCTCAATTTATTTACAGACATATTATAAATGGCGCAATATGGCCTAAGTTGCTGATGCTCCTAGAAACCCAACTCTTGGCCCTCTTGGGTAGCACAGTTGGTAGAATTGCCGTTCCCCCCATACCAGATGGAAAAGACTTGTATTCGAGTCAGTGAGGAATTTTTATGGGCCTTTTTCACAACGTGGCTGAGTTAGCCGGTCTCAGGCGCGGGTAGCATGGCTTTTCTCACGGAAACTCTGATTTTTCGTCCAGCAAACACAAAATCGACCTCTGGACACGCAATTTACAGACAATATTAGCATTAGCATTAGTAGAGGCATATGATGCAAGAAAGCAAGCTTATGCAGCATCAGCCAAAAAAAAAAAAAAAAAAACACTTCACCCCTCCGTTCGTTCGAAATACCTGTCCAGCTTAGCCTTAAATTTATTTATGCTATCAACTTCCACGACAAGGGATGGATGTCTGTTCCACCAACCAACTACCCGCTGGCTAAAGGCAAATTTCCGCACGTCTATCCTACATGTCTTTCCTCAATTTGAATTTATGCCCTCTCAGGTGATTATTCTGAGCAAGAGGAAGAATCCCATCAGCATTGAGCATGCTCAAACCATTCAAGGCTTTATACACCTCTATCAGATCACCTCGCTGGTGCCTAGTCTTCAGCTACTGTAATTTGCAAAACTTAAGCCTTTCTTCGTAAGAGTACCCCTTTGTTCCGTTCACTAATCTTTTTGCCCTTCTCTGTACTCGTTCCAGCGGGTCTACATCCTTCTTGAAATGAGGCCTCCAGACCTGTATACAGTACTCAAGGTGTGGCCTGACCATTGCCTTATACAAGGGAATAATCACCTCCTTATCCCTGCTAGGAAAAGCAGGGATAAGGTGGGATGCTAGAAATATACACCGAGCAATATGGCCTTGGTCGCTGATGCGCCTAAAATCCTGCTTAACAACTCTTGTGCTGTCTCGAAATTTTATATGTATAGTTTCATTATTAAAGTGTTAACCGATGGCTAAGATAGACAAAGCCTATGGGGCTGACAGAAAAATTTTCACATAAAGCAATCTGTAACCTCTTGGGGAAATCACCCCGTCTTGTGTAGGGTGTCTTGGCACTATATCCAGAAATTCTAGAGGATTTCTCTGGTTTTTTAATGTCCAAGCCACTTGAAGACAACCACGTGACAATCGTAGCAGGGATCTTAGGAGTCGTATGATGATGTAGAGGAGTTGCAAACCTCCTGTCAAAACAATTAAATGTAAACTCTTTCGACCAGGTGTTCAGAGGTGTTTACATTAATTATTTTGACAATGAATACATTCGCTAACCGTAATTAGCAGTCAAGCGAGTTTAGACCCTAGTCCACTCAGTTAGACCAATCGGCTGCAACGGGCTCAAATTTCTAGAGAAAATACAAGTGTGAGCCTGCTCCCTAAGATTTTCGTCTATCATAGTCATTGGAGAGACGTAGCCATGCGCTTATTGTGTAGTACTGGGGGAGCATGACAGTGACTTTTCACCAGGAATAGTAAAGAAACTTTGCCATCAGTTATTTGAGTATTGTGGAGACAAATTTTGACTCTGTAGTACTCAAACATAATGACAAATATGCAGAAAAATAACCAAGCAGGTCATTCTGGATTCACTTTTTCATCTAGGGTCCCATGGAGCAAACGTGTACCAAGTATAAATAAGCGTTTTATTAGGCATGTGTCTTCGTATTCTTATTTGTTTTCTTCATTTTCATATACTGTAGTTGTACTATTGAAAACTCCATTATTATTATATATATTTTTTTGTTTAATTCTAAATTCGAACAGCCATAGTAAGCTTTCAGAATCGAACACATGTTTATATGTATAGTTTTCAGATTCTGAATCAAAGCTGGAAGTACTGCCCATGTGTTTATATCGTTATACTGTTTCTCTAATAGTAAATAAAAGTATTAGTATTAGTAATGGCCATATGGTGCAAGAAGCCTAGGGCTTAGGCTGCACCAGCCAAAAAAGAGTAAAATAATAAAGTAAATAAATAATAAAAGAAAAGGAAATATACAACCTATGCATTTCCCTCCTCCCGTATGTACCTATCCAGCTGACCTTGAATTTCCCCAAACTGTCCACCACCCATGTAGGTAACTTATTCCAGTAATTTATAACTCGCTGGCTAAAATAAAACTTCCTGCAATCCTGTCTAAACATCTTCCCCCTCGTAATTTGAATTTATGGCCCATAGTTCTAGAATCATTTATAACCGTGAAATTTTCGTCCTCATTCATTTTACTTCTGCCTCTTAGGACCTTCGAAGTCTTTCCTCATATGGACACCCTTTTGCCGATCTCATCATGCAAGTTATCCGTCTTTGGACCCTTTTAAGGAGCTCGATGTCTCTTTTTAGGTGTGGTCTCCATACTTGAACACAATATTGCAAGTGTGGTCTAACAATAGCCTTACATAATAGGATTATGACGTCCTCTACTAGCAAATGTTCGATAAATCATCGATAGGACACCATGGGCTTTCCTTGCAACATGTCTACAATGTTCGGAGAACTTCACGTCTGACGGTATCGTATCTCCCAAGTCCCTCTCTTCCACATCTTACTTTAGTTCAACTCCACGTAGTGTATAAGTTATTTTTGGGTTACTGTTTCCCAGGTGTAAGACCTTGTACTTTGCTGGAGTAAAGCATAGCTGCCACTTTTCTGACCATCCCTGAAGTCGGTCTAGGTCAATCTGAAGAAGCTTGGCAGTGATCATTAACTACTCTACCGATCTTTACATCATCTGCAAATTTAGACATCACGCTCTCTATTCTTCATCGATGTCATTTAAGAAAATCAAATATAAGAGTGGTCCCAATACTGATCCTTGGGGAATCCTACTTCTTTACATTAACCCAGAATAACTTGAAGAATAACCATTTATCATAACCCTCTACCACCTGTCCTGAAGCCATCCTGCTTCCATCTAATGGTTTTCCCTGTGATTCCAACCTGTTCCAGCTTATAAATTAACTGCTCCTGTGGACTCAGTCAAAAGCATTTAATTCAGTCCCACATGAGCAAATTTTGAGAAATGCTTGTACCACAGCTAACAAATTCCATTCTTGAAGTCTGTAACCCCCAAATCTGCCTTTTGCTTTGGCAGTGTTAAAACAATATGTCAGGCGTACTTTAAGCTAGTGTGGTAATTTGTTACTCCATGAAGTCTATCTCGAAATCCCATTGAGCCGACCGGGCTAGCCAGGTGGGTAAAGTGCCTGCCTGGCAACCCAAAGGTCGCGGGTTCGAATCTCGCCTCGGGCTTGGATCAGAGTAAAATGCAAAAACTCTGGAGATGTATTATGGCCACAGAAGCCGATGCATCAGTTTTGCTGGCTGGTTGACACCATACCATTGGAACAGCAAAAGGCATGCTCTTTTCCTTTCTAGTCAATGAGGGTTACATAGCACGATATGCTACACTATTGACCGGTTTTATAAAGCACAAGCTGATAAAAAGATCCTAATGGTTTTTAGCATTGGACGTATACCATGTAGTTTTGAAGGAGAGCGCGAGGGAGTGTATTGAACCATTGAAAAAAAAAAAAAACTTATTTTTAGGCCACACAAAAAAAAAAAATTCATCTGCCGTGCTGTGTGTCTTATGTCTGTTAATTGCGTGCGTTCTATGGTCGATTTGTCTGTTTTGCTGGACGAAAAATCAAGTTTCTGGGGAAAAAAAACTTTCTATCTATGCCTGAGACCGACTAACTCAGCCACAGAGTGAAAAAAAAAGCCCATCAAAGTTCCTCGCGTCATTGACGGGATTCGAACCCGGGCCTTTTCCACCTGGTGTGGGGAGGACGGTGACGATACCACTGTGCGACCCGTGCAGACTATTGAACAGTTGAGGTGTATTGAGCCATTGAGGTTAATTATGAGGGCATCTTTGGACTCAGGGAGAGATTGCTTTGGATTGGAGAAGTGCCAATGTATTGCCAATACATAAAAGCGGTTCTAGGAGTGAAGTTGGTAACTACAGACCGGTTAGTCTGACTTCAATGGTAGGAAAAATCTTAAAGGCAATGATTAAGAGTGCAGTCCAGGTATATTTAGATATATATATGGCATTCTGAAGGACACACAACATGGCTTTGTTAAGGGTCAATCGTGCTTAACTAACTTAGTAGGCTATTTTGACACAGTTATTCACGAGCTGGATATAGAGAACAATTTCGGCATAGTTTATTTGTATTTTAGCAAAGCATTTGACTCAGTTCCTCATGAGAGGCTATTGTATAAGCTTGAACAGGTTGGAATTTTTGGTAATATTCTAAGATGGGTTTCTAGGTGGCTGCAGGGCAGAAGGTAGAGGGTTGTGATTAATGGAGTTTCTTCACACTGGTGTAATGTCAGGAGTGGGTCTCTCAAGAATCGGTCCTTGGACCACTGTTGTTTCTCATTTTCATAAGTGACATTGACGAAGGGATAGAAGGCGTGATGCCAAAATTTGCAGATGACTCAAAGATTGGCAGAGTCGTTAATAATCAGTGCCATGTAGCGCTCCTTCAGGATGACTCGAACAGACTTCAGAGATGGTCTGAGAAGTGGCAGCTACACACTTGGGAACAGCAAAACACAAATAATTTATACACTTGGCGAGGTTGAATTAAAAATAGTGGAGGAGAGATCTGGGAGTTACAACATGGGCATATATGAAGTTTTCTGAACAGCCAGCAAAGCCCCATGATATCATATCGATGATTTATCGAACGTTATCCTGTAGAGATAAGAAGTCATAATCCCACCGTGTAAGACCACATTTAGAATACTGTGTTCATGTATGGAGACCTAAAAAAAAAAAAAGACATCGAGCTTCTTGAAATGGTCCAAAGACGGGTAAGTCGAATGGCGAGATCTGTAGAGGGACGACCGTATGAGGAAAGACTTCGATTTTGTGAGCTTGGCAACCAGGCACCTCAGAGGTGACCTGATTGAGGTTTACAAGGCTCTGAGAGGGGTTAGTAAAATGAATAAAGATGGAATTCTCACTGCTATAAAGAATTCTAGAACTAGGGATCATAAATTCCAATTACAGGGGTTAAGGTTTAGATTAGATTGTAGGAACTTTTCTTTTAGCCAGCGAGTTGTTGATTGCCGGAACAAGTTGCCCTCGCAAGTAGTTGAGGTTGACAGTTTGAATAAATTCAAAATAGTTACCTGTGGGAAGAGGGAAGCATATAATTTGTCTTCTTATCTACTTGTTTTTTGTAGTGCTGCAAAAGATTGTGGCTTCTTTGCACTACATAGCGATTACTATTACATACAAACCCTAAATATAGCAATGCAAATCGCATAAAACCAGAGACCCTTTTTGCTTAAAACAAGGGTTTTAGGCTGAAATAATTCATTATTCAAATGTGCTATTTTCCAGCAGCTGGTAAGTGAAAGTGAGTCTAATTCGTGCAATAGAACTGATAGAAGAGCTTCTGGGCAGCTTAGAAGTGGCAGAGGCGAAAGCACTTTGGTCTTTTGTCGACGTCTAATTGTGAGTAATCCGATATTTTCTACAAATGATAATGGAAACAGATCGGATTAAAATAGTAAGTAGGGTCAGATTTCGTGATTATGCCTGCGACTTATCGTATTTTTTCCAGTAACAACCAGTCTTGTTTGTTTGTATACTTCTCGTAGTCGTTCCGAATGCTACAGGGTGATTCAAAATTAGAGCAACCCAAATAGCAGTAACTAAAATTCATATCATCTTTATGGTAATAACGATAAGAAGTAATTATAAAAAAAATTATAAGAAATGTTGAATATGTTCACTAGTAGCTTTTTTCAGGCGTATGGACACGACAGTTATACAGTTTATTTGTTATGAACTTTTACGTGATCGATAAGATGAACAAAGTTTTCTTTCGATGGAACGAAAATACTTGCTTAGACTACAGGGAATGTTTATGGTAAAGAAAATGACCAATTTATGAAACATAACTCCACTTAAAAAAAAAAAAAAAATGTT
Source organism: Mastigoproctus giganteus (assembly GCF_048544385.1). Classification (NCBI taxonomy): domain Eukaryota; kingdom Metazoa; phylum Arthropoda; class Arachnida; order Uropygi; family Thelyphonidae; genus Mastigoproctus; species Mastigoproctus giganteus. The sequence goes on along the minus strand of NC_143586.1, from coordinate 19,394,164 downwards.
TGCGAAGGATGAATGAGACTTAAGCAGAGGTTTTTTTGGAACAGGTTCGCGATGTCTTTAAAAATCTTGCGGATTTTAACCTTATTTAAACTTGTATTAGATAAAATAATTGATTGCCTATTCAGTGATGGGTGGAAGATGGTTTTTTTTTTGGGGGGGCGAGTTTTTTTCCGGTATTCATAACCACATCATCACGGTAGCGCGGTGGTTACTAACGTTGTCCACCCCATTTTGGGGGGGGGGGAGCTTTGGGTTGGAGTTCCGTAAAGGCAGGAAGAGCTTTTATGGGCATTTTTCGCACTGTTGCCCAGTTATTCTCTCTGGACGAGAGTTACACAGAAACTGTAATCTTTGCCAGAGTTTCTGAAACGAAGCTCCAGAAACTCTTTGTTTCGAGCTTGAGCTTTTCATCACAAACAAATTTATCCCCAGGGGCTCACATCTGGTGAGTATGGGCTTGGCACACCCACACCCACACCCAGGGTCCTGAGCTGGATATCATCATTCTTCTCTTTCTTGGCGATTCCCTTCTACTCTCTCTCTCTCTCTCTCTCTCTCTCTCTCTCTCTCTCTCAGGGTAACTCAGAAGTTTTTTTTTTTTTTTTTTGGCTTGTGCAGCAAAAGCCTCGGGTTTCCTTGCACCATATGGCTAATTGTAATAATAATATAATAATAATGAGGTTGGCATTGAGATATTAAGTATGGCAAAACATGGTTGGAGAGGTTGATGATTTTCTCTGTTCTTTTTTTTTTATTTTGTAACAAAACAAAGATCATTGTTTAGCTTCGTATCCAAGCCTTTCAGGGGTTATTGCCGCATTTCTATACTCTTCCGCTTGCAGCAGCTCTGCAGCAAAGTCATTATTTGCAGCTTTTATTACAGGATCACCTGAATATTAAGTGGAATGTGTATAAAGCAAGGCGAAAAGCCGAATGTTTCGAAGTAATAATATATTTATTTTTAAGCAAAATTAGTTTATTATTAATGATCTATTGTGTAAACAAAAATAAACATCTTTCCAGGAAATAGATGTCAGAAGAACTTCCAGGAATTTTTTCTTTTTTATCCACGCTATTTACTGACACTTGCGATCCAGAATGAAAATTTCAACATGTTTGTCCTTGTGCAGCATTTCCCCATTTGTTTCATGAAGATAACAGCCCGCTAAGCTTGGGAAAAAACTTGAATAGGAAATGCCTACTCAAGTTTTTCCTCCCTCCGGCTAACTACGCATGAGTTATGCCAAACGACACTCTGTGTCGTTTGGTGTAACTGACCAATGATATCCACCCACACTTATTTCTTAGTAAACAGGAATTATACTATAGGATGAGAATAACCGATGAAGTTGCTTTTCTACCTAGATATGGTTTTTAGTCTGGTTTTTCACTGCAAAGTCTTTTTAGTCTGGCTTTTCACTGCAAAGCGGTTTCAGTTTTGGTATTTCATTAATTACTGAATCTTCAAACTTTTAACGATTCAATTTTTCCCTCTAATAAGAAGGGAAAAAATCTTCATAAAAAATATGTATTTACGGCAGTGATTCTTACCATCCTTACCCCGGGTGAGCTTCATTACCCTATTTATTGGCAGAATTTTCTCCGCATAATTTACATGCTGAGGGAAAATGCTTAATCCTCCATTCAAGAATGAAAGATCAAAAGAGGCAATGGCCTGGAGCATGAATTTGGGGAAATTATTCGCAATCCTTCAGTAAAAGTGACACACTCCGTAAAAAAAAAGAATCTAATGCAATAAGATTAGAACATGCTACGGAGCCACCCTTTTCTATCCATCTCCAACTCGGCCATTTCAAGAAATGCTCCTCTTGTTGGTAGGGTGAATGGGATCTGTCTAGCTAAGGGTCTCGCTGAAATCCTGTTCAGTTTATGGACGAGCTATTGCGCTAATGTATTGTAATACTCTAACTGTCACAGTTTGTTCTGTATTAGAGCAAGTATCGCATAATACAGCAAAACAGAACAATAATCTGAAACTGTTCTTGTTTATAGAAATAAATAAATTACATTTTGTGTATACTTTGGGAAAACTATAGTGAGTTGGAGGAGCTTCACAAGATGGACTATAAGTACCGTGTTTCGTAATAATATTTTAATGCATTTCTAATATTTTGGCTAGCTTTATGTTCAGTAATGACGCAAACAATTTTCTGAGGTTAATATTTTGAGGGTCTTGTCTTCTTGGGAAAACTTTTCTCTTTTAAGCCACTCCTGAAGTATATATAATACGTACAAAGTGTACTGGAAAAACGCTTGAGGATGAGCAAGATTTTCCATTCTGCCTGTTGACCCTTTTACCTTAGTTCTGGACGTCAAGTTACGTGCTCTTATCCCAGTATGTAGATTTTTAACCTTTCCTTCTTTCTCGGAAGGAAACGTCGCCCAATTTTACTGATGTCAGACATCAGATTTAGGTAGCGGATTTTGTTTCATGAAATGAGAGCCACAACAATGACTCATCAATGTTTTATGCTTGCTGCCATTTATGTCAGTGTTTCTCAACCTGTGGGCCGCGGATCATATAAGATCCGCATAACTTATGAAAGTAGTCTGAGGAAAACAACAGTTTTTTTTTTTTTTTTGACGCAAGCAATAATCCCATTAACAGTAATGGGAGATGCAGGTGTGTCTATAATAACACAAGTTAACTATATGTGTTAAGTATGAGTACATATCATTGTATTTAAAAAATAGTTACAGTATGTTAGAAAAATGGGGCATTGTTTTAACTCAGGTTAATGCCAAAATTGATATAGTTTCCTAAAACCAACTCCGTTCTGCATTAGCCTAGAATACTAGTAGGCTATAGAATAAGTTAGAATGCTGTCACCATCAGTGGAGAGACGAAAAAAAAAAAAGATGCTTATTAATCCTTTTTTTTTGCTGTATCGATATTAACGAAATTATTCTATGTTCGTCACACTACATCCTACAATGATTATAAGTATTAGTAAGCCATAAAACAAATAGATTTATAAATTTTAATTTTCAGCAGAAATTGCTGTCAATGAACTCCAGACTAAATTCAGTAAAAAGTTGCAGGAAAATTGCCATACTGTTTTAAAGATTCAGGTTGCACAATATTGCATCATAAAGGAAAACCAACTTTGCGGCTTACTCTTTCTCGAATCATGTTTTGAAAAGGTAGAAGGGGAAACACCTTGACCTTGAACGTGGTATCTAGGAAAGAGGTGATCTAGAAGGAGATGCATTACATTAATTATTACACAAGCTCTGTGATTACACAGAGCTTGTGTAATAATTATAGGTTGGCCAAACATTCTTAGAAGTTCAGAGGCCTGGCCGCTTCTCAACTTTTGAAGCAGCAATTATAATAATAAAACAGTAGGTCATAACAACCACCCGCCCTGTGCAGTTGGTATAGTACCCGTCACGAGGTGGATCTCTTCCCTTAGGGAGAAACAATAGACATGTATATTATGTAGGACGGCACCTGGACGTCAGTTCGACTCCTCCTTGGTACCCTGTGATGAATACAGAACTTTGTAAAAGGCCAGAAATGTGTTTGTTCAGTGTGTGTTTGTTTATTGTTTTTGACCATTTTGTCACCTGGAAAGCCTGCCCAGCGTCCGTCTGCACCACGGGGAGGTAGGCCACAACTACGCATGTAGCGCGGCCGCCCTCGAAAACCTGTTTTACAGCTCTTACTGCCCTAACGTCAGAGCAAATAGAGAGGAAAAAAAAAATTAAAAAAAAACAATTAAATAAATAATAAAAAATATATAAAAATAGGAAAAAAATAAATAAAATCTCGTACCCACGTTGCAGGAAGTGCTAGACCAATGGGTACAAGCAAAAAAAAAAAAACCAAAAAAACTTTGGGTACCCAAATCCAAGGAGTAAAAAATATATAAATAAATAAAAATAAACAACTAAAATAAATAAAATAATGAATGCAAAAAACAGTTGAATAAAATAAATTTCGGCACCCAGGAGTGAAAGGAAAAAATGATGAGTGCCAACAAAAAAAGTTAAAATAATAAAAATAAATAGATAAATAAAAAAGTGAAAATAAAATAAATAAAAATTAGATAAATAAAAAAAAAAGAATACACTAGGAAAAAAAAAAAGTGTATCTATATAAAAATAAAATAAATAATTTTTCTGTTTATACTCCAGGGATGACCAAACAGTCAGAGAAGTTCACAAGATAGACAGAATACAAGAAACAGCACCGTATTCAGCAGTCACAGGCTTGAACCCCGGTCACTCAAGGCATGTGTACTTATGCACCTACGCGCCTGACCACTAGGCTACAGCGATACACACTTACTAACTATAAACATTAAAGGGAACGAGTATGAAAAAAGGAAAATATTAAAGGCCACTGATAGACAAAGTACCCAATGACCATAACAGTATAATATGTAAATAAGTAAAAGCTGCAGAGAAAAGAGAAGAAAGTTAGAAAAAAAAAAAATTACACACCATATAGAAATAAATATATAAAAAATTACATTGTCATATATCGAACAATCCTGGTGTTTCTTCAAGTGTCAACCACCAGAATTTCATGACTAGATGACAGTATAGTGTCCTCTGTTTCTAACATAAAGTACATGCCATGACAAAATAAAAATTAAAAAATAGCATAAGGGAAAAAAATATAAATTTGAGAAAACTTAAGTATTACTTTTTTTCTTAATAAAAATAAAATAAAAACAATAATAATAAATGAATAAAATAAATAATAATAATCAATAAACAAAATTAATAATAAAAAATAAATAATAAGAAGAAAATTAAAAAGAAAATAGACAACCTAAGCGGCGTCTCCGTAGCCAGGTGGGAAGGAGCAGCAGTGCGTAGCACACGCTTCTTGATTAGACCGGGGTTCGAGCCCGTCACCACCAAATACGGAGGATGCGGAAAGGTCAAGGGAATGACCACCGCATATTCCCGGAGCAATATGGCCTTAGTTGCTAATGCTCCTAAAAACCAAAACAAAAAAAAAAAAAAAAAACAACCTAAGCATTTCCCTCCCTCCTGTAGGTAATTATCCCACTGACCTTTGAATTTCCCCAAACTGTCAGCCTCTACCACCAATGTAGGTAACTTATTCCAGTAATTTATAACTTGCTGGCTAAAATAAAGCTTCCTGCAATCCAGTCTAAACCTCCCCCCCCCCCCCCCGTAATTTGAAATTATGGCCCCTAGTTCTAGAATCATTTATAACTGTTAAAATTTTGCCCTCATTCATTTTATTTATGCCTCTCAGAGTATGGACTAATACATTATATAGCATAAGCAACAACAACAACAAAAAAAAAACTTCTCACATCACCTCTCCAATAGTTTGTGCAGTTCTTAGTTCTTTCTTGAATTTGTTCAAACTATCCACTTCCACAACAACAGATGGAAGTTTGTGCCAACAATCAACCAATTGATGGCTGAAGGCAAACTTCTGAACATCTTTTCTACAATGCATCCATCATTCCTCAATTTGAATTTGTTCCCTCATGTGCATAGTCCAAGCAAGAAGGTTGCCATCAGCATCGAGCATTAAACACCTCAATCAGATCACCTTGCAACCGATTTTCCAGTGAAGCAGAATATCTGGCAACTGTAACAATTCTAAATGCAATCAAGGAACTTTCAAAAAAAAAAAAAAAACTATCTAGAAACGTTTTTTTGCAATTATATAACTGATGGGAAAAAATATGTAAATAGTCAAGTCATTAATTTGATAATGACACATCAAAAAAATTTGTGTTGTTATCTAAATATTCTATTTGTTTAAATAAATATTGAGTCCTAGAAATTTTTCTCCTACCTTCTATAAAATATCAGTGCCGAACTTAATAAAAGATGAATAAAAACACCACTGTTCTTTGTTTTCTGTAGAATTATGTTTAATATGGTTTGTTTTATTTTGTTTTAAATAGACAGAATGAGAAGATCCAATATTGGCAGCTTGGTATCCAAGTGTTGCTGCAACTGTTATTTGCGATGCTGTAATAAACGAACTTTAAAGAGGCATCTTCCAATATTATCATGGCTTCCAGAATATAATGCTTCCCACTTGAAAGGTGATATGGTAGCAGGCCTTACAGTTGGACTAACAGTTATTCCTCAAGGTTTAGCACTTGCACAGCTTGCATCTTTACCTCCACAGGTAAGACATTTTTTTTTTTAAAACATTAAGGTTTTGTAAACGTTTTAAATATGTATAATGCTGAAATGATAATACTGGTCAGTAACATCAGCACATAGATATTTCATAAAATGTTGGTTATAATGTATCACATATTGTAGTTTATTTTATAATTAATCCTGCAATATGCCTTTTACGAAGTATGTCAGGTATGTCATTAACATTCTAGAAAACAATAGGCATGGTTTTTCCAGTAGACACAAATTTCTTTTTTTTTTTTTTTTTGATATTTTTAACCTTTGTGTTAGTATTCCATTGACGTTGACTATTCTGAATAATAATGGTGCATCATGTCCCAGGGGCTCACATCTGGTGAGTATGGGCTTGGCACACCCAGGGTTCTGAGCTGGATATCATCATTCTTCTCTTTCTTGGTGTCCCTTCTCTCTCTCTCTCTGGTGCCTCTGTAGCTAGGTGGGCAGGAGCAGCAGTGTGTAGCACACGCTTCTTGATTAGACTGGGGTTAGAGCCCGTGACCACCAAATACGGAGGATGCAGAAAGATCAGGGAATAACCACCACATATCCCTGGAGCAATATGGCCTTAGTTGCTAATGCTCGTAAAAAAAAAAAAAATAAATAAATAACAACCCCTCTCTCTCTCTCTCTCTCTCTCTCTTAGGGTAACTTGGGAATTTTTTTTTGGCTGGTGAAGCATAAGCCTCAGGCTTCCTTGCACCATATAGCTAATAATAATAATAATAATAATAATAATAATGTCCTGGCAATAAATTTACCAGATCTTTGCATGTAGGAGGAGATTACAGTGGGGCCTTGACTTATGATGACATTGACATCCGATATTCTCATGAACCAATATACCTTTCATACGATCTTTTATTTTAAGGACAGATGATATATGCAGGTACTGATGGCTTTCCGTTATAGCTGGAAAGATACATGGGTTGAAATTTTCAGATGTGTGGCACATGTAACATCACTCGTATGATTGTTCTCAACCAATTAGCGTCTTTGTTATTGTTCAACGACATTATTGTTCATATGATCATACGATCTTTTATTTTAAGGACAGATGATATTTGCAGGTACCGATGGCTTCCGTTATAGCTGGAAAGATACATGGGTTGAAATTTTCAGATGTGTGGCACGTGTAACATCACTTGTATGATTGTTCTCAACCAATTAGCATCTTTGTTATTGTTAAATGCGTGACGTGTGGAACATCATTTGTATGATTGTTTCAGATCTATGAAAATCTGGAACTTAAAGCTCCATCAACCAATGGCAGTGCTGTGCGCTTTAAAGATTTTAAAGATAGCAGAGGCTGGTTCAAGTGCTTCAAAAAAAATGTGAATATCAAAAGTGTTGAAAGGCATGGGAAGGCATCCATTGCTGATTTAAAAAAAAAAAAAAAAAAAAAAAAAAGCAGCTGTGACCTTTAAAATTGATGACGAAACCAGCCTCTTCTGGAAGCGAATGCCCAGAATGCACACATCACTAAGGGTGAGGCTAATTTACCTGGGCATAAGCCTATGTAAGATAGGCTCACTCTCCTCCTGGGTGCCAATACCTCTTCAGATTTTAAGCTGAAGCCTTTGCTTGTGCATCATTTTAACATCCCCCCCCCCAGAGTATTTAAACAACAAAATGTTGACAAAGGCATGCTGGAAGTGTTTTGGCATAGTAACAAGAAGGCCTGAGTTACAGAATATGTCTTCAATGAATAGGAGCTTGAATTTTTTTGTCCTTCAATGAAGAGTTATCTTGATAAAAATAAGCTTCCTGTGAAGGCACTGCTCCTGCTGGATAATGCGCCAGACAACAATCCCAATCTTGTTCAATCTCTTGAAGCACAATTTGACTTTGTTCAAGTCAAATTTTTGCCACCTAACACCTCTTCTTCAACCAATGGACCAACAAGTGATTGCAAACTTCAAGAAAATCTACTCCACTAAATGTTCACAGGTTGCTTTGCAGTGACCTCTGGTGAAAATGCTCTCATGCTCAAAGATTTTTGGAGGTCGAAGTTCAACATGCTGGACTGTGTGAGGCTGATTGTAAGTTCTTGGAATGATGTTCCACCAGGTGCTTAAATTCAGTCTGGAAAAACACCTGGCCTTTAATTATCCATTCGTTGACAGATTTGAATATGATGGTGCTTTGACAAATGATATTGTCAGTCTTGGTAAATCAATGGGTCTAGAGGTTGGCAAAGAGGATGTGGAGGACCTTATTGACGTCATGGGCATGAGCTAACAATAGAGGAGCTACAAGGGTTAGAGAAAATTATGGAGAGTGACACTGAAGAGGAAGAAAAAATCACACAAAAAGTGTCACCTGAAGACTGTCATTTCTTGTTGGGAGTGTTTAAGAGAAGTGGTAAAAAAACACACTGACATTGAAAATACTGAACTCATGATGGGCAAAATGGAAGATGCAGTAATTTCTTACTTCAGGAAGCTAAAAGTCGTCAAAAACTGCCCATTTTGGACAGTTTCTTTGTTGGTAGCAGTAAAAGACACCTGCGCTTGATTTAGTCCCACCACCACTATGCCACCATTGATTTCATCAGCTCTGCACTTCAAGTCTAAGGTAAATGCTAATTTATTGTTTTTTATTTTAAGATGTTTTATGACTATTTATTAAATAACCTTTATAAAACATTTCCTTTTTAATATAAAAATGAAGTATATCATGTAAAAAATACCTAATTTATGTATTGTTGGGAATGAATTACAGGAAATCAATGTATTATTGGTTTCAACTTACGATAGGTTTTGTGGAACGAATTACCATTGGATGTTGGGCCCACTGTATAATTCCATTGTGTCACTATGGAGTCCACATTTAGCATATTTTGTTCAAGTCTGGGCCCACATCTGAAAAAATGACATCCTGCTTCTTGAAAGGGTTCAAAGAAGGATGAGAAGGCTGGTAAGGAGCAAGATGGAATTTCTTTTATTCCTGGCAAGACTCCAAAAAAATAATCTGCAAAGAAAAACTGGACATCCAAAGTTGGGGAGGTGGTCTGATTGAGGTATCTAAGGTCATAATGGGCAAATAAATGTCAGCGAAATTGGTATTCTTGTTGGTATGAAAGAATAGGACCAGGGGACATAAATTAAAGGGAAAATCAATAAACTGGTGGAAATTTAAGGAGCAGTTGGATAAGTATTATAGTCAGTCAAGTGTGATAACAATGAGAAGTTTTTTTCGAAGATGTAGAAAAAGTCTGGCCATCATTTGACCATTTTAATACAGACCCCAAATCCACCCCATTACCCCCAGGATACTGTTATTGGATTAGGGGGCAATATCTGAGGTCGAGGGTTTCCTGTGCGGACGTGCCTTTCTGCCGCTCTTGGAATAGAGAAGTTTTTTCTGATTTATTTTCTGCTTTATTAGTTTAAATTGACATATTAACTTATTTCTAGAGTAGCTTTATATTCCTATTTACGGTACTTAAAGTTAAAATAACTTAGATAGAGATTTTGTAGGTATTACTTAGTATCGGAAAGGGTATCAAATCCACGTGTTTACCGTTCATAAACGGCCGCCATTGCTACGTGAAAATTAATCAGTAAAATCTATTAATCTTGTCGAACTTCATTGGCAATTAAATTGTAATTTTAACTATACATATAACCACTTAGGTTACGGAACATAAATAATTAGTAAAAATAAATAATTAATACATAACTTGATACAGAAGTTATATAAAGGGATTTCGTAGATAACACTCGTTACTGAAGCGCGATACAGCATATCCGGAATTCGATAGCATTAGCTTTGTATAGTATAGTGCATAATATAATATTGTCAATTAATCAGTACATCTATTAATCTTGTTAAACTTCATTGTCAATTAAATTATACTTTTAACTATATATATATAATGACTTAGGGTACAAACGTAACAAATAATTAATACATACTTGATACGGAAGTTATATAAAGGGAACTCGTAGATAACACTCGATACCGAAAAATAAATATAGCGTTATAACTGTGTTAAGATACAAGTTTAAGGTTTTAATTTTGTTCTGAAATTGTAATTTTATTGACATTTAAATCGAAATCATGACTCTGACCAGAGCAGCAAAGCAAAAGGCTCAAGTTAATGGGAGTGCTGTGACTCAGGGGAGAACTGAGGGGGGCGGTTGCCCCCTGAATCACGGCCTTTTAAGATGCACTGTTTGCTTGATGTTTGCGGAGCAATCGGGTACGGGACATGATACTGCCATGGGGGATGTCTTTGTGTGTGCACGATGCAAGGAGTGCAAGGAAATTAGGCGACAACTCGGCGTTGTTATGGGCCTATATGAGACCTTGAAGGACAGGGTGGATGCCCTCGAAGGAAATAAATTGAGGGGCCCATCAAGCTCTCAGCTGCCCACATCAACACCAGAGCTTGGACTTGGTCATCTTGCAACACAGAGGCAGCCCCCAAGGCAGAATGCGCTGGTCCAACAGGAACTAGTAGTTGTTGGTGACTCAATTGTCAGGGAAACGGGGAACATGCTTTGTAAAAAGGATAGGTGGAACAGGACCAGGGTATGTCTGCCAGGGGCAAAGGTTGATGACGTTGTAGAGCAGATATCATCTTTTAAGGGCACAAAAGGTGATATAGTTGTACACGTTGGCACTAATGATATTAAGAGTAGGAGACCAGCGGAATTACTTAACAAGTACAGGTCACTGTTGAAAAAAAGCCGTGGAGTAGGGTTGAATTTGAAAGTGTCTGCAATTCTGCCCAGACACGATAGGAGGGAGTATATGATGAGAGCCTTGTCGATCAATTCGGCCCTGGAAAGATTGTGCAAGGCTGAAGGGGTAGAATTTTTTTCAGCCTGGACTGTACTTGTTAACAGGAGAGATTGCTTCTACAGGGATGGGATACACTTAAATAGAAAGGGTGCAAGAATATTTGCTGATGCTATCGAGGCAGTGTTAGGTGGGTCGGAAAACTGCTAGCTTGGGGGGGGGGAGACAAAGACTAATGGATTAACAGTAGCCACGGGCAGAGGTGAAAGAGATTCTTGCACTGCTTCTATTGGAATGAGCAGAAGCCTGAAAAACAAGATGCAGGATATTTCAGAGACTGCTGGAAGTCATTGCGGTACAAGTAAACACATGGGTTGTGTTAGGGTAGCTAAGAATAGAAACAGGTGCATGTATACTTGCGTGTACACTAATGCTAGGAGTTTAGTAAATAAATTTGATGAATTTGAGGTATTACTCAAAACATCAAAGGCAGATATTGTTGGGATATCAGAGACGTGGTGTCACACAGATATAAGGAATGCAGAACTGGAATTTGGGGAGTACAACGTCTACAGAAAGGATAGACAGGATAGGAAGGGAGGAGGGGTTATGCTATTAGTTAAAAAACACATAAAATCCAAGGAAGCGAAGCCAGTCGACATCGCTGGACAGTGCAGTGTTGAGTCAGTTTGGTGTGACATGAGCATAGGTAAATCAAAATTGAGAGTAGGAGTGTGCTATAGGCCTAATGACTCTGATGAGTATAATAAGATACTGTACAGGGAAATAGAATGGGCCAGTAAATCAGAGAGTCTTATAATGGGGGATTTTAATTTCCCAGATATTGACTGGAATTTGTGGGTTGGTCACTCACACACTAGCAAGGCTTTTGTGGATTTATTGGATGATTGTTTTCTATACCAGCATGTTCGGGAGGCAACTAGAGGGAGTAATACTCTTGATCTGATTATCAGTAGTGATTCTTCATGCATTAGGAATCTGCAGATAAATGAACCACTGGGTGGCAGTGATCACAGTGTGCTGAAGTGGGATTTACTCAAGGAGGTAACTACCATCAGAGGTAAAGGGAAGGGTTTTTGCTTTCGTAAAGGCGACTATGCTGGTCTGAGACAGTATTTAAATTCTATACAGTGGGACCAACTGATGATGTTACCAACAGCAAATTCAAAATGGGAAGCATTCAAGGAACTAATCTTGGAAGCTACCAGGCTTTACATACCAACCAAGAAATATTGTTCAAGGTTCAGGCCTAAATGGTTGTCAGATGAACTAATGAGACATATGGCAGAGAAGAAAAATGCATGGGATACATACAAATTAATGGGTGACGTGGAAGCTTATGATAGATATAAGTTGGTCTGTAACCAAGTCACAAAGGAGATTAGGCAGGCAAAGGCAGATTATGAGAAATCCTTGGCAAAGGATGCAAAGAAAAACAGAAAAGAGTTCTTTACCTATTTAAACTCAAGAAGGAAAGGGATGAATCAGATTGGTCCACTGGATGTTGATGGTTCAACAGTTGAGGATCCAGCTCAGGTGGCTAACAATCTAAATGAGTATTTTGCATCTACATTCACACATGAGGAGTTATTCAGGAAGGGGAATGTCGTAGGTGAAGTAAACATTGGCAGTGAGCTAGATGATTTTCTAATAACTGAGAGGAAAGTGGAGGAGAAATTGTTGAGGATAAACATAAAAAAGGCACCCGGGGTGGATGGGATCTATCCAGTTATATTAAAGGAGGCAGCAAAGGAAGTAAGCAAACCCCTAGCCATAATTATGAGAGCTTCTTTGGACTCAGGGGAGGTACCCATGGACTGGAGATGTGCAAATGTAACCCCAATTCACAAAGGAGGATCAAAGGCTAACACAAGTAATTATAGACCTGTTAGTTTAACTTCGGTTCCAGGAAAATTAATGGAGGCACTGGTTAAAGAAGCACTGCAGGATCATCTGGACAAGAATTCAGTTATAGCTCAGACACAGCATGGGTTTGTTAAGGGCAGGTCTTGTCTGACCAATTTGATTGGATACTATGATGTAGTCACAAAAGAACTGGATGCAGGGAATAACTTTGATATTATATATTTGGATCTTAGAAAGGCTTTTGATACTGTTGCGCATGGAAGACTGCTGCACAAATTGGAGAAGTGTGGCATTCGAGGCAAATTGCTGCTATGGATAAAGGGATGGTTGAGTGGCAGAAGACAGAGAATGGTAATCAATGGACACTGCTCAACGTGGACTAATGTTATTAGTGGAGTTCCTCAGGGTTCAGTGTTGGGTCCATTGTTGTTTTCTGTATTTATAAATGATATTGATGATGGTGTATCAGGCTTAATGTCCAAGTTTGCAGACGATACAAAGGTTGGCAGGGTTGTTAAGGACACTACTGATACTATGCTGCTGCAACAGGATCTGGAAAGGTTGAGCAGATGGGCTGAGAGGTGGCAAATGAAGTTTAACATTGACAAATGTAAAGTACTACATATGGGAAACAGTAACCCCAGATCAACGTATCAACTCTGTGGTACTACGCTGACAGTGGTAGAGAATGAAAAGGACCTGGGGGTAATTGTGCAGGCAGATATGAAGTTCTCTGAGCAGTGCAGACGAGCTGCAAGAGTAGCTCATGGTGTCTTGTCAATGATATAGAGCAATTTTTCTATCAGGGACAGGGATGTGATTATTCCCTTGTATAAGGCATTGGTCAGGCCACACCTTGAGTACTGTATACAGGTCTGGAGGCCTCATTTCAAGAAGGATGTAGAGCTGCTGGAACGAGTACAGAGAAGGGCAACAAGATTAGTGAATGGAACAAAGGGTTGCTCTTACGAAGAAAGGCTTAAGTTTTGCAAATTACAGAGCCTGGAGACTAGGCATCGCCGAGGTGATCTGATAGAGGTGTACAAGGCTTTGAATGGCTTGAGCATGCTCAATGCCGATGGAATTCTTCCTCTTGCTCAGAATAATCACCTGAGAGGGCATAAATTCAAATTGAGGAAGGACGGATGTCGGATAGATGTGCGGAAATTCGCCTTTAGCCAGCGGGCAGTTGGTTTGTGGAATAGACTTCCATCGCTTGTTGTTGAAGTTGATAGCCTAAACAAATTTAAGGCTCAGCTGGACAGGTATTTCGAACGAATTGAGGGGTGAAATGGGAGTAGTGGTTGTTTTTTTTTTTTTTTGGCTGATGCTGAATAAGCTTGCTTTCTTGCATCATATCCCTCTACTAATGCTAATGCTAATCTCTAAAACCACTTGGAAGAGAGGGGGAAAAACTCTAGAGGGTGTTCAAACTGACATTCTGATTCTTATTAAATTTCTCCATTCACCTAATGTGCAGTTTAGCCTGTCTGCTTTATAAGCAAAACAGGTAGTATAGCATATAATACAGGAATCAGTCACAATCTGGTAATATATTGTTCTTTAGATTTACCAATATAACTTTTGACAAGGTATTTCTATCTTTTGATGAGATCAGATTTCTTTATTCATTCCCACTATTTCCATTTTTAAGAAAAACATTCAATTATTTTTCGAAAATCGCCTAATGTGCCCACAATTTAGTGGGTAATATAGATTTTTGTTGTTGTTGTTTATATAATCGTGTATAATGCTGTAAAATGTTCAATTGATATTGAAATTATTTGTATTCAAATTGTATTCAAATTTTATTTCATAAAATTTGGTGGCCAGTTTTTAATCATTGACATTCTTTATTTGTTTATTATAATAATTTTACCTTTTTCTTTTTTTAGTATGGTCTGTATACAGCATTCATGGGTTGTTTTGTATATACTGTGTTTGGAAGCTGTAAGGATCTCAGTATTGGACCAACTGCTGTGATGTCTCTTATAACAGCTGAACATGTGCATGTTGGTGGTATTCCGTATGCCATAATATTGACATTTCTGTGTGGTTGCATGCAATTTTTAATGGGGATACTGAATTTAGGTAAGGAATTTTTGTTTTAGGTTAAAAAGAACATTTTTCTACGAATTTCACATGAAAACTGGAAAAGACAACACTCTTGACCAAGTTTTTTTTTATTTTGGTGATATTAAATAAAAATTATATAAATACAGTAAGGGTTATGATATTTAAGCAAAGACATAACAAGAATTGTCAGGGCATGATACTTAACACAGTAAAATATGCATGGACATTATTCTCTACTTAATGTAATTTTTTTGCATAAATTTTATGCAGATGTGGGCTTTTTTTTTTTTTTTTTTTTTTTTTTAATGGAAGAAGGATTCAAACACATGATTCAGAAATATATAGATGAGCAATTTTTGTTCTTTTAAGTTTCTAATTATTGTTTATTAACTGGTTCCATTCATTCTACACTTCTTAAATTCCAAACTATTTACATAAGTCAAATGTTGCCAATTTCAATTATTATATCTATGTTCTTCAAAACTCATATATTATGTTTTTATGCAGAAGAACATCTGAACAAAAAGTAATTATTTTGCAAGGAGAAAGGAGGGAGAAATCTTAGCAAAGATTTCTCCTCATCTGGATGTGAAGAAAAGAAATCCTATTTATGCAATAGACAGTGACCAGAGATGGGGAAGTTTGTGGATAACAAGGAATAACCTGAAGAAATATGTGTATTTCTTGAAGGATTAGCAAAAATAGGGACATAAAATACCAGCCAGATATTAATGCCATGGTACAACCAGAGGTGGACTGGGTCAAAAATTCCTACTGGGGAAAACAAATAGAATGTATCTGAGCTTAGAGCGTAATATTGAAAATCACACTGGCTAGCCTCCAGCCCACCAGGTTTTCCCTGGTAAGTCTTATGGCCAGTCTGACTCTGAGTACAACAAAGGGATTCTTTATTGTACTATAGGACCACGAACTGTATATAGTGATCCATATTTCAATTTTAATTTGTTAATCTTTCTGAAATATAAGTGAAAATTTTTCTTCTGTTTAATATGTAATTCATTTGAAGAATATATTGTATGCTTAAAATTTTTTTAACTTCAATTTTAGTTATCCATAAACACATCTTAATTAAGTGAAGTGTTGCTTTCAGTTATCTTCCATTCAGGTATTTTGGTTTTAGAATTATTAGTGGCAAAATGACATAAGAAAAAAGATTATATAGCATTAGCCATTACAAAAAAAATGAGTACATAAAATGTTTTACCCATTTCATTTGTCCATCTCTTCTAATAATTTGATCTAATAATCCTTTAAATTAATTACTACTTACTAGTCAAATTTACTTCCACAACATTAGTTAGAAGTTTATACCAACAATCAGTTACTCTTTGGCTGAAGAAATTGCTGGACTTGTTGCAGAATTATTGTTATTTGCAGGAAGGGATAAATGTCTGCAACTATTCTTTTGCAAATTAAATTTATGTCCTCTTGTTTGTGTTATCTAAGAAAGAGTAAGGATGCCATCAGCATTTGTTTACTCAACTTACTTAAGCTTTAAATATTTCAAATGGGTGGAATAAACTAAAGACGTAGCCAAGTGATCAGGAGCGAGAGGGCAGTAGCACATGCTCTTTCAGTGGACCATGGTTCAAGCCCATGACTACTAAATATAATTAACGATTGTATTTGTGATTTATTGTAAACTCCTTTAACCTGGTGGTCATGCTGCAGTATTTTTTTAATGGTGATGATTGCATACTTACTCTTTCTTGAATGACACATGCTAGGAAACTCTCAGTCTAGGGTTTTGTTCTAGATGTTTGGTAAAAAAAAAAACATCTAGAACAGCCAGTAAAGTGTTTTTTTTTGGTTCATAAATCAGTTATTCAAAACTTGGGACACATTTTCCCATTGAAATAATGTGAACATCATTGTTATTTGCAGGAAGCAGGGACAACAGTGGTAAACTTTATTCTAAAACTTTTTTAAATTAATAAAAAATATTCTAACTTACTGTGATTTGTACCATATCCTCCCAATGGGTGAATTTTCATCTGTTTTTTGAAACTGTATGGATCACGGAAGTGATCAAACAAAACTCAGTAAATAGCAACCTTCTTTTATCCATTTCCTGTTTTGAATATCGCTTTAATTTTTTTTCATCTCTTAAAACTCTGCTTTCAGCTCACTCACTATATCAGTAGTTCCCAAACTACTGAAATCTATGGACCCCTTCAATAATCAAAAAAAGTATGCAGACTCCTGACCTGTATATGTATAAGCATATATTTCTGTGCATGTGTGTGTATATATATGTGTATATATATGTATATATATGTATGTGTGTGTGTATGAATGAATGAATACTGGGTTTTCTGAATAGAAAATTCAAAGAAAACTCAACTTTATTCTTATTATATTTACAAATCAGCAAGTCACATCTATTATTATAGATTGCAATCACTAATACCATTGCCTTAATAATGATAAGTTTTTTTTTCTTCTATTGATTCTTAAAAAACCTGTAGGATTTTTCATCAGTTTTATTTCTGCACCAGTTCTCAGTGGTTTCACCTCTGCTGCTGCCATCATTATTGCTACCAGTCAGTTGAAGGTAGTGTGTTGCATATTTTTCTCTTTATTATGCATAGTTAATTGAACTTGAATATCTTTTAAGTTGCATATCCCTCTGCTAACAATGTAAAATGATTTATTCTGTTTCACATATGATAAAAAGGCAAATGATGAAGAGATTCATAACTATATCAGATTTGGAAGGAAATCTGCAATCAGTATAATGCCAGGAAAGTCCATCCATCCATCCAAGTTATAGTTATTAATTTAAAATATTTTTTATTTTTATAATTTTTAGAAATATAAAGTGGTAATTAATAAAAGGAAAAGACATTGAAATATGTGTATTTTAATAATTTTAGTTTTGTTCTGTATTCTGAAGAAGTATATATCTCTGATCCACCAAAATAACATTGTAATTTAATATTTAGTTATGTTTCTGGAATATATCAACACCTATCTTCAGACTGAGATACAGAATACATTCTAATAAGGGAATTAAAAGAAATATCTCCACATATCAGTCTGTAGATAAGGTTTGGTAACTGGAGATGCAGGCAATTTAGTTATGAGATGGAGGTTTGTATTTCTTAGTGAAAACAATTAAACCAAAATTTTTAAACACATTGTCTTCCTCTTCTTCAATTAACAGAGTAATATATACAACAAAAGCCTTTACAAAAGCATAATTTTTTGTTTGCAGCAAACAGCAGGATGTCGTTTGCATTAGAATTAATTTTTTTTTTTGTTTTGTTTTTGTGTTTTTTTAAAGTTAATAAAAAATACAAATGAATAGTAAAAGAAGGACAAGTTTTTTCTTTTATCCCTTTGTTGCTATCCTAAGGAAAGCATACCCTACACTTTTAAAAATGGTGATGTATGTAACCTGTATACATATACTGACAATGCCACTTTAAAATAAGTAGTATTCATATGTATAAATGGTCTTACAATTGCCTGATGTGATGGGATTATGCTTTACGTATCTCAATAAGAAAATATTTTATAAATCATTGATAGTATACCATAGTCCTTTCTTATTGCCTATCTCTACTGCTTGGAGAACTTCATGTTCAATCATATTGTAACCCCCAAATTGCTTTCTTCATTTACTGTTTTTAATTCAACCCCACCAACTATATAAGTTAGTTTGGAGTTGCAGTTCCTTAAATGTAAGACCTTACATTTTTCTGTGTTAAAACATAGTTGCCACTTTTCTGACCATCCTTGAAGTCTATCAGATCATCTTGAAGAAGTGCTGCTTGGTGCTATTCATTAACCATTCACTTGATGTTTACGTTGTCTGCAAATTTTTACATCACACCTACATCCCTTTATCAATGTTATTTAAGAGAATCAGAAATAACAGTAGTCCCAGAACCAGTCCTTGGGAGACTCCATTTCTAACATTAGCCCAATCTGAAAAGTAACTATTAATTACACCCTCTGCTTCCTGCCTTACAGCCACTCTCAATCCATTTTAGAATCTTAGAATCCCAACATGTTCCAGATTAAATAGTCTCATGAGGGACTGATTGAATGCTTAGCTAAAATCTGGATAAACTATGTGAAAATTATTTCCTACATCCATGAGTAACTGTGTAAAAAAAAAATAGCTACCACCAAGGTTAGTTAAACATGATTTTTTCTCACAAAAGTGCATTACATATCTGACAGAGTGGTAATCAATGGATGCTGTTCTGTGGACTCTTGTTATTATTGGAGTCCTCTAGGGTTTGGTGTTGGGCTCCTTGTTGTTTAGTATATTTATCAATGAAGGTATATCAGATTTAATGTCCAAGTTTGCAGATGATATAAAGGTTGACAGGGTTGTTAATGATGGTAATGACTGTATGCTACTGCAATAGAATCTAGAAAAGTTAGGCAGATAGGCTGAGAAGTGGCAACTGAACATTGACAAATGCAAAGTACTGCATATGGGTAGCAGTAGCTCCCAGAGTAATGTACCAACTATGTGGTACTACATTTGGGATAGTGGAAAATGAAAAAACCTGGGGGTAATTGTGCAGTCAGATATGAAGTTCTTTGGGCTGGGCAGACAGGCTGCTAGGAGAGCATATGGAGTCTTGTCAATGATATACAGGAGTTTTTCTGGCAGGGATAGGGAGGAGGTTATTCCATTGTATAAGGTAATGGTCAGGCCACATCTTGAGTACTGCATACAGGTCTGAAGACTTCATTTTAGGAAGGATGTAGAGTTGCTAGAGTGGGTACAGAGAAGGGCAATGAGATTGGTGAAGGGAACAAAGGGTGCTCTTACCAAGAAAGGCTTCAGCATGCAAATTGCAACATCTGGCAATTTGGCACCTGTGTAGTGATCTGATCGAGGTGTTTTAAGACTTTGAATGGATTGAGCAAGCTCAATGCTGATGAGATTTTTCCTCTTGCTCAAACTAAGCACATGAGGGTGCATAAATTCAAGCTGGGGAAGAATGATTGTAGAATAGACTTGCAGAAGTTTGCCTTTAGTCAATGGGTTGTTGATTACTGGAACAAACTTCCATCTGATGTTGTGAGCTTAAATAAATTTAAGGAATAACTAGACTATCTCCAAAAAAAAAAAAAAAAAAAAAAAAAAACTCTTTTACAAATTTTCTCAAACATTTTTGACCAAACAGTTCCAGGTCCCTGTGCATAAAGATTTCAGAATCTACTTTGATGAGAATTTTTTTTTTATTCTCATGTTTAAAAACTCAATACTTTCTTTCTAAAAAGAACATTGCATTAAGGCAAAATTCAGTACATTTTAACAATTCAGCTGTTATCCAAAAATGTATCAAGGTGTTTGTTTAGTCATTCAATCTGTATAGGTCTAGTGTCACCCATTCTAATCTGAAGAGCCTGCTGGCAGTTGAGTATCAGCTCCTGAAATGGGCTGATCTTAAATAAAGTTTTCTTTATACTATTTCCAGACCTCAATTGACCCTAAACTAGGTTTCCTGATGTTAAGCAGCTTTTCAGCCTAGGAGTTTTATCTTCCTTTACCAAACTCTCTATAACCAGCATGGGTTCTCACCTTCTATATAAGACAGAATTGGCTGGTATATTCCCCTCTGAAATAACTAGTCCAAATCCTCTCTCTGGTATTACTGGACATTAGGATTAAATTCTTGATAGGTTTTTTCCCAGGGCCATCATTAGACCCTATCACTGCACTTAATATTGATTCTGCACTATTTATAAATGATAAAAAGTACAAAGCAGAAATCCTTCACAGAATTCTTACATATTATATAATAATATTATTTTTATTAATGCCAAATGATGTCTGATCATGGTTGTTTAATGATTGTGTATATCTTCCCCTTAGCTGTAATATTTATCTTTCTCTGATTTTGTCAATTTGATATGTTTGTATTTTAGCATGTTTATATGATATCTTGATGTACACTGTAATGTACTGTTATTATGTTATGGTAATATAAGCTCTGTATATATCAATATTATGTTAAAGTGCATATAAACCCTTCTAGCCTTTGCCACCAAGAATATGTATGCATGAATATATTTTAAAATTATTCATGTACAAATAAATAGATATTGAGATATTTATTATTTATTACAATCCTTGAAATATCAGTGCATTAAAATTTTATGTGTGTTTTGTGTTTGAAGTCTTAATTTAGCCCTATACGATTGTTTTCCCTGCAGTTAATTCTAATCAAAGCTTGAATTTTATATTTTAACTCAGACATAAAAATTTGTATTCTTTTCAGGGATTATTTGGGTTGAATTTCAAGTCTCAAGGATTTTTGGATACAGTATACCAGTTTTTTTATAACCTTCCAAGTACAAAGTAAGATCCTTGTAATCGTTATGTGTATTGATATTTATCTCGGTATTTACAGGTCTGGATTTAAAAGTCCATGACTAAAAGCAGCATCTTTTATCTTAAATTAAATTAAATTTAATTTAAATTTAATTTAAATTAAATTTGGTCTTAATTTCTCTTAAATTGATAGGATTCCTTTATTTTACATAAGCAATAATTATTTAGTACATAATTTCTAACTAAGAGGTTAGGTTAGTTGAGACCGTAAATCCTCAGTTAAAGAAAATGCAGAATTATCTACATTTAGCAATTGTACAAATATATACTGCATGATAATTAACTTTAGTTTGATTTTGATCACAGATTTAGATCTTGAAAAAAAAACTTGATTTGTAAATTTAGTATTAATATTGGTATTGGCAACATGATGCAAAGAAGCAGAGCTTATATAGCACCAGCCAAAAAAAAAACATTTTTCTTTACTCTTCCAATAATTTTTCCAAACCTTTAAATTTATTCAAATTACTCACTTTCACAACACATCCATCTAGTGTTGATTATCTGTCAGCAGCCTGGAAAGCAAGGTGTTGGGGATTTCAGGCCCTGCTGTGGGTCATCATGGAAAAAGTGAATGTATGGGCTGTGTAAGGGTAACTAAGAGTAAGAACATGTGCATATATACTTGATTGTATGCTAATACCATGAGCATTGTAAATAAACATGATGAATTTGAAGTACTGACTAAATCTTCAAATGTAGACATTGTGGAATAGCAGAAACACTCAGACATAAGTGATGCTTTTGAATTTGAATATAGCGAGTACAATGTATACAGGACAGGAAGGGGGTGGAGGGTTATGCTTTTAATGAAGAAGCATATTCAGTGCATTCAGTCAACGTGTGTGACCAGTACAATGTTAAGTTAGTTTGGTGTGATATAATTACTGGGAAAGCAAAAATGAGAGTAGGAGTGTGTTATAAGCTTAATGAGTATACCAAAAAGCTATACAGAGAAATAGAGTGGGTCAGTAAATCAGAATATCTTATGTGGGATTTTACTTTCCAGATATTGACAGAAAGGCTGGTCATTCACACACTGGCAAGACCCTTGTAGATTTCTTGAATTTTTTTTTTTTTTCTAACATGTTAGAGAGGCAATGAGAGGAAAAAATACTCTTGATCTGGTTATCAGCAGTGGTTCTACATGCATTAAGAATCTGTAGGTAAAAGACCAACTGGATGGCAGCAATTACAGTATACTAATGCCTAATTTAATTAAAGACATAACTCTATAAAGGGTAAAGAGAAAGGCTTTTGCTTTTGTAAGGGTGAATACGGTGGTCTCAGATAGTTTTTACATTCTCTGTAGTGGGACCAAGATGATGTTACCAACAGCAAATTCTGTGTCAAGTGATACAAAGCCTATGGTACATATAAATTAGTCTGTAATCAGGTCACAGAGGAAGTTAGACAAGCTGAGGAAGATTATGAGAAGTCTCTGACAAAGAATGCAAACAAAGAGACTTCTATGTTTATATTAACAGTAGAAGGAAGGGGGATGAATCGCATTGGGCCACTTGATTGATATCAGTGGGTTAATAATTGATGCCTTTGCTCTGGTTGGTGAGAAATTGAATAGGTATTTTGCATTGACATTCACGCATGAGGAATTCTTTAGGGGAGGGGATATCAGAGGTTTATCCAATTCTAAGGAAGAGCTAAATAATTTTGTGATAACTGAAAAGAAAGTGGAGGAGAAATTGTTGAAACTAAAGATAATAGAGACACCTGGGTTGGATGAAATTTGTCCAATTATATTAAGGGAAAAAGCAAAGGAGGTAGGCAAACTTAGCCATAATTATGAGAGCATCCTTGGATTCAGATCCCTATGGACTGGAAATGTGCAAATTTATCTCCAATTCATAAAGGAGAATCAAAAGATAACATGAATAATTACAGACCTCTTAGCTTAACATCTGTTCCAAAGGAAAATAATGGAGTCACTGGTTAAAGAAGTAATGCAGAACCATCTAGACAGGAATGCAATTATACTGCAATCACAGCATGGATTTGTTAAAGGGTGGTTTTGTCTAACCAATCCGATTGGATACTCTGATGTAGTGGACAAGGAACTGGATGCAAAATGGAGCAATTTGGCATTAAGTGCAAGTTACTGCTATGGATAATGGGATGGTTGAGTGGAAGAAGACAGAATGCTTATCAATGGGCACTGCTTTTCTGGACTATTGTTATTAGTGGAGTTCTCCAGAATTTATTGCTGGGCCCATTGATGTTTTCAATATTTATCAATGATACTGATGAAGTATATCGCACTTAATGTCAAAGTTTGCAGATGATACAAAGGTTGGCAGGGCAGTTAATGACAGTAATCAGGATGAGCTACTGCAACAAGATCTAGGAAAATTTAGTTAATGGGCTGAAAAATGGCAGTTGAAGTTTAACATTGACAAATACAAGGTAATGCACATGGTAGCATTTATCCCAGATTAACTTATAAACTGTTTGATACTACACACAGGATAGTGGAAAATAAAAGAGACTGGGTTAATTGTGCAGTCAAGTTAAATTCTATGCAGTGGGATCAAGTGATGATGTTACCAACAGCAAATTCTAAATGGAAAGAATTCAGAGAGTTAATCATAGAAGCTGCTAGCCTTTAAATACCAGCAAAGAAATACTTTTCAAGGCTTAGACCTAAATGGATGTCAGATGAACTATGAGATAAGTGGTAGAGCAGAAATTGCATGGGATGCATATAAATAGGCTTCTCTATCAGGTGATACTGAAGCCCATGGTACATATAAATTAGTCTGTAATCAAGTCACAAATGAAGTTAGGCAAGCTGAGGTAGATTATGAGAAGTCTCTAGCAAAGAATGCAAAGAACAGCAGCAAAGACTTCTATGTTTATATTAACAGTAGAAGGAAGAGGGATGAATCACATTAGGTTTTGTCCATGATATTCAGAAATTTTGCTAGCAGGGATAAGGATGCGATTATCCATTTGTACAAGGCCATGATTAGACCACATCATGAGTACTGTATACAGGTCTGGATGCCTCACTTTAGGAAGGATGTAGATCTTCTGGAATAGGTGTAGAGAAGGGCAACCAGATTGTTGAAGGGAACAAAAGGGTGCCCTTACCAAGAAAGGTTTCAGTACTGCAAATTGTAGCATCTGAAGTTTAGGTACCTACAGGGAGATTTGATTGAGGTATTTAAGGCCTTGAATGGATATGAATTGAGTAAGCTAAATGTTGATGGCAGTCTTTCTCTTGCTGAGAACACACACTTGAGAGGACATAAATTCGAGTTAAGGAAGGATGGTGGAGGATAGATGTGTGGAAGTTTGCCTTCAGCTAGCAGGTAGTTGATTGTTGGAAGAGGTTTCCATCTGTTGTCACGGAAGTGGGTGGTTTGAATAAATTCAAAGAAGAACTAGGCAATTGTCAATCTCCTGGGCTGTAGCATATGCCCATTCTCATTGCACTTTTGCATTCAAGTATTAGTACTGGCAAATGAAGCAAGAAAGCAAGCTTATACAGCATCAGACAAAAAAACTTTCCCATTTCACCTATCTATGACCTCCAATAGTTTGTTTAGTTCTTCCTTGAATTTAAGCTATCAACTTTTCATTTAGAATTTGCTGATGATGCTTCTCATCACACAGGTTCTATGCTGCTAAGCATAAGTTTTGAATCTGGAAAATTTTTTGTCACACTTAAGCTGTTTTTGATTAGCATGATCCTCCCACCCCTTCTCTCTTGTCTCTCCTTCCTAAGTATATTATAGATACTATAGTGAAACTCATCATCCCATATTTCTGTGTGACACCAAATTCCAGTTAGCCCTATTATGTCAACATTAGTTGTCCTAACCAGCAGTTCAATTGTCCTAAGTAGGGCTTTTGCTCATATTATTGATGACACTTCTGATATTATTGTAGACACAGTTAAGACTATGTCTTCTTGTATAGTTTTTTACTATACAAAAAGATGTTTCCCTAGTATTAGCTTTGTGCTAATTTGAAACATTGCTGCCCTCAGCCTACCTTGCCAATAACAGCTTTTGTGTTAAAGAACCTTGAGATGTGTTTAACCCATATCAGATAAATGCATAATTGTATTCCTTTCCCACAACTAGCAATTTACCTGAACTTTTTGTTCTGTTTTAATGGTGTTTTTTTTTAATTTGTTCATCAACAGTTATTATTATTTTTTACAGTTATTGGGATATGACTTTAGGTTTGGTATGTGTTGCTGCTCTTCTACTTCTTAGAGTAAGTTATTGCTTTTTTTAATATATGAAATTCAAGTGATTCTATTTTAGGATTGCATGTTCATATTTAATTTATGTTGCCAGTTTCATTTCCCTTGCCAAGGGCAGTTGGTAGAATCCTTAACAAAGCTTCCTGTAGTTCAATTTTACAGTGAATGATTTCTTCTAATTATAGTTTGTCATTCAGTTTTTATTTTTCAGTCATTCACTTTTTTTTTTTTTTCCAATATAACAGGTATATTGACAAAAGGGGTATTAACTTTTTTATCTTCCGAGGATTACATTGCTATTTTTAGCAAAATATAATTTTTTTTGAGGTGATTAAGAACAAGAAAACTTTGTACATGTCTGTGCTTGTTTTTAAATATTTTTATTAATTTTGTATGATTATTTTAAGGGAATGTTTGTAAGATGCTGTCCAACCAGAAAGTTTAAATTTTATGCTTCAAAGAAATTGTTCATAAGGTTAATATATTTTTTTTTTATTTAAAATTATTTCCCACCTCAGAAGATTTTTTCATTCATTGCATAACCTGGATAAGGAGGTGATTATCCCATTGTATAAGGCAATGGTCAGGCCACATCTTGATTACTCCATACAGGTTTGGAGGCCTCATTTTAGGAAGAATGTAGAGCTGCTGGGATGGGTGTAGAGAAGGGTATAGTGTTAATTGTAATGTGGCCCTGGGGGTTTCCCCCAACTCCACGTCAAGCAATGTGATGAATACAAAACTCTGTAAAGGTCAGATTTATGTAGTTTAGTGAGTGTTACTGTAAGTTACATTGAATGTATTGTTCATCTGGCCTCTTAGCCTGGGGGCTTGTGTTTTCACACACAAACTTCTAGTTTGCCATGAGGAGGCAGGCTGGGCAGTAGGGAGCATGAAGCACTGGTGGGGTAAACTCAAAGATAGGGAAAGCCCATTAAAAAAAAAGTGAAAATTAGGAAGGAATAGTGAGGAAATAGGAAGTGGAGGGTTAAAGTGGTAGAAGGATAGAGGGGAACAGTAGTGGAGGCACCTACCTGGTTGAAAGGGGCGACAGAAAGTGGTCCCCCTGATCAGGATGCCCATCCTAGTTTGGAGGTGGGAGTTGAAAGTTAATAGTGGGGTGACCCACCATGCAAAGAGGGAGGAAGTCACCCAGAATTGGGGGGGAGTGAGAGAACAACCACCCTAGGTGGTAGGAGTGAAAGATCACAGGGAAAGAGTTACCTACGTTGGAGTGCCTGTAGGTGCTCTGTCTCACACTAGCCAGGGGGGGTCAACCCTGCTGACCAGTATTAGCATCCCACACCATGCCAGCTGAGTAGCCATGGCATGGTGTCTGCTGGGATGAGCATGGGATCATAATGGTCCACATGTCTAATTGGGGTAGGGTGTTAGGAGAGATATGCGATTTGTTGCACTCATGCCACTTATTCACTCTTCTTTCATTCTAATTTTATGATTTTTTTCTTACATTTTGTTTGAATATATATACAAATTTTTGTATATATATATATATTTTTCGAATTAATGATTTTTTTTTTTTCATGCATCCATCTCCTTTCACACACACACACACCAGGGGGAAATGCATTGGTGTATAGTGTAATTTAATGTAATAAAATAATATGCATAAAATGGATTAAGATTAATAATCTTAATTAGTTAAAGATTAGACATGTAAATTTTACTATCATAGGATATGTTTTCTTTTGCACTTTTACCCATATCTCCACTCATTCATTCAGGCATTCATTTCACTTATTCCATTCCTTTCTCTATGCACCACATTCCCCCAAGGCCCCTCAACTTACTATTAATTTTCATTTGTGGTGCAGTCCTACAGTCCCCGGCTGCATGCCAGGGAGGTTGGTTGGGTTTTATTGGCACATTAGCAACTAAGGCTATAATGTGCCAAAACCTGGTCATAGCCAGGGAGGTATGCAGTGGGTGTGTTAGTGTTGTTAGTAGCTAAGTTCAATTAGGATTAGTACTTATTACTAGAGTATGTGTGCATATATGTGTGTGTATACAACACACACACACACACACACACACACACACACACACACACACACACACACACACACACACACACACACACACACACTAAAATAAGTGTATAATAACTGTTTTCATTCACTAATTTTTATTCCCTCACTCACTCCCATTTACTATAACACTGTCACTCTCTTTTGCTTCAATACTGGGTCACATCCATTCTCTTTTACCACAATTACTATTGCACCCTGTTACATTCATGCAGCACCCAGCTCATTCAGAAATTGGCCCAATTTCTGCTATTAGCTGTGTTCTTTGTATATCATATATTGTACATTCATATAGAATGTGTGCCCAGTCATCACTCTCGCCACAGGTACAGTATGGGTTATCAGTCTGCCCTAAGGAAGTAAGTTTTGCCTTTAGGGAGCCGTGACCTGTCAGGATATATGAAGTCCTGGGACGAACCACTTTGGTGGCTTTGGGCTGACTATTGCCACCAGTGGCAGAAGCCTTTTGGTGGCAGCACCTCTGGTTTCCTTTTCCCAATTGTTTTGCATAACTCGCGGAGTTGTGTGGCAACTTTTTTTTCCTCTCAGCCTTGATGTTATTGGCTGTGTTTAGGGTTGTCCCTAGAAATTCTGTGGATATGCTTTTCCTGAGTCTATAATATAAGCCTCTTTTAGCAGTTTCCAAGTAGAGTGGGAGGGCACCACCCAGCACCTGCAGTGCCGGTGTGATCACAGTGCAGCATGCCCTGGTTATAGTGAGAAGTATTGTTCATTGTATTGTTTTTAATTTGTTCCTGTTTCTGACTATGGTTGTGTGGGTACACAATGCACCGGTTCCATAGGTGATTACAGGCAAGAACACTGCTCGGTATATGATTGCCAGGGTCCTGCTTTTGAGTTCCCTATCAGCCCAACTGATCCTGGCAATCATGCCTGCATAGTTTCTTACTTTCTTTTTGCCAAGTATGCCAAATGGGGATAAAAAGTTAATTTTGAGTCAAAAACAACCCCTAGGTGATGAGATTGGTGAGGAGAACAAAGAGGTGCCCTTACAAGAAAGGCTACAGTTCTGCAAATTGCAGTGTCTGGAGAATAGGCACCTGCAAGATAATCTGATTGAGGTGTTTAAGGCTTAGAATGGATTGAACAAGCTCAATGCTGATGGGATTCTTCCTCTTGCTCAGACTACACACATGGGGGGGAACATAAATTCAAATTGAGGAAGGATGATTGCAGACTATATGTGTGGAAGTTTGCCTTCAGCTAGCATGTGGTTGATTATTGGGACAAACTTCAATTTCTTGATGCGCAAGTGGGTAATTTGAATAAATTCAAGGAAGAACTAGACAAACTATTGGAGGGGATGTGGGAAGAATTTTTTTTTTCCCCCCTTTGGCTGATTCCATATAAGCTTCTGAAATTGCATCATTTGCCACTACTAATACTAACCATTGTTTTATATGTTAATGGTTTCATTAGACCACATGCTGATTCTTAGGAGCGAGTTGCTATTGGATAAAGGAGTTGTCAAGTGGGAAAAGATAGTGGTTATCAATGGGCACTGCTCTTCTTAGACTAATGTTATTAGTGAAATAGTTATTAATGATATTGATGAAAGCATGTCAGGCTTAATGTCTAAGTTTGCAGATGATACAAGGGTTGGCAGGATGGTTAATGACAATAATCAGGATATGCTACTGCAACAACATCTGAAAAATTAGACAGGCAGGCTGAAAAGTGGCAGTTGAAGTTTAACATTGACAAATGCAAAGTACTGCATATGGATAGTAGTAAGCTCAGAATATCATACAACTGTGTGGTATCATACTAAGGGTAGTGGGGAATGAAAAAGACTTGTTGGGGGGGAATAATTGTGCAGCTATATAAGTTCTCTCTGAGTGGTGCAGACAGGCTGCTAAGATGGCTTAGGGGTTTTGTCAATGATATACAGTATTTTTTTTCAGCAGGAGCAGGGAAATAGTTATTCTGCTGGAGAGGGAATGGTAATGCTACATATTGAGTACTGCATACAGGTCTGGAACCTCAGTTTAGGAAGGATGTAGATATGTTGGAATGGCTGTAGAGAAGAGTAATGAGATTAGTGAGGTAGAAAAATGGGTACTTTTACCAACAAAGACTAGTTTTGCAAATTGTAGTGTCTCTAGAATAGGCACCTGTGAGGAAATCTGATTGAGGTGTTTAAGGCTGTGAATGGATTGTGTAAGCTAATTGCTGATGACATTCTTACTGTTGCTCAGCAACACATGAGGGGACATAAATTTAAATTGCGGGAAGATGGTTACAGGACAGATGTGTGGAAATTTTCTGAAAATTCTACAATTCACTGAGAAAAGCCTAGCATGTTATGTATAGAAAGTACAGGTTATTCAATAAACTTTCCAACTAACTGTGAATATTTTCTCAAAATGTCAGAAGGTTTTTGTTGAATCTCTCTTGTGATCAATATTTTTGGGCTTCTCAGAACACCTACAGCATGCATGCACTTGGTTTTTCTTGTGTTCTTATAGACTGTAGACTGCCTGATCATAGTCCGAAATCTTAAAACACACCTGCAGATGTATTTTCAGATGGAATAGCATTAATACTTAAAGCATTAACAATTAAGTCTTGAAGATATGCTATACAAGCTTCAGTAATGGCACATTTGTCTGTGAAGTAAAGCCTGATGCCATAGAATCACTCATGAAATAGACTTTATGAAAATTCTATTCCATTAATCTCCATTCTAAGAAAAAAGCAAATTCTTTACACTAATACATTGGAAAGATATACAGTAAACCCCCGCTATTCGTGGTATCTGTATTCGCGGTTTCGCTTATTCACAGTCGCTGATTTAATATAAAATGAAACCTAAAAAAAAATGTGAATTTTAATGCGCCGTGAATATTTTTCGCCATAAAAAAACATGGGCATGGCTAAAATTATCTTTCCTGGTAAAAAAGCGCTCAGTAGGTGGGGGAGAGGGGTGGCAAAATCGCAAGCGTGGATGTTTCTCGCTAATCCTTCTTCAGTATGTGTTATGCGCTTGTCATGGAAGGTTTCATCGTTTGCTTTTAATTTATATGCTTATAAATTGAATAAACTTATCAATTTATAAATTGATATGCTTAAAAGTGATAAATCTACCATTTTGCAATGTAAAACAGACTTTTTCTAGTGTTAATAGAAGAAAGTGACTTTATTGTGGACAAATTCTTTCTAACCAGTACAAAAATATGGCTACGAATAACAAGGGAAATGTGAAAAGATCAAAGAAGGTGATGAATTAATGGAGGCACTGGTTAAAGAAGCACTGCAGGATCATTTAGACAAGACTTCAGTTATAGCTCAGACACAGCATGGTTTTGTTAAGGGGAAGTCTTGCCTGACCAACTTGATTGGATACTATGATGCAGTCACAAAAGAACTGGATGCAGGGAATAACTTTGATATTATATACTTGGATCTTAGAAAGGCTTTTGATACTGTTGCACATGGAAGACTGCTACACAAATTGGAGCAGTGTGACATTGGAGGCAAATTGCTGCTATGGATAAAGGGGTGGTTTGTTTGTTTGTTTGTTATTTGGAGCATTAGCAACTAAGGCCATATTGCTCGGGGATATGCGGTGGTCATTCCCTGACCTCTCCGCATCTTCCGTATTTGGTGGTGACGGGCTCGAACCCCGGTCTAATCAAGAAGCGTGTGCTACGCACTGCTGCTCCTTCCCACCTGGCTACGGAGGCGCGGATAAAGGGGTGGTTGAGGGGGAGAAGACAGAATGGTAATCAATGGACACTGCTCATTGTGGACTGATGTTATTAGTGGAGTTCCTCAGGGCTCAGTGTTGGGTCCATTATTGTTTTCTGTATTTATAAATGATATTGATGATGGTATATCGGGCTTAATGTCCAAGTTTGCAGACGATACAAAGGTTGGCAGGGTTGTCAAGGACACTACTGACACTATGCTGCTGCAGCAGGATCTGGATAGGTTGAGCAGATGGGCTGAGAGGTGGCAAATGAAGTTTAACATTGACAAATGTAAAGTACTACACATGGGAAACAGCAACCCCAGAGCAATGTATCAACTCTGTGCTACTACACTGACAGTGGTAGAGAATGAAAGGGACTTGGGGGTGGTTGTGCAGGCAGATATGAAGTTCTCTGAGCAGTGCAGACGGGCTGCAAGAGTAGCTCATGGAGTATTGTCAATGATATACAGGAATTTTTCCAGCAGGGATAAGGAGGTGATTATTCCATTGTATAAGGCGATGGTCAGGCCACACCTAGAGTACTGTATACAGGTCTGGAGGCCTCATTTGAAGAAGGATGTAGAGCTGCTGGAACGAGTACAGAGAAGGGCAACAAGATTAGTGAATGGAACAAAGGGTTGCTCTTACGAAGAAAGGCTTAAGTTTTGCAAATTACAGTGTTTGGAGACTAGGCACCAGCGAGGTGATCTGATAGAGGTGTATAAAGCCTTGAATGGTTTAAGCATGCTCAATGCTGATGGGATTCTTCCTCTAGCTCAGAAAAATCACCCGAGAGGGCATAAATTCAAATTGAGGAAAGACAGATGTAGAATAGATGTGCGGAAATTTGCCTTTAGCCAGCGGGTGGTTGGTTGGTGGAACAGACTTCCATCCCTTGTGGTGGAGGTTGATAGCCTAAATAAGTTTAAGGCTCAGCTGGACAGGTATTTTGAACGAACAGAGGGGTGAAGTGGAAGTGGGTTTTTTTTTTTTTTTTTTTTTTTTGGCTGATGCATAAGCTTGCTTTCTTGCATCAAATGCCTCTACTAATGCTAATGACATTAGCGAATAAAATTGAGTTATTAGATAAAATCCGCCGCAGTGTCCGTGAAAATGCGCTAATTGCTTCAAAAATTTGCTCTGTAACTCGTGCTGTTAAATTAGAAAAAAATGGAAAAAGCTTTAAATCTGTGGATAGAAGACGGAACTCATAATAAAATTCCGTTAAGTTCACTCATCATTCATGAAAAGGCAAAACTCCTTTATCAACACTTTAGCGAAACTGGTGATAACACTGGCGGGATAAGTTTTTTAGCTAGCAAAGGCGCTGGTTTGAAAGATTTGTTTGAAATTTCTATAAATATTACATTTAATATTAAATTGTTTCTTATTTTCATTTCGGTGCCATATGCTTGCATTTCACTATGTACTGTCTATGTACATAGTCATATTATGAAGGCACATATAATACATACATAGACAAAATTTTAGACTAGTTTTTCTTATATATTTCATACTTTGGAACGGAACCCCTTTATTACTACGGGAGCCATAACTCAGTATTCGTGTTTTTGGTATTTGTGGCATTTCTCAGGAACGTAACCCCTGCGAATAGCGGGGGTTTACTGTACCTATAATATCTGTAAATTTTTATTTATTTATTTTTTTGCTGATCCCTCTATATAAATTAGATTAATTAAATATGCACTAATTACTGTATGAAGAAATAATATTTATTAAATAAATGCAATATATTTATATTAAAATAAACATAAGCAATATATTTCTAAATTAGCTGGAATTTATTTTAATTTTAGCACTTCAAAGACAAGAAATTTTCCACAAATAGCAAACTGTCACCAGTGCTTCGTAAGATTTTAGAAGCCTCGTGGTGGTCTGTTGCCACAGGTATGGATGAAATCTTTATTCTAGATATTGAAACTTTTAGCTTTTTTAGGTTTTTCATTTTTAAAGAAATTGTTGACTGTGATTAGATTGAAGGCTCTTAGATTTAAGAAGACAATTTTAACAATTTTTATGACATTAGTGGTCACAGCATATATTATGCATTATAATTTGTTTTTCACATCCATTTTTAATTATAATGCAGATTGCAAAACCACTAACCAAGTTCATTAAAGTCATTCATCACAAGTGGATAGCTGAGGTGGAAATGTTGGCAATCTGGTCTGTGTATTGAATTGGTATATATTACAGCAAACTGCATACATCTGAAAATGGGAGGCTTTTTACTGTAATGCACGAATCAGTTGCAATAACAATATATGGAGAATCTTCACTTTCACAACTGATTCTGAACTGAATTTCAGAACTGATTCTGTCTTTTTTATCAGAAATAAATAGGGTAAAAATATTTTCCCTATTTATCTCTGATGAAGCAAAATAGAAACAGTTTTATGTAGACATTAAAGGGGCATAATTTTAATGCAGGAAAAATGCTATGCAAGAGTTGACCATCTCTGTGCCATGCAAGTTCAATATATATTTTTCCACAGTAGATGGGCTTGAGGTAGAATCTTTTTCATGGTTTTAAATTAATTCCTAAATTTAAAAATTATTATTAGTAGTAGTACTGGAAAATGGTGCAAGGAAGCAGGCTTATATACAGCATCAGCTGGGGAAGAAAAAAAACAAAAATAATGAAAAAACCTACCTCATCTGTCCACCTCATCTAATAATATGTCTAATTCTTCTTAAATTA
Source organism: Mastigoproctus giganteus (assembly GCF_048544385.1). NCBI lineage: Eukaryota > Metazoa > Arthropoda > Arachnida > Uropygi > Thelyphonidae > Mastigoproctus > Mastigoproctus giganteus. Next base: position 19,360,180 of record NC_143586.1, on the reverse strand, counting down.
ATTCAAGCTACCTATATCCACAAAACCAGATGGCAGTTTGTTTCAACAATTGATTACTGTCTATCTGAAAGCAAATTTTGCACATCTATTCTGCAGCCATCCCTTTTCAATTTAAGTTTATATCCCTTTGTATGCATTGTCTGAGAAAGAGTTAGAATACCATTATTAAGTTTACTCAATCTGTTTAAGGCTTAAACACTTCAGTAGGACTCCTTGTAAGTGCCTACTTTCCAAGTGCTACAATTTACAGAACTGAAATCTTTTGTGGTAAGAGTACCCTTTGTGTTTTTGACTAATGTGGTTGTTCTACTACACCCATTCCAATGGATCCACATCTTTCTTGAAATGAGGCTTCCAGACCTCTATGTAGTACTCAAGATGTAGCCTAGCTATTGCATGTGTAATGTAATAAGCACCTCCTTTTACCAGCTGGCTAAGTTCCTGTGTATCACAAACCCCCATTCTAGCAGCCTCTCTGCACTGCTCAGAGAACTTCACACATAGGTCTCTTTCATTCTCCACAACCTTTTATGTGGTACCATTAATAACCTCAGTATTCTGGAATTACTCTGCCTTTATGTCATACTTTGCACTTACAAATGTTAAATTTCCATTGCTACTTCTCAGCCTACCTGCTTAATGTTTCTAGGTCTTACTGCAGTAGTATGTCTTGATTTCTGTATGAGAAAGTTTGCAGATGAGCAGTGCCCATCTGCGAACTTTCATCAGTATCATTAATAAATATTGTAAGCAGCAAGGGACCCAGCACTGGATCCTGAGGTACTCTAGTAATAACATTAATCCAAGAAGAACATGCCCATTTATAACCAACCTTTGTCTTCTTCCATTGCTCCAATTTGTACAGTAGCCTTTCGTGAGGAATAGTGTAAAGTCAAAATATAACATCAAAAGCTTTATTGAAAAATATTTGATATATAAATTATCATTTGCATCCAGTTCCTTTGTTATTGCATCATAGTAGCTAATCAGATAGGCCAGGGATTCTCCCTCACCAAACTCATGATCCTGTAGTATTACAACTGATATTCCACTGATTCTGTTATTTTCCTGAACAGAAGTCAAGTTTACGGGTCTATAATTCTCTATTGCCCTTTCATCTTCCCCCTTTGTGATAACCATGAGAGTATCCCCAAGGATGCTCTCATAGTTATGACCAAGGGTTTGCTTACCACTTTTGTCGCTTCTTTTAATATAACTTTATAAATCCCATCAGAACCAGTTGCCTTATTTACCTTTAGCTTCAACAATTTCTCTTCCACTTTGTTTTCAAAATCATTTAGCTCTCAGTTATAACTTGATGTACTTATAGTATTCCCATCCCTAAACACTTTTTCATGCATGAATTTAGATGCAAAATATTTATTTAGTTTGTCAGCAACCTGAACAGGATCATCAATAGTTATGCCATTCATATCTAGTGGGCCAATGTTTTTCATCTCTTTCCTTCTAGTGTTAACATAAGCAGAGAATTCTTCGTTACTTTATAGACTTATCATAATCTGCTTAGCTAGACTAACCACACTATTAACTCGATTGCAGACTAGTTTGTACTTACTGTAGCTATCTGTGTCCCATGATAATTTATAATCATTCCATGCATTTTTTTTCTCTGTCATTAGTTTCATCAGTTCATTTGACATCAATTTAGTTCTAAACCTTGAACTATAGCTTGTGCTTGCTATAAAAAGCTTAATAGCATCTATGATTACTTCCTTGAATGTCCCAAATTTAGAATTTGCAATTGGTAATATCATCAGATGATCCCACTGAAAATTATAAATTACCAACTTTCTAAGATCACTGTAGCCATCTTTACAAAAGAAAAATCCATTTCTCTTACCCTTGATAGTAGTTATATTTTTAATTCTATCTCATATCAATATTTTATGATCAATGTCATCTAGTGAATTCTTTGACCAGATATTTTTAATACATAATCATACAATTGTAATTTTATTATTATTATTACTTTTTAATTGATTTTGAAGTAAACTTGAAGCTTATAGCATAAAAGCATCAAGATAAATGAAAATATGATTAATATTTATGTAGGGTGGATAAAAATCTTATCCTTTTTACAACCTAGAAAGTAAAACAAATTCCTAGAAAAAATTAATTTTTGTTGGAGGTAGGAAAGGGGAATTGTCATTTGATACTCTAAAATCAATTGTGACAGTATCATATCTCTCAGTTGGTTTACTATAAAATGATTTTGTTCTCAAAGATAACTGTTTTAGAAAATATCAAGAATTTTTATATGGCTGTATTGAAAATGATGTGATTTTAACCACCTTGAATCTGGTAAGCTTTAAACTCTTATAAAGACATCTTCATTAATGGACATGTGTATATTGAAGTTATTGGCATATCACAGATTGTTAATATATTTATATATTTCAAGGTAGGAATGCACTACTAGTGGTCATCTGTTGTGCCTTAACAGCTATACTTCTTTCATTCGATATCAATGTTCTAACATTAACCCAAGCAGTTGATGCTGGCTTACCTCCATTTGCAGTTCCTCCTTTCTCATATCAGAAATTTGATAATGTGACAAATGCTACAATACACAAGGATTTCTACCAAATTATAAATGTAAGAGTTATTTGTTTAATGAAATATTAACATAAAGAAAATTTATACATATAAATTGTCTTCTTGTAATATTATTTGATAGAATTTATCCAAGAAAACATTCTTATAATGATTTTCTTCATATGATTTCTGTTTGGTACTTAAATTTGAAGATGTCTCAATATATATGTAACTATTTATAAAGAAAATTTTGCAATGTTCATCTTATAAATAGTTATCTTTATGTAGAGAACTTCAAATTTAAGTGCTAAACAGAAATCACTCTGGTTTCTCATTTAAATTGTTTTTTTCTGGATAAAAATTTTCTGTGGTGAAATCTGGCTACCAAATTTGAGGTAAGAATTTTGAGATGGTTTACTCTCCCTTCTTCACATAATATAGATTGATCATTTAATTTGTGAAATTGCAAGTTCCACTTTAAAACTTTACAACCACTCAAGTTTTGGCAAACTGCTGGCAAGTAGAAGTGTGTGTTTAAGAATATACTGACATAATTTAAAGTTTTGACATGTTTGGTAGTTTTTCTGTGTTCAAAATATTTTGTGAACTGCATAATGGAAGGTTTGAAGACATCAATATTTTGTTATAAGTTATTGTGTTCAGTGTGGTATGAGGCTACAGAGAATGCAAGAGAAATGTAAAAGTTTTACAGAGACAAGTGTTTGAATAACACTGCACAGGAGCATTAAAAATGGTCAAGAATCTGTGGCTCACAGATTCTTTAGCTTTGACTTGGCCTTTGCAGCCTTCTTTAGCTTTGACTCGGCCTTTGCAGCCTTCTTTAGCTTTGACTCGGCCTTTGCAGCCTTCTTGACCTAATGACTCACAGCCAGTACAGCCAACTTCACCACTCCAGAGCAAATTGCAAAGGCCCAGAAAATTCTGGACGAAGACAGGAGAATCACACTCCATCAGCTAAGCAGCAGAATGTCAAACATGTGAAGAGCTTATTCAAGCTGTTGTTGATAATCCCACCTTGCTTGATTCGATTGTAACAGGTGACAAGTCATGGTGCTTCAAATACAATCCACAAACAAAGTGACAAAGCATGGAATGGCAGTCAGCATGCTCTCTGAGACAGTTTCATTTTCAAAAATCAAAAACAAATGTGATATTGATTACTTTATTCAATTACATGAAAAAATCATTCACATTGAATTTTTTCCACAAGGTATGACATTGAATAAAGAGTACTGTGCACAATTTTGAATCTGGTTAAAAGAATTCAGAGCAGTGGCGTAGCTATCATGTAGGCAGGCAAGGCAATTGCCTCCGGGCCCGGGTCCTTTAGGGGCCCGTCGTCTTTGGCTGTCTCCTGTTTTTGCAATTTTCATTAATTAAGTAGGGGCCCGAACATGTTCTTTGTCTCCGGGCCTGAAAAGGGTAGCTGCACTACTGATTCAAAGTAAGGATTTAGTTTCAAGAAAAAGGAAGCTGATTCCCAAGCTGAATGACAACTTTAGATCTCATTTTATGCTGATTATATAAGAAGTTTTTGGAAAAGCATGGGATTTCAGAGCTAACCCCCCTCTCATTTTCCTGATTTATCTCTCCCAGACTATTTCTTGTTCATTAAAATCAAATCCATACTAAAAGGATGATAATTTGACAGTATGGTAGACATTAACTGAAATGTGAAAAGGAATTGGTGGTAGTCAGTTCAAATGCATCTAAAAATGTTTTAAACACCCATATGAGCAATATGCACGTGTGTAGCTGTGCAAAGCAATTACTTTAAAAAATATTAAAAGCCTTTTCATTCTAATATCTGGTTTTCTTGAAATTGACTGTCCTGAAACTTCATTGTCAAACGTTGTACAAAATTTAAGGAAACAATATTTAAAAAAAGAAGAAAGTCTTTTTTCTAGTTTTAACTAATTTAATAAACTTTCATGTTGGTTACTTTTCCCAAGATAAAATATTCTTTCTTATAAAAACACCTTATAAGATGCCCCCCTCCCATTCACCACAGTTAGTCTCTCTGAATGAACCAAATGTGAGACCTCAGTATTTTGCCAATCCATGTGTTTGATTGGACAATCACTTCATGTATCATCATGGATGCCCTTCATACTTTCTTTAAACTTTTTTGTTCCAATAAAAAAATCTTGTTCTTAACAGTATTTCATCCTCACAAACTTCTTTTGATGTATCACTTGCCTCATTTGCAGATTTATTTAAATTCATGCAAAATTTCATTTTGATTCTTTGCTTTAACTAACTGTCAGTCATTTTTAAACTGACATGTATTTCTGTTTATATCTGCTAGACAAGACTGACTGGCCATCCTTGAGGGTCCTCTTTCTGTAAGTGGAAATGCATTTCAGCATATCTTTACTATGATTGTTCTTCCACTGCTTCCATGACTGACACACACACACACACACACACACACACACACACACACACACACACACACACACACACACACACACACACACACACACACACACACACACACACACACACACACACAATTCAGTTAGTTATTTGGTTTTTAAGAGCATTAGCAACTAAGGCCATATTGCTCCGGGATATGCGGTAGTCATTCCCTGAACTTTCCGTATTTGGTGGCGACGGGCTCGAACCCCGGTCTAATCAAGAAGCGTGTGCTACGCACTGCTGCTCCTTCCCACCTGGCTATGGAGGCGCCACACACAGTTCAGTCTGATTATTTTATAATCACACTTTGTATGATGATTTGCTTCACTGCATGTAATATATAGATTTTACCATGCATATATATAATATAGATATTATATATTGCATTTTAAATTTCATAGGATCTTGGTTCTGCCATCATTGTAGTTCCCTTCCTTTCAACTTTAGAAGCTATAGCTATAGCAAAGATTTTTGGTAAGTAATACATTTCATGTTTTTTACATTTTTTTTTTTTTTTTTTTTTTTGTGTGGTATGTAAAAGATCTTTGACTCTTAATCTTAATCTTTTGTTGACTTAATGTGAAAATAAACTTTCCTTTACTGCTTAAAAATCTGAAACCTTCAATAATTTCAGCAACATTTCAATGAGAAACAGACATAAACATTGACAAAACTATAAGGAAAGTTAGTGCTGATATGTCATGCATTTGAGATATCTTCAGATGCTTCCTCCTAAGATCATAGTTTTTATCTCAGTGTTCTGCATGAAAATGTAAGGAAATGCTGTGAGTTAAACTGTTAGTTAATAAGTAATTCTGTGTACCTCAATGTATGTTTTTTTTTTTTTTTTTTTTTTTATGAGAACCCCAAACACGAGAGGTATTATAACCCATAGTACTTAGTACCGTGCTTGGGTTGGAGGTTGAGAAGACGAAAGAAGATATTTGTTGATATTGGACTTGAACTTCTGCAGATTGTAATTTTCAGGAAATACGTATGAAGGAAGGTTGTTCCAGAAAACGGCAGTTGAATGAATAAATGAGGAAGATGAAAAGTTGGTTCTGTGGGTTTGTAGTTGGACAGTAAATGGATGTTGGCTGGTGGCGGCACGTGTTCGGACTGTTTTGAAAGAGAGAGCGGGAATTATAGAAGCCAATTCAGAAGAACAGTGCCCATGGAAGTATCTGTAGAAGAGGCATGCAGCAGAAACAGTGCGTCTATGAGAAAGCGAGTGGAGAGACTCTGTTAGAGATGAATCATTAATTAACCTAACTGCCCTCTTCTGAATGGAATCAAGAAGCCTGAGAGAGGTTCTGGGGGCACCACCCCAGATGTGGGAACAATATTCCATGGCAGGGCGGATTTGCGATTTATACAGAGTGAGCAGCTGTATGGGAGAAAAGTAACGCTGAGAGCAAAAGAGAAAACCAAGTTTTTTTAGATGCAGAGGAAGCAATATTTTTAATGTGCTTGTGCCAAGAGAGATTAGAAGTCAGGGTAATCCCCAAAAGAGATAAATCATTTTGCCTAGAAATCGGAGTGTCACTAAAGATAAGCATAGGAGCAGAAGAATCCTTTTTGCGAGATATAAGACAAGATTGAGTTTTAGAAGGGTTGAAATCAACTAAGTTATCTTTGCCCCACTGGAGAATTACCTGAAGATCGGCATTTAAGGAATTGGCAGCAGATTTTCGAGAACTTGAAGCTGATTGAGCTGGACAAGGTTTCTCAAAATGGAAAGTTGAATGCAATGTGCTATCATCAGCATAACTATGGATAGGATTTCCAGTCAATGGAAGAAGGTCATTGATATACAAGAGGAAAAGAGTGGGGGAAAGAACTGAACCTTGGGGGACACCGGCATTAGTGGAGAAGTTAGAAGACAGAGAGCCTTCTACCATCACCCTCAGTGAGCGATCAGAGAGAAAACTGGATAACCAATTACTAAAAACAGTTGGCAAACCATAAGATGGAAGCTTGTTTAGAAGACCTTTATGCCAAACACGATCAAAAGCCTTTGAGATGTCAAGAGCAACTACTTGAGTTTCACCGAACCTTTCCATTGAATTAGTCCATAAATGGGTAACATAAGCCAGAATATCACCAGTGGATCGACACTGGCGGAATCCATACTGGCGATCGTTGATCAGACGGAAGGTTTCTAGGTAGTTTAAGAGTTGGCGGTTAATTGATTTCTCCATTACTTTAGAAAGAGTAGAAGTAATTGCAATGGGACGATAATTGGATGGGAGGGATTTGTCACCCTTTTTAGGAACTGGCTGGATATGAGCAAATTTCCAAGCAGAAGGAAAAACACCTTTGGAATAAGAAAGTGAAAAAAGGCGGCAAAGAATAGGAGTAAGTTCAGGAGCACAGGTTTTGAGAACAAGTGGAGAAATACCATCAGGACCTGGAGCTTTCTTAGCATCAAGATTCATCAAAATCCTTCTGATATCCTTTTGACGGAAGACCACAGGAGGCATTGAATGGAGCGTGTTAGGAATGGTGGGAGGTGTTTTACCAAGATCATTAATACATGAGCTCGAAGAAAAATGGGATGCTAGCAGGTCAGCTTTATCCTTGGCTGAAGTGACAACAGAACCATCTGGTTTGGACAGAGGTGGGAGCAGAGATGGGCAAAAGTTGCGGCCAATAGCTTTGGCAAGAGACCAGAATTCTCGGCTACCATTAGGGCAAGAAGCAAGTTTTCTACTCTTAGCCTGTTCAAACTCTAGTTTGGACTGATTAATAACTGCTTTACAATTGTTGCGAGCTTTGGTGTAGGCAGAAAATGAAACTGAAGAATTAGAAACAAGCCAATTACGATATGCAACGTTCTTCTCTTGGACAGCCTTAGCACATTTATTGGAAAACCAAGGTTTAGATAAAGGACGAGATTTTAAAGTGGAGTGTGGGATAAAGGATTCCATTCCTGCAAGAATAATTTCACTGACACGATCTGAGCAAACGTTGACATCAGAAGTTTTGAAACAGTAATCAGACCAAGGAAAGGAAGAAAAGAAGTCTCGCAGGTCATCCCATTTTGCATTCTTGTAATGCCAAACAATACGAGGTTGGGAATAGCCATGAGATAAAGGTTCCATTGGAGAAGCGACAATCACCAAGTTGTGATCTGAAGTGCCTAAAGGACCTCTCACTTCAACCTTGTACTTAGAAGGGTTGTTTGTGAGAAAAAGATCAAGCGTATTGGCTGTATGATTAGGATTGTCTGGTATTCTTGTAGGTAAGTGAACAATCTGTGCTAGGTCATTAGTAATTGCAAAAGCCTCAGCATCTCGACCTGCTGGGTCGGTGTGACTAGAAAACGGAAGCCAGCTGGAGTTGTGAACGTTAAAATCACCAAGGAAAATTACCTCATTGTTAGGAAAGTTGGACTGGAGAAAGTCAAGTTGCAAAGAGAGGAAGTCAAAGAGCTCCAAGTGATTTGTCGAGTTGGGAGAACGGTAGAGACAACAGATGAATTTTACACAATGAGGTAGAGAGATTTTAAGCCAGAGAAGATCAAAGAGAGGAGATTCCAAATTGCCAAGTCTCTGACAGGGAATATCAGAATGGACATATGCACAAGTACCACCTTTGAGGCGAAAGGAATCATACAGCAAATAATTTAGACATCTGAGATGAGCAGTAGTTGAATCAACTGATAACTGAGATTCAGTCAGAAAAAGTACATGGGGTTTGGAAGACTGCAAGTGGAAATGGACATCGTTGAGATTAGAATTGAGACCACGTATATTTGTGAAATGAATTAGGAAGTCCTTGGGAGGTTTAGATCTTTTCGCAGATAAGCTTGCTCTATTATTTTGACAATTCATGGTGTATTCAATAGTAAGAAAAAGTGGGTGGGACATGCTGTATGAAGTAATGAAATTTTTGGATATGTCGTACACGTGGTAAGAATATACCCAGATCCTTGACATAACGTGGCCTCGACAATGCTCCCCGCATACACACTACTTGGACTCCCTCCAGTCACTATCTGGCAGAGTAGAGGTAGCAAGATTATACACTAGCTGATCCGGAAGCTTCCTAAAGAGTTACCAATAGGTTCAGTCCGGTGTACTAACTAGCGGCCGGCCTGCGAACACCGTTTTAGAGCTGTACCCTCGAAATGTAAGGAATATTGGATCTCGCCACGACATTCATCATAACCTCAAAAATCATCAATCATACTGCATGATGGAAGAGATAGGGAAGGGTTGGCCGGAACTTAGCTCTAGAGACTAAACATGGGTTCCACCACTTCAAGCCTCCAATAAGCAAAGTGGTGGTATTTCACCGGTTGATGAGAGTCATCTACCACCTAGTACTGCCTGGTAACATAGAGGGGCGGCGTTCCTCCATGTGGTGTGGGCGCCACACCTCGACCCCTGCTTACGTTGGTTCACACCTGGGTGGTCACCCACCATGTACTTGTGCATGAAGGTTATACCCAGGATTACTAACAGTCCCACCATCGTGAAGGTGCAAGCAGAGGATTTGGCTGTCATAGACCGTCCGGACTTCGCCGAAATTGGGTCCACTTTGATTTGAGTGTCACCCGAATATCAGTTCCATCAGCGTTTTAGACTCCCAGGTAGCAAGAACAGCTTGTCTGGCATATCTGAGAGAATGTCTGTGACAAAGTTAGTGCTGATATGTCATGCATTTGAGATATCTTCAGATGCTTCCTCCTAAGATCATAGTTTTTATCTCAGTGTTCTGCATGAAAATGTAAGGAAATGCTGTGAGTTAAACTGTTAGTTAATAAGTAATTCTGTGTACCTCAATGTATGTTTTATGGTTATGTGTGTGTATAATGTTATAAAGTAGTTAAGGCTATGAGGAATCAATTTATTGTGTTGTGGTGAAAAACCAGAGATTAGAGGAGGAAAAAAACCATGCAACCCCCACTTGAGATTGAAAAACTTGGCCACATTGTGAAAAAAAAAAGCCCTTAGAAATTCCTGAGTTTGAATCCCATTGCCAATGGGATTCAAACTCTTGCTCTTTTCCCCAGATGCAAGAGGATAGCAATTATAACTACTGTGCAATCTATGAAGTCCCCCAATGTTTATGATCTTTATATCATTATTAATGAATCAGAAGGCTGATACTATGTTACCTTGCTTCCTAGCAACGTTTTGTTATTGCTTACACTAAAACTATAGAGTATTTTTAAAAAATGTGCTTAAAATCTTAGAAATTTCCATTAAAACTGAATATAAAAAATAATTGTTTAATTCTTGATAAAATTAGAGAATTGATAAAAAATAAAAAAAAAAACTTAAAATTTTTCTTCTTTTTTAATATAATATAATGTATATTAGAAGGCAAATGATACTACACAGTATTTCAAAATACAGTTAAATATTGCATAACATTAGCTTCAATATCATGTTTATTTGTTTCCATACATTTTTAAAAATCTATAAATCATGTTCTATAATTCTATAATTTTTCTATAATCTATAAAAATCTATAAAAATCTATAATTTATCTTGCGGAGTTTATTTATATAATTGCTTTAATGAAATATAGTGAAAATTAATACATACAACACTCAGTGATATTTGATTATATAAGTGTTTTTGTGGGAATGCCCTTGGAGGACAGATCGAAGTTAAAAAAAAAAAAAAAAAAAAACATACAGTTGACCCCTGCTTAATGCTGATATCCGAAAAAACAGAGCGCTAAGTGAATCTGCACTAAGCAAGCACTGCATTCCCATAAGGTAACATATGTATTTGTGAGTTGCAGTCGGTGCCATAGAATGGTTTCCTAATCAATAATAAATGGTAGTGAAAAGATGCCCAAATGTCTGTCAAAATATTTAATATTCAAATATTTGTACATATAAAATATTCTGCATTACATACGTATATAATTATGTGATAACTACTTATGTATCAAAATTAAACTTAAAATTCCAATTAAAATCATGAATTTAATTGATTTAAATCGATTTAATTGATGAATTTAATCATGAAAAATGTGTCGATTTTGGGTTGTACTTTGGCCCTCTTCCTGGTAAACTAAAAGGGGGGTTTTAATTTTAAATCCCCTACAGCGTTACCACCAATTAAGTTAACCGATCCTTCACCGCTTTGAAACCTGGCATGTTTTTTCTTATTTCAATATGAAACTTCTTTTAGGCATTCATTTCCAAAAAGTCCTACTTCATCTATGTTAAAAACTTGTTGAGAAGTATAACACATAATACTCCTCTTCAATAATTTTAACAAGTTCTTTTTTGAAAGTTACATCTCCTTGATCTGCACTTGTGGTTTCTCCCTGGATTTTAAATCTATTCAAACCCTTACTAGTTTTAAATGGTTCCACATTTTTTTTTTTTTTTTTTTTTTTTTTTTTTTATATAATATTTAACTTAACTGAATTCTGCATTGGATATTATATTCAATAAAATTAGGTAGTCTCTCCATTTCAATCCTAATAATTAATTCTTTATTTTTTATAATTGTTCTTACAGTTAAATTTGCCAGTCCTAAATTATGGCACACATTGCTTGTCGTTGACCGGAATCGATTCTCTTCAAAACATCTAATTTAATTTTCAAATTCAGTCTTTTTCTTACATTTATAGTCTTCGTACTGCGTCCAGACGTTGTTGCTTTTTCATTCTTATCTGCCATTATTAACTCTTTGAAAATGTAACTGCATTGGTTGGATTAATTATGATACAATGTTCGAGTAAACTGTCCATTACTCACAATGTCTAATACTGTACTGAGTGATGACTAGACTCCGGATAAATGCATATAACACAAATATTAAGAGCAATATACTTGATAATTTTTTAAAATGTTGATCTCAGAACTACATAACAAGTCACTGTACTGTAATTAAGCACAGTACTAAGTACTATAGGTTCTAATATCTCTGGTGTTTGGGGTTTACATAAAAAAAAAAATAAATAATGAAATTAGCGTGTGAGAAAATTTCACTGAGCGTGGGAAAAATTGTCAAGTCGGCGAGGGAAATGTTTTAATGCTGTTTTGCTATTCATTTCATTTGCTATTCAAGATATAGACTCCATTAAATGAAAGAATCAGCATAAAGCGAACTGCATTATAACGAGGGCCTGCTGTATATTCAAAATGAATTCTCATGTGTATATTTTCATCTGATAGAGGTACAAATTTGAGACTTGCATCATTTAAATATACACAGTGGATAGTTGAAAAAACTGTGAATAGAACAAACTGAAATGTACATTTCAGTTTGTTCTATTCACAGTTTTGATTTTAACACAAGCATTATTAAGAAATTGGCATGTACTTAATTTTTCCAGATGTCTGGCAAAGCTCTGTTACAGTATTCTACATTCACTGCTGCAGATAAAACTCGATATACATGTATTGGTATATGTGGTGTGTGTATTTTATATATGTACGTATGCTTGTGGACATGTATGGACAGTGAGATATCTTCTGAGTCCAAGTAACATTGTTTAAAAGAAGTGGGTTAGCATCACCCACAAAGACAAGCAGCACATAAACTAATCAGATGATTGCTCAGAAAAAAGCATACTTTGCTCACAAATTGGAGTCACAGAGAGCAGATGTGGGGCAGTTGGCTCTATAGGATTATGTTCAAGGGATTGAAGGAAGTTTGAATTAAGAGATTAGTAGACAAATTTGTATTTTTCTTTAATTTCTTTAAATATCTTGTAAATTTAATTTCTATAATTTTATAAATTTAATTTTGATACTTTGTGAAGGAATTTTCTTTTGCTTTCTTGCATCAAATTTTATCATCTTGCATACGATAAAAAAAAAACATTTCATTCAAGGATGCTGTGAGGTGTGGTGCCCACATCACATGAAGGAATGCCACCCCGTGTTACCAGGCAATACTAGGTGGTAGATGACTCTCATCAACCTGTGCAATACCACCACCTTGCTTATTGGAGGCTTGAAGTGGTGTAACCCATGTTTAGTCTCCTGAGCTAGGTTCTGGTCAGCCCTTCCCCATCTCTTCCATCATGCAGTATGACTGATGACTTTTTGAGGTTATGATAAACATCATGGTGAGATCCAATCTTCCTTACATTTCGAGGGTACAGCTCTAAAATGGTATTTGCAGGCCGGCCGCTAGTTAGTACACTGGACTGTCTTGGATGCAAAAAGGTCATAGGCAGTTCCCATATGAGTCATGAGTTACTCACTTGTATGCATCATATGCCTCTACTAATGCTAATAACTGTAGCATGTATTTAAAAGTCAATCTCGTTGATAATCTTAGCTAAACTGAAAATTCTTTTCTTTGTTTGCAATGTAAGGAGTGTACTCATCTCAAATTAAAACTTATATTACTAAAAGAATTTGAGTCGCTGAAGAAATGGATGCTTGCACTCAAGACAAAACTGGGAACTCATCAGGGACTCAAATATGTATTGATCTGCCAGGTAATGCATCCCCAATTCTGAGCTTGGGAACAGAATAGTCAAGTAAACATTGCTATGATTCAAGAGGATTTAGTTTTATTTGGAGATTCCATAGCTATGGAAGCAGGTAATGGAGAATGATGAGTTTCACTAATAAGGATAGGCTAACTAGAACTAGGGTATGTCTGCTGGGAGCAACAGTTAATAATGTCACCACAACAGATTGTCAGATTTTAAGGAAGGTAAAGAGAGCATTATTACTCATGTAGGGACTAATACTGTTAAACACATACAAACTGGTGAATTCTGATATCATCAGACGTTTGCTCCTAAGAAGAAAGTCGGAATAAACTGGCTAGTCTGATTCCTCAGCAGGTTGAATGGACTGAAAACCATTTTTTCTGAATTGGCCTATGAGTTATTAATAGTTTTTATCTCAGTGTTCTGCATGAAGGTGGAAGGCAAATGTTAAGGGTGAAACTGTTTGTTCATTATTAATTCTACATCCCTTGGTGTGTGTTACAGTTATGTATGTGTAAAGCATCAAAGCAACTAAGACTATGAGGCATCTGTAATTGTATGTAAAGCTATGAGACCTCAATATATTGTATCTGTAATTGCATGTACTTTTCAGTCAGTTTGCTGGAATAAAATCAGAGTTTCTGGTCAAGAAAAAAAAAGCCCTTGCTTCAGACTGGCAAACTCAGCCACATTGTGAAAAAACCCCCCATAGAAATTCCTAATGTCACTGACAGGATTTGAACTCGAGCTCTTTCCACTAGGTGTGGCAGGATGGTGATTATAACTACTGTGATATCTGGAAGGGCACCCAATGCACTTGATTTGTATGCTGTGCACTTTTCAGCATGAATGTATATTTAACTCAGATGTAGGTCTATGCTGAAAAAATGCTGCAGGTTAGGTCAGAATGATGTTTGTCTGTAATTCTGCCCAAGCATGATAGAAGGGACTATATGCTGAAAGCTCAAAGGATTTGAGAGGGGAATTTTTAACAGTGCGCCTGCACTTGTAGATTGAATAAATTTATTTTGTAGAGATGGAATACATATAAACAAAGGTGTGCAAGGGTTTTTTCCAGTATCATTGAGGATACCTTAAGGGTTCAGGGAAACTGCTAGTTAAGGGTAGGGAACAGGGGTAATACATCTATATTTTTAGCAGATGATAGAGTCAAAGTAATGCTTGCACAAATTTCAGTAGTTATTTTTTTATTGTCACAACAACCAATATTGGCAAGGTGTGCTGAGGTAGTACGAGAGTACAGTAGTACACACTCTTTGAGTGGACTATAGTTCAAGCCAGAGACTACTAAATATGATTAATGATTGTATTCATGATTTATTGTAAACTCCTTTGACCTTGTGGGCATGCTGGAATTTTTTGGAAAACAAGAATATTTTTTGGCCTGATCTAGCCACATGGTCAGGAGCGAGAGTGTAGTAGCACTTGTTCTTTGAGTGGACTGTGGTTTCCATGATTGCTAAATAAGATTAACGATTGTATTCATGATTTATTGCAATGAGAAGGCTTTACTCTTGTTCAAGGTCTTTTTTGAAAGTTTAAGCCGATATTTTTAATATGTAATGATGTGGAGGTAATTCTTGCGGAAAGTCACAAGAATGTGGCATCTATATTGAGTGCTGCTACTCCCTTGGATTTTTGTATGTGTTTCAAGATCCTTTCTATTGCTTGTTATTTCACAGTACATGTATAGTGCTATGATTGATAGGACTGGAATGGTATTTAATGATCTGAATTAAGAAATGTTTCTTGGTTTAGTGTATTTTGATTTGGATACAGTTATGCATGCTGCCATATTGTTTCCACTGCATTATCATGATATGATCCAAGTACAAATAGAACATCAGTATACATGCCTGTTCTATGAAATTTGTTATGCACTGCTTCAAACTAGTCATTATGATGAGGCAAGAAGAAAAGACCACAAGTTGATTAGGTATTTCGTACTGAGATTTGTCTTTCAAGGTTATCTTGCAAAAGGAATGTGTTTAATTAAGTATCACTATGTAAAGTTTTTTATTTTATTGTTTTATTTCATTTTATCTCTTGTAATATTTTATAGCAAAAGGAAAAAGACTGGATGCAACACAGGAAATGCTTGCCCTAGGTCAGAATATGTCATTACATACATCTGTGAAAATCATTTGAATCATGTTAGTAATATTATTTTAAGAGAAGATTTTTAGATAGAATGATTTTATTTTGAAGTTTGATTATAATATTAGATTCATAGAATGATATTTTCTCAAATTTATTATTCACTTTATTCTTTGTTTCCATAATATGATTACAAAGAAATGCACTTAAAAAAGTGTAGCTTTGTTAAAGAAAGAGAATAACAATATGTGTGAACTGAGACATTTTGTAATATTTTGGGTCACATCTGAAAGTTCAGTATCATTCCAGCTACATATTCATAGTCACCAAGGATACATATAAATACACATCAGATAATATAAATAAGCAAAAGATTCAGGGTAACTACTTTACTTCTGACTCTTGTCCTTTCTCTCTCTCTCTCTCTCTCTCTCTCTCTCTCTCTCTCTCTTTCACAGGATAACTCATTTTTTTTTTTTTTTTTTTTGGCTGGTGCAGCAAAAGTCTCAGGCTTCCTTTTCACCATATGGCTAAATATAATAATGATGATGATGGCCACAAGCATCAATCATTTCATTGGAAGGAATCCAGATGCAATATTCTCCGATATTTTGGTGAATATCACAAATAATATCATCATAAATATCATTAAAGCTTATTCTAGGCAACTTAGGGTGCCTCTGTAGCCAGGCGGGAAGGAGCAGCAGTGAATAGCACACGCTTCTTGATTAGACCAGGGTTCGAGCCTGTCACCACCAAATACGGAGGATGCGGAAAGGTCAGGGAATGACCACCGCATATTCCCGGAGCAATATGGCCTTAGTTGCTAATGCTCCTAAAAAAAATAACAATAACAACTAGGCAACTTAAGGTAGAGTTTCCTGGAATGTTTTGTATACAATATATATATTTTTTTTTTTCAAAAATTGTTTGAAAACTGGACTGGTTAATTTTTAAATGGATATTGGTGAGAAAGAGATCATTTGAAAAGTCATTTTTCTCTTGTTTTGAGGTACATAACTTTGTTAAAAAATGGCAAAAATTTTTCATGCTATTCATTTTTTTTTATCCCATATACTGTATTGTTTTCACATGTTAATCACTTTGGAATTTTTTTCTATGTGGAAAATTCTTTTCACAACACAAAAGACAATACTGCTAACCACTATGAATGCTTTGTGATTGGTGATTCATGATCCCATAAGTTTAGCAACAAATTTGATATTTACATTTCGAGCTTGCCCTCAAAATGTATTCCATAAACTTTTTATAGCAAAGCTGAAATATTATGTTACATGTTCAAAGAATATGGTTTCACTTAATATTATGGTATGAAAATTAAAGTAAAATGCTGTTAATATGCTTTCCACATTAATGTTATGTAATATTGTGATTTTCAATGACTGAAATCACATTTCTCAGTTTGATTCCTGAAGTTTGCAATGTCTTGAAAACTGATCAAATTAATAAAATATGCAGTGTTGCTAATATGTTAATGCATTTATATGCACTAATGATTAAAACATCCACAGTATGAAAATTAATGGTATAATTCAATATCTACTTATAAGTTTCTAGGTTTTATGCGATATCATTTCTAGATGTTATATCCCAATTAAGTTGATATCTTCAAAATTGTAAAGTCAATTGGAATACACCTTTAAGATTAAGCCACAGTACCTAGAGAACCTTTTAGTAATAAAATTTAGAAAGTTCAGTTCACTCAATAAGTTTCAGTAAATTTATATAAATAGATTATTCATATATTTATTTATACATATACAAATATTCTTAGATTAAAGATATCAAAACCAATGTGTACAAAAGAATCTGTTTATCAGAAATCTAAATGTCCTGGTTTTCCTTGATTTTAAAATGGTAATCTTGGCTTTAAGGATAGGAAGGCGCCTCCGTAGCCAGGTGGGAAGGAGCAGCAGTGCATAGCACACGCTTCTTGATTAGACCGGGGTTCGAGCTCGTCACCACCAAATACAGAGGATGCAGAAAGGTCAGGGAATGACCACCGCATATCCCGGAGCAATATGGCCTTAGTTGCTAATGCTCCTAAAAAAAAAAAAAAAAAAAAAGTAGAAAAATATCTGTTTTTAAACAGGAATTTCACAATATTGGTAGCATACATCAGAATGTTATGAATATTTTGAATATCAATAATTTAAAGGTTATATAGCATGCCACAAGGTATTTCACTACTCAACCTAAATAAAATTTATATGTATTTAATGGGATGAGAGAGAGAGAGAGAGAGAGAGAGAGAGAGAGAGAGAGAGAGAGAATTGAAAATAACCCAGATTTTTATATATTTATTTATAATACAACTATTGTTATTCATTACAACATACTTGACCAACATTCAGAAACACAACATTTCAAGGAACTTTAGAAACATCTGAAATTGTGACAAGAGATGTAGAATGAAGAGAAGAGAAGAGTGCAGGAAGCATGTAATTAATTTACATGCTTCCTGCTTCCTGTAATTAACAACAGAAAGGCAGTACAAATTATGTCGTCAAGATTTAATATTTTTAAATAATATTTCTTCTCTGGTCAGCTGACTGATTTATCCCTTACTACCCATTTGGAAGGTTTTGCTCCTGTCAGTGAAAAATACATTTTTCACTGACAGGAGCAAAATAAGATTTGGATTCTTAAAAATTAATTTCAAGATTAGAAATCTTATGAAATTAATATGTTTAATCTTTCAAATGGAGTTGAGTTACACAACCTGAGAAGGAGATGTAGAGCTTCTCCAGAATTTTTCACTGCACTTTCAGTCTACAGGCAAACCAGCCATAGACACTATACACTAATGCCTCACTCTGCTAATAAATTGCAGATTTTATTCTCTATGTAGTGATACAAACTTTCCAAGTTTTTCTTGGAGTTTTGAAATTTTATAAAAAAAATTGTAATAAATGCTTTTAAATATTAATTTGCTCTTATTGACTTGGTTGTTAAAAAATCAAATCAGTATTTAACAAAAAATTCAAAAAAAATTGTAAAAAAAAATATATTAAAAACAAAAACTTGTCATTACTTTTTTTTTTCGTGAAATATCTTGCACATATATCACTTTATTTAGTTTCATCAACTTCTAGATCTGAATTCCAGAGAGCTTTGTTTTTATAAACCCAAGTCAAGTAATAACTGGGTGACAGACATTGATCTCTTAATCTGATTTTAAAAACTATTTGTTTGCCATCTATTACTTCCAATAATTGTAGAAACATAAAATTTTATGTGGCTATAATTATTATAAACACAGAGAAGAGATAGCATCACTTACTGAGAAATTGGCAGTTCATACACAAACAGACATTTTATATGAAACATAATTGAAATGATAAACGTACATATGTACATACTCTGGAAAAGATTACTTTACTTTACCATAATAAAACCATTAGTTTTGTTGTATGAATGTGCCTAATGTATAGTCTTGTGTAAAGGAATGTTATCTTCTGAAGTTCAGTTTCAGTATTTGTAGGCTTACTTTGGATAATTGATGTTTGCAGTCTTCCATTCTTTCATAAGTTTTTTCCTAAAGTAACTTGTGAGTTATATGTATTTTTGTTATTTTTTAATGAATTTCAATAATGTTGGTTTTGGTGATACTGATGAAAGAGATAGGAAATTAAACATTTCTTCACATTTTCCAAGAAAATGAATTTATTTTCTTTTCATAATTGGGTTCTCCTTTTCATTTTTTAAGTTGGAAGGTAAATATAGTAAGAATGTAATACGTAATTTTAGGTGCTTTACTTCACCTGATGGTGTTAAGAAGGTGTAGGCTTTATTAATTCCTATTATGTTTGTAATTTTAATGTTTTTTTATTTATAAATTTCTTCCATTTTATGATAAGGTATAATTTATGCCTAAATTTATTTATAGGACATTAACTAACTTGTCTCAAAAATGAGAATGGGCCTATGACACTGGATTCCATAACTTGTCTCAAAAAACTAATAAGCTCTCCACTCTAAATTTAGAAGTGGGTTAATTTGGCTGCTATCACTTAAGATTTTCTGGTCTCATAAAAATTATATCACATATTTATAAAAATCACATATGGCAAAAGGAAAGATCTTGTATTTTAGGCCATGAACTTTTGTTTTGATTTGAATGTTAGAAATTATTTTTTGTTGTGTACTTATTTCCATATTTTTCTTCTTTCTTTCAAAATTATAGGTCTTTGCAATTTGGCAGGCTCATTTGTGTCAGCTTATCCAACAACAGGTAGCTTTTCTAGGTAAATTAAAATTTTAACTTTTTTTTTTTAGCTATAATTATATGTCTGATTTTTTATTTTGTATAAATTTGTTTTCCATTTTTTTATTTTTATTATTTTTTTTATAGCTATTACTTGATTCAGAGATGGATCAGTCAACAATAATTCAAATTGTATTTTTCAACTTTTCTTCATAATGATTCCATTTAGGCCTAAACCTTTCAAGGTTTAAGCATAAATGGATGTTAGATGAACTAATGAGACTTATGGCAGAGAAGAAAAATGCATGGGATGCATATAAATACTCAGGAGACGGAGATGCCTCTGGTAGATATAAGATAATCTGTAATAAAGTCACAAAGGAGGTTAGCCAAGCACAGGCAGCTTACAAGAAATCTTTGGCAAAGGATGCAAAGAACAGTAAAGACTTCTTTACTTATGTAAACTATAGAAGGAAGGGGATGAATCAGATTGGTCCACTTGATATCAAACAGGGAACTAAAGGATTTTGAAATAAATGAGAACAAAGTTGAGGAGAAACTGTAGAGGTTAAACATAAGAAAGGCATCTGGGCTGCCTTTCTTACCTCCCCTGAGTCCAAGGATGCCCTCATAATTATGGCTAAAGGCTTGCTTACCTCCTTTGCTGCTTCCTTTAATATAACTGGATAGATCACATAAGAAGGCACCTCAGGTGCCTTTCTAATGTATAACCTCTCTGATCTATCCAAGTATATTAAAGGAGGCAGCAAAGGAAGTAAGCAGGCCCTTAGCCATGATTATGAAGGCATCCTTGTACTTGGGGGAGTTCCCCATGGACTGGAGATGTGCAAATATATCTCCAATTCACAAAGGGGAGATCAAAAGGTGACACAAGTAATTACAGACCTCTTAGTTTAACTTCTGTTCTGGGGAAAATAATGGTGTCGCTGGTTAAAGAAGCACTGCAGGATTATCTAGACAAGACTGCAGTTATAGTTTAGACACAGCATGGGTTTGTTAAGGGGAAGTCTTGTCTGACAAATTTTATTGGATACTACGATGTGGTCACAAAGGAACTGGATGCCAAAAATAATTTTGATATCATATACTTGGATTTTACGAAAGCTTTTGATAGTGTTGCACGTGGAAGGCTACTGTACAAATTGGAGCAGTATGGCATTAAGGGCAAGTTGATGCTTTGGAAAAAGGGATGGTTGAGTGAGAGAAGGCAGAGAGTGGTAATCAATGAACACAGCTCTTGGTGGACTAATGTTATTAGTGGTGGCCCCTAGGGGACCATGTTGGGCCCATTGTTATTTTCTATATTTATCAATGATATTGATGAAGGTATATCAGGCTTAATGTCCAAGTTTGCACATGGTACAAAGATTAGTAGGGTTGTTAATGACAGTAAGGACAGTACCTACTGCAGCAAGAACTGGAAAAGTTGAGCAGATGGGCTGAGAGGTGGCAAATGAAGTTTAACATTGAAAATTGCAAAGTGCTACATATGGGTAGCAGTAACCCCAGAGTAACATACCAACTGTGCGGTACTACTCAGGGTAGTGGAGAATGAAAAAGACCTGGGGATAATTGTGCAGTCAGATATGAAGTTTTCTGAGCAGTGCACATAGGCTGCAAGAGTAGCTCATGGGGTCTTGTCAATGATATATAGGAATTTTGCTAGCAAGGATAAGCAGGTGATTATCCTCTTGTATAAGGCAATGGTTAGGCCATATCTTGAGTACTGCATACAGGTCTGAAGGCTTCATTTTAGAAAAGATGTAGAGCTGGTGGAATGAGTACAGAGAAGGGCAATGAGATTAGTGAATGGAACAAAGGGTTGCTGTTATCAAGAAAGGCTTAAGTTATGCAAATTGCAGTCTGGAGACTGGGCACTTGCAAGGTGATTGGTTTGAGGTGTATAAGGCCTTGAATAGTTTGAGCAAGCTCAATGCTGATGGGATTCTTCCTCTTGCTCAGATTCTGCACCTGAGGGGTCATAATTTAAATTGAGGAAAGACAGTTGTAAAATAGAAAAAAATATACAAGTTTGCTTTCTTGCATCATATGCCTCTTCTAATGCTAATGTGCTAGATTAAAAATTAGACCTCTCTGGTGATGAGTTAAATAGTGGATGATTTTTTATGCAAATTCCTGGTTAGAGGACAATATAAGGGATGACAAAGTTTTAAATTACCCATTCAAATGAGATACTATTTATATTTTAATCATAATTTATGTTTTTTTATATTTTTAGTATAAAAATTTTTAAAAGAAGTTTATTATATTATTTTTTTCAGAACAGTGATAAATAATAACAGTGGAGTGAGAACCCCTCTGGGAGGTATATTTACAGGTAAGAAGCTTTTAAATGTTAGAAATAAATGTGCACTTCCCCTCTGAATTAAATATTTTGACTGTTAAAAAGCATTTACCTTAGAGTAGCATTGTATGACTTCAGTTCAGTAATCACATTGCAGCATATAAATGTCATTCAGTAATGTGCATTTAATACAGTCATGTGAAATTCTGAAAACAACTAATAGTTAAGTCTTTTCTGTTTCATTTTCTGAAACTATAAAAACACTTAGCATTAGCATTAGTAGAGGCATTTGATGCAAGAAAGCAAGCTTATGCAGCATCAGCCAAAAAAAAAAAAAAAAAAAAAAAAAAGTAACATAAATAAATAAAAATAACCACTTCCACTTCACCCCTCTGTTCGTTCGAAATACCTGTCCAGCTGAGCCTTAAACTTATTTAGGCTATCAACTTCCACGACAAGGGATGGAAGTCTGTTCCACCCACCAACCACCCGCTGGCTAAAGGCAAATTTCCGCACATCTATCCTACATCTGTCTTTCCTCAATTTGAATTTATGCCCTCTCAGGTGATTTTTCTGAGCTAGAGGAAGAATCCCATCAGCATTGAGCATGCTCAAACCATTCAAGGCTTTGTACACCTCTATCAGATCACCCCGCTGGTGCCTAGTTTCCAGACACTGTAATTTGCAAAACTTAAGCCTTTCTTCGTAAGAGAACCCCTTTGTCCCATTCACCAATCTAGTTGCCCTTCTCTGTACTCGTTCCAGCAGCTCTACATCCTTCCTGAAATGAGGCCTCCAGGCCTGTATACAGTACTCTAGGTGTGGCCTGACCATTGCCTTATACAAGGGAATAATCACCTCCTTATCCCTGCTAGAAAAATTTCTATATATCATTGACAATACACCATGAGCTACTCTTGCAGCTCGTCTGCACTGCTCAGAGAACTTCATATCTGCCTGCACCACCACCCCCAGGTCCCTTTCATTCTCTACCACTGTCAGTGTAGTACCACAGAGTTGATACGTTGCTCTGGGGTTGCTGTTTCCCATATGTAGTACTTTACATTTGTCAATGTTAAACTTCATTTGCCACCTCGAAGCCCATCTGCTCAACCTTTCCAAATCCTGTTGCAGCAGCATAGTGTCAGTAGTGTCCTTGACAACCCTGCCAACCTTTGTATCGTCTGCAAACTTGGACATTAAGCCTGATATACCATCATCAATATCATTTATAAATACAGAAAACAATAAAGGCCCCAATACTGAACCCTGAGGGACTCCACTAATAACATTAGTCCACGATGAGCAGTGTCCATTGATTACCACTCTCTGTCTTCTCCCCCTCAACCACCCCTTTATCCATAGCAGCAACTTGCCTCCAATGCCACACTGCTCCAATTTGTGCAGCAGTCTTCCATGTGCAACAGTATCAAAAGCCTTTCTAAGATCCAAGTATATAATATCAAAGTTATTCCCTGCATCCAGTTCTTTTGTGACTGCATCATAGTATCCAATCAAATTGGTCAGGCAAGACTTCCCCTTAACAAAACCATGCTGTGTCCTAGCTGTAACTGAAGTCTTGTCTAGATGATCCTGCAGTGCTTCTTTCACCAGTGCCTCCATTAATTTTCCGGGAACAGAAGTTAAACTCACAGGTCTATAATTACTTGTGTCAGCCTTTGATCCCCCTTTGTGAATTGGGGTCACATTTGCACATCTCCAGTCAATGGGTACCTCCCCTGAGTCCAAGGAAGCTCTCATAATTATGGCTAAGGGTTTGCTTACCTCCTTTGCTGCCTCCTTTAATATAACTGGATAGATCCCATCCACCCCAGGTGCCTTTCTTGTGTTTATCTTCAACAATTTCTCCTCCACTTTGCTCTCAGTTATTACAAGATTCTCTAGCTTACTGCTAGAGTTGAATACACCTCTGGCATTCCCCTCGCTGAATAACTCCTCATGTGTGAATGTCGATGCAAAATATTCATTTAGTTTGTTAGCTACCCGAGCAGGGTCATCAACAGTTGACCCATCGATCTCAAGTGGACCAATCTGATTCATCCCCTTCCTTCTAGAGTTTACATAAGTAAAGAACTCTTTGCTGTTTTTCTTCGCATCCCTTGCCAAGGATCTCTCGTAATCTGCCTTCGCCTGCCTAACCTCCTTTGTAACTTGGTTACAGATCAACTTGTATCTATCATAGGCATCCGTGTCACGTGTTAATTTGTATGTATCCCATGCATTTTTCTTCTCTGCCATATGCCTCATTAGTTCATCTGACAACCATTTAGGCCTAAACCTTGAACAATATTTCTTAGTTGGTATGTAAAGCCTAGTAGCTTCCACGATAAGTTCTTTGAATGCTTCCCATTTTGAATTTGCTGTTGGCAATATCATCAGTTGATCCCACTGTATAGAATTTAAATACTGTCTCGGTCCATTGTAGTCGCCTTTACGAAAGCAATACCCCTTCCCTTTACCCCTAATGGTAGTTACCTCTTTGAGTAACTCCCACTTCAGCACACTGTGATCACTGCCACCAAGTGGTTCATTTATCTGCAGATTCTGAATGCATGAAGAATCACTACTGATAATCAAATCAAGAGTATTACTCCCTCTAGTTGCCTCCCGAACATGCTGATGTAGAAAACAATCATCCAATAAATCCACAAAAGCCTTGCTACTGTGTGAGTGACCAGCCCCCAAATTCCAGTCAATATCTGGGAAATTAAAATCCCCCATTATAAGACTCTCTGATTTACTGGCCCACTCTATTTCTCCGAACAGTTTCTTATTATACTCATCAGAGTCATTAGGCCTATAGCACACTCCTACTCTCAATTTTGATCTCCCAATGCTTATGTCACACCAAACTGACTCGACACTGCACTGTCCAGCGATGTCGACTGGCTTCACTTCCTTGGATTTTATGTGTTTCTTAATTAATAGCATAACCCCTCCTCCCTTCCTATCCTGTCTATCCTTTCTGTACACATTGTACTCCCCAAATTCCAGTTCTGCATTTCTTATATCTGTGTGACACCACGTCTCTGAAATCCCCACAATATCTGCCTTTGATGTTTTGAGCAATACCTCAAATTCATCAAATTTATTTACTAAACTCCTAGCATTGGTGTACACACAAGTATACATGCACCTGTTCTTTTTCTTAGCTACCCTAACACAACCCATGTGTTTACTTGTACCCCAATGATTCCCAGCAGTCTCTGAAATATCCTGCATCTTATTTTCCAGGCTGCGGCTCATTCCAATAGAAGCAGTGCAAGAATCACTTTCACCTCTGCCAGTGGCTACTGTTAATCTATTAGTCCTTGTATCCCCCCAATCTAGCAGTTTTCCGACCCACCTAACATTGCCTCGATAGCATCAGCAAACATTCTTGCACCCTTTCTATTTAAGTGTATCCCATCCCTGTAGAAGCAGTCTCTCCTGTTAACAAGTACAGACCAGGCTGAAAAAAATTCTACCCCTTGAGCCCTGCACAATCTTTCCAGGGCCGAATTGATTGACAGGGCTCTCATCATATACTCCCTCCTATCGTGTCTGGGCAGAATTGCAGACACTTTCAATTTCAACCCTAATTCACGGCTTTTTTTCATCAGTGACCTGTACTTGTCAAGTAATTCCGCCGGTCTCCTACTCTTAATGTCATTAGTGCCAACGTGTACAACTATATCACCTTTTGTGCCCTTAAAAGATGATATCCGCTCTACAACGTCATCAACTTTTGCCCCTGGCAGACATACCCTGGTCCTATTCCACCTATCCTTTTTACAAAGCATGTTTCCCGTTTCCCTGACAATAGAGTCACCAACAACTACTAGTTCCTTTGGGACCAGCGCATTCTGCCTTGGGGGTTGCCGCTGTGTTCCGCGATGACCAAGTGCAAGCTCTGGCATTGGTGTGGGCAGCTGAGAGCTTGATGGGCCCCTCACTTGTAATCCTTCGAGGGCATCCACCCTATCCTTCAAGCTCTCATATAGGCCCATAACAACGCTGAGTTGTCGCCTTATCTCCTTACACTCCTTGCATCGCACACACACAAAGACATCCCCCATGGCAGTATCATGTCCCATACTTGACTGCTCCGCAAACATCAAGCAAATAGTGCATCTTACAAGGCTGTGATTCAGAGGACAACTGCCCCCCTCAGTTCTCCCCTGGGCCACAGCATTCCCATTAGCTTGAGCCCTTTGCTTTGCTGCTCTGGTTTGAGTCATGATTTAGATTTACTTTCAATAAAATTTCAATTTCTGTACAAAATTAAATCCTAAACTTGTATCCAAACACAGTTATAACGCTATATTTATGTTTCAGTAACGAGTGTTATCTACGGAATATTTACGTTTCAGTAACGAGTGTTATCTACGAAATATTTACGTTTCAGTAACGAGTGTTATCTGCGAAATCCCTTTATATAACTTTCGTATCAAGTTATGTATTAATTATTTGTTTTTACTAATTATTTATGTTACGTAACCTAAGTGGTTATATGTATAATTAATTATGTTAAATAAAATTAATTATATTACGTTTGTAATCTAAGTCGTTATATGTATTTATTTAAACGTACAATTTAACTGCTAACGAAGTTCAACTAACGCTATCTAGTACGGTATATCGTATCACAAAGGCGGGAAAATTACGAACGGTTAGCGGAGTTGAAACAGGTGGAAACCTTTACCGATACTTTTATGCAATTACAAGGCCGAGTAAAGAATAAATACACCAAATTAATCAGAAAATCACAAAATAATGTTATACTACTAAATTTAAATCAAAAGTTTTAGAAAAACAATAATTTCAAATCAATAATTAACAAAAATCCACTTAGCGGCTTTGAAAACGACCGTCTCTAGTAGCCTCGTCAGCAACCACTCTAGTAGCCTCGTCTCTAGTAGACCGTCTCCACTTTTTATGGGTTATAGCAATGTACAAGATATATGAATATTGTAATCATGAATGTATTTTTTTTTTTTACTTTTTTGATTAATTTAAATATTATTAACACTTATTGAATTTAATAAACATTTTATATATATATATATATATATATATATATATATATATATATTCTTTTTCTTTCTTTCATCATTCCTAGGCTCTTTAGTTCTTTTAGCACTTGGAATCATTGCTCCTTATTTTCACTACATTCCTAAAGCATGTTTATGTGCCATTGTGCTTTGTGCAGTTATATTCATGGTTCACTATAAAGACATACCTGCCATGTGGAAGTCAAATAGTATGTATTTATTTATACTTTTTCCGTTAAAATATAGTTTTTTCAGTGAAGGCATTTAATAAAGACATTTAACCTTTGAGCTTTAGGTGGTGCAGTAAATTCCCATTATAATGCTTTCTAGGAGATGAGCTCTAAAGAGCAGTCAGTAGGAATGTGTGATATAAGTGAGAGCCCAGTTTTGGGGGGCTATTTTTCATATTTCATCAATATTCTATTAGTTGTTTTTTTTTTTTTTTTTTTTTTTTTTTTGTAAATTTGAGAATCAATACTTTGTTTACTTGAAAACCTGTACATGTAATGTACTTAACTTTTTTTTTTTTTTTTTTGGCACATAATGATGTTGTCATTAATGAAATTTGTTAAACACTCTCTCTCTCTCATTAATTGCTGTAAGGGAATCAGATGAACAGTGTTGAATTTTGAAAAAAAGCCAAGAAGGGCATGCATCGATAATCACAGATCACCAAATATTTTTTATGAGAAAAAAACATATACATATCTGTTTGTGTAGGCTAGATAGATCTTTGTCTGTTGATTCCAAATCTGTTTTCAATTTTCCTATAGCATGTCTAATTTTTGAGATGAGACCAATTACATGAATGTGATGAGACTGCATATACCATTCGCATACCTATTCATCCAACCTATGTGAATATAATTATTATTTGTACATTTATTTTTATTTAATTGTTTGAATATATCTATATCCTTGTTATTTCATAATTTAATTATTTGATTATAGATTGTTTCAAAGTAAGACACAGTCAGTATGTAATTGTTTTTTAATATTTTTATTTTATCTGTTTATGTCATGTAAAAGTGTACATTTCTCTCTAAGATGGCAGGATGTGCTGGGAGAGGGGGTTAGACACAAGTATTTGAGAGGGCAAGCCCTATATAACAGTAAGAGATATAGGTTATCTATTTCCTTTTCTCTTATTATTATTTATTAATTTTTATTTTATTTTATTATTATTATTTTTAAATTTTTATTTATTTTTTTTGTTGGCTGGTGCAGCATAAGTCTTAGGCTTCCTTGCACCATATGACCATTAATACTAATGCTATCATGATATCATTGGAGTTTTTAGGGATTTGTCACAAGCATGCATTACATCTGAATGCTTCTTCCTTGATTTCTCTCAACAAAGTTTGAGGCGCCTCCGTAGCCGGGTGGGAAGGAGCAGCAGTGCGTAGCACACGCTTATTGATTAGACCGGGGTTCGAGCCCATCACCACCAAATACGGAAGATGCGGAAAGGTTAAGGAATGACCACCGCATATCCTGGAGCAATATGGCCTTAGTTGTTAATGCTCCTAAAAACCAAACAACAACAACAACAAAGTTTGAAATCTATTCTCTTGGGAGAACAGTTTTCAAACTTTCAGAAGTAAAAGCCATTCACTTGGTCTAATAGGAACTTAGTCATTGACCTCCATTGCCCACTCTATTCATCTAAAGGAGGCATAGCATAACTACTTGAAGCAATTGAATACATCACTCATCAATGGAATATCAACAGTGAACTCAAAGTCACTAGTATGTTAATTATCATGTAAGAGAGCTCACAAAATATTGTTGTTTTCTGTATCTATGTGACAGCTCTTCTGTTGTAGACTGTTACATCAGATGTGACTGGCCTCAAAGATGCTCATATGAGCCAGGAATGAGTATTGTGCAATATGAGATTCACTAATACACTTCGTCAGATTCACTGTTCCTTTAGTGAATCTGAATGTATTGTAATCATGAATGTATTTTTTTTTTTATTTTTTTGATTAATTTAAATATTATTAACACTTATTGAATTTAATAAACATTTTTTTCTTCCACCTCATCACGTAAAACTTGGCTTAATCAAGAGCTTTGTGAAAGTGATGGCTAAGATGAATTCAAGAGGATTTTATTAATTAATTGAGAAATTTCCAAATATCAGTTCTGCAAAAGTGAAAGAGGCTATCTCTGTGGGGATAGCCTCTTCAACTCAGTGCTTCTGAAAGATGAAAGCTTTGAAAAATGCTCACTGTTTTAGAACTCAAAGCATGGCAGGCTTTGAAATGGCTTTATGGAAACTTTTTGGCTATTAACAGGTCTCCTGCACACAAAGATGGAGTTCAGAAGCTGCTCGGTGCATATAAAGAAATGTGATGTTGTATGTCATCATAGAAACTTCATTTCTGGCATTTGCATTAGACTTCTTTTCAAAAAACCTTGGCATGGTGAGTAGGAGGAATGAGTTCATAAAGAAAGTTAAATCAATGAAAAATTGCTATCAAGGTTTCTGGACAAATCATATTGTGACATTCCAGACAAAGGAAATCATCAAAAGTGTACAAAAGAAAATCATTCCACAACAGTTTTTAAATTGTACATATCTTTTTTTTTTTAATAATGTACTATATTATTTTAACTATGTGATGTGTTTAAAATATGTAATTTAATCTGTAATAAAATTGGTAAAACTCTAACTGAATCAGTTTTATGTGTTTTGTAATGAAATAATCTTAACTAACTTGTGCTGATATTATCAGCAGTCATATTACAAAGAGTACATGCAGCAAAAAAAAAAAAACCAAGGCCATATTTTAAATCAGTATGGAAAAAAAAGTTTCCTTTTGTTGACCAGTGTAAATGAGAAGACATTGTTCAACAAATATCACCTGTAAACAAATGTCACCTGCACCAGAAGCAATTTTATGAAGTAAACAAAATGCACCATAAATGATTCATAGAATTAAGTCTCTGTCATGCCTTTTCCAAAACTCAAGAGGAAGGAGATTTTATCCAAATTTATTCCTTCTTGCAACCTTAAAAATAAAAGTGATATAAGCCAGAAAATGTTTTGATGGGAGTGCTATAGATGTTAAAAAAATGCACGGCACATCATAGGATTGACTATGAGGACAGAAGCAGAGAGCATTAAAAGTGGGTTAACACTAAGAGATGTGGCAATAAAGTGCCCAGATTGGTGCAAGAAAAAGAACACAAAGGAAAGGAGCTCAAAAATGTTTTATTTTTATTGAAAGTAATCACCATCTGACTGAATTCATTTATTACACCTATCTAAAAGTTTCTGAAAAGAGTCAGCAAAGGCCTCCAAAGAGATGATGTTCAGTTTGGTTATTGTTTTTCTTTATGTTCTCAACATCCTGAAATCTCTTTCCTTTGTGGGCAGTTTTCACCTTGGGAAAGAGGAAAAAGTTCACTGATGCTAGATTGAGAGAGTAGACTGAATGGTTTATCTGTATTATGTCATGTTTCATCAAAAAAGTGTGGCACCTCTGTGGGCAGGAGCAGCAGGGCATAGCACATGCTTCTTGATTAGACCGGTGTTCAAGCCTGTGCCCACCAAATACGGAGGATGCGGAAAGGTCAGGGAACAATATGGCCTGAACAATATGGCCTTAGGTGCTAATGCTCCTAAAAACCAAATAACAACAACATCAAAAATGTTTTCATAACAAGTGTGGAATGAGTGGGGGCATTTTCATGCAACAAGAACCAGCTGCCTTTCTCTCTCAAAACTGTGGTCTCACCTGGGAAATGTGCTTCAATAGTCTTTGAAGCACCTGTACACAGAAAGCAACATTGACTCTCTCCCCTTCAAGTACAGATTTCTTATGAATCACACTCTCTGCTTGTTGAAAAACAAGCAGAGAGTGTGTACACGTTGGCACTAATGATATTAAGAGTAGGAGACCGGCGGAATTACTTAGCAAGTACAGGTCACTGTTGAAAAAAAGCCGTGAATTAGGGTTGAAATTGAAAGTGTCTGCAATTCTGCCCAGACACGATAGGAGGGAGTATATGATGAGAGCCTTGTCGATCAATTCGGCCCTGGAGGGATTGTGCAAGGCTCAAGGGGTAGAATTTTTTTCAGCCTGGACTGTACTTGTTAACAGGAGAGATTGCTTCTACAAGGATGGGATACACTTAAATAGAAAGGGTGCAAGAATTTTTGATGCTGTCGAGGCAGTGTTAGGTGGGGCGGAAAACTGCTAGTTGGGGGGGGGATACAAGGACTAATAGATTAACAGTAGCCACTGGCAGAGGTGGAAGTGATTCTTGCACTGCTTCTATTGAAATGAGCAGAAGCCTGAAAAACAAGATGCAGGATATTTCAGAGACTGCTGGGAGTCATTGCGGTACAAGTAAACACACGGGTTGTGTTAGGGTAGCTAAGAATAGAAACAGGTGCATGTATACCTGCGTGTACACCAATGCTAGGAGTTTGGTAAATAAATTTGATGAATTTGAGGTATTACTCAAAACATCAAAGGCAGATATTGTTGGGATATCAGAGACGTGGTGTCACACAGATATAAGTAATGCGGAACTGGAATTTGGGGAATACAATGTGTATAGAAAGGATAGACAGGACAGGAGGGGAGGAGGGGTTATGCTATTAATAAAGAAACACAAAGTCCAAGGAAGTGAAGCTAGTCGACATCGATGGACAGGGAAGTGTCAAGTCAGTTTGGTGTGACATAAGCATAGGGAAATCAAAATTGAGAGTAGGAGTGTGCTATAGGCGTAATGACTCTGATGAGTATAATAAGATATTGTACAGGGAAATAGAGTGGACCAGTAAATCAGAGAGTCTTATAATGGGGGATTTTAATTTCCCAGATATTGACTGAAATTTGTGGGTTGGTCACTCGCACACTAGCAAGACTTTTGTGGATTTATTGGATGATTGTTTTCTACATCAGCATGTTTGTGAGGCAACAAGAGGGAGCAATACTCTTGATCTGATTATCAGTAGTGATTCTTCATGCATTAAGAATCTGCAGATAAAGGAACCACTAGGTGGCAGTGATCACATTGTGTTGAAGTGGGATTTACTCAAGGAGGTAACTACCATCAGAGGTAAAGGGAAGGGTTTTTGTTTTCGTAAAGGCGACTATGATGGTCTGAAACAGTATTTAAATTCTATACAGTGGGACCAACTGATGATGTTACCAACAGCAAACTCAAAATGGGAAGCATTCAAGGAACTAATCTTGGAGGCTACCAGGCTTTACATACCAACTAAGAAATATTGTTCAAGGTTTAGGCCTAAATGGTTGTCAGATGAACTAATGAGACATGTGGCAGAGAAGAAAAATGCATGGGATACATACAAATTAATGGGTGACATGGAAGCCTATGATAGATAAAAGTTGGTCTGTAACCAAGTCACAAAGGAGATTAGGCAGGCAAAGGCAGACTATGAAAAATCCTTGGCAAAGGATGCAAAGAAAAACAGAAAAGAGTTCTTTACATATTTAAACTCAAGAAGGAAAGGGATGAATCAGATTGGTCCACTGGATATTGATGGTTCAACAGTTGAGGATCCAGCTCAGGTGGCTAACAATCTAAACGAGTATTTTGCATCTACATTCACGCATGAGGAGTTA
This sequence comes from Mastigoproctus giganteus, assembly GCF_048544385.1. NCBI lineage: Eukaryota > Metazoa > Arthropoda > Arachnida > Uropygi > Thelyphonidae > Mastigoproctus > Mastigoproctus giganteus. Next base: position 19,327,420 of record NC_143586.1, on the reverse strand, counting down.
TTCAGGAAGGAGAATGCTGTAGGTAAAGTAAACATTGGCAGTGAGCTGGATGATTCTGTAATAACTGAGAGGAAAGCGGAGGAGAGACTGTGAGGATAAACATAAAAAAGGCACCTGTGGTGGATGGGATCTATCCAGTTATATTAAAGGAGGCAGCAAAGGAAGTAAGCAAACCCCTAGCCATAATTATGAGAGCTTCTTTGGACTCAGGGGAGGTACCCATAGACTGGAGGTGTGCAAATGTAACCCAAATTCGCAAAGGAGGATCAAAGGCTGACACAAGTAATTATAGACCTGTAGTTTAACTTCTGTCCCAGGTAAATTAATGGAGGCACTGGTTAAAGCAGCACTGCAGGATCATCTAGACAAGAATTCAGTTATAGCTCAGACGCAGCATGGTTTTGTTAAGGGCAGGCCTTGCCTGACCAATTTGATTGGATACTATGATGTAGTCACAAAAGAACTGGATGCAGGGAATAACTTTGATATTATATATTTGGATCTTAGAAAGGCTTTTGATACTGTTGCACATGGAAGACTGCTGCACAAATTGGAGCAGTGTGACATTGGAGGCAAATTGCTGCTATGGATAAGGGGATGGTTGAGTAGCAGAAGACAGAGTGGTAATCAATGGACACTGCTCAACGTGGACTAATGTTATTAGTGGATTTCCTCAGGGTTCAGTGTTAGGACCGTTGTTGTTTTCGGTGTTTATGAATGATATTGATGATGGGATATCAAGTTTAATGTCCAAGTTTGCAGATGACACAAAGGTTGGCAGGGTTGTTAAGGACACTACTGATGCTATGCTGCTGCAACAGGATCTGGAAAGGTTGAACAGATGGGCTGAGAGGTGGCAAATGAAGTTTAACATTGACAAATGTAAAGTACTATATATGGGAAACAGTAACCCCAGAGCAACGTATCAACTCTGCGTGGTACTACACTGACAGTGGTGGAGAATGAAAAGGACCTGGGGGTAATTGTGCAGGCAGATATGAAGTTCTCTGAGCAGTGCAGACGAGCTGCAAGAGTAGCTCATGGTGTCTTGTCAATGATATACAGGAATTTTTCTAGCAGGGATAAGGAGGTGATTATTCCCTTGTATAAGGCAATAGTAAGGCCCCATCTTGAGTACTGTATACAGGTCTGGAGGCCTCATTTCAAGAAGGATGTAGAGCTGCTGGAACGGGTACAGAGAAGGGCAACAAGATTAGTGAATGGAACAAAGGGTTGCTCTTACGAAGAAAGGCTTAAGTTTTGCAAATTAGAGTCTGGAGACTAGGCACCGGCGAGGTGATCTGATAGAGGTGTATAAGGCTTTGAATGGTTTGAGCATGCTCAATGCCAATGGGATTCTTCATCTTGCTCAGAATAATCACCTCAGAGGGCATAAATTCAAATTGAGGAAGGACGGATGTCGGATAGATGTGCAGAAATTTGCCTTTGGCCAGCGGGTGGTTGGTTGGTGGAACTGACTTCTATCACTTGTTGTTGAAGTTGATAGCCTAAACAAATTTAAAGCTCAACTGGACAGGTATTTTGAACGAACGGAGGGGTGAAATGGGAGTGGTGTGTGTGTGTTTTTTTTTTTGGCTGATGCTGAATAAGCTTGCTTTCTTGCATCATATGCCTCTACTAATGCTAATGCTAACATAGTCAGCATCATTTTGATCCTGGACTTGTATAAACAAAACGTTATGATTCTGAAATCCACTGTATGCTCTGATGCTTCATCTCTGTGTCATACTGAAACACCCAATGCTCATCTCCAGTGACAATACAGTTGAGGAAATTAAGATTATATTGGCAAGTTAGGATTAAGTCTCTCCATAATGACGCACATTGTTGCTTCTGCTCATTTGTGAGGCTGTGTAAACCCTCCCTTTACCCTAAATTGTCATGCAGAATTTGATGAATCATTCTCCTTACTAGATGTAGTCCCTGTGTTGACATATTTTATGTGTCATAGGCCTCTGAACCTTATATCGTCTTCATTACAAATAATGTTGGTTACTTAGGTAAAGAATTAGGGCACTGTTTTAATACAGGCTTTGAAATTGTAAGAAAATAACACTACTATGATACTGTTATTTATTTATTTTTTTTGTCATTACTGTCTGGTGATACTCTTGTCCCACAGTGACATAACATGCATTGGGCCAATTCAGCCCAGTAATAGAAATTATATTATATATATAAAAAAGAAAAAAAGTTTTCAATTGGAAGTTTTCTTCCACATACCTTTTTGACTGCTCATTTTAGATTTGATAAATTTCTTCCCTGTTGAACACAAGGTTGCTAATTGAGGCTACTTGTTGTCTGATTATGGAATCAAATAGCTCCAAAACCTCATAACCTTGCCCTCAAGTATTTAAATTGATCAAGTATTTAAATTCAAGCATGTTGTACCTAATAATCCCAAGTTTTTAATTAATAATGGATTCACCTTCTTGTTGATGTCAATTAAAATTCATATTAGTGACTTGAATTTGACTTGTAGATAAACAGTTTTTTCTAAAGAGTACAAGCCCAAGCTCTGTTATTGTCACAAGCAAAACAAGACAATTTTTTCTCTTTACTGTTCTGGGGACAGCAAAGACAGAAAAACATAACACAGAATAAATGTTATTTTCTTAAACAAAATTTTAGTTCTTTGAGTATTTCCTTCTTTAACTTTTTTTTTCAGTTGAGTTTTCATAACTTTTTTCCTTCATTGGTTCTAATTTTTTTAACCCATGTCAGCCCTTATGCTATTGTGTTATTGATGCTAACATACACAGTGGCCATTTTATTGGTATACCCTCATCATCCAAGGAATTGGGCACTTTGTCAGAAGCAGCGCCATGTATCCTTAAGAGGCAATAGAAAGAAGGTAGTCATATATTAAGGGATTATGTGTGTATTTTCTGAAAGAATGAACCAACAGTGCACCCTAAGTGATTGAGTGCAGTACAATAGTCATTATCAGATGGCAGTACAATTATCTTGGACAATGCCACTCTGTTGAGGGTTTCATATGCAATAGTGTCTAGAGCGTGCTAAGAATGTTTCAACAATCAGAAAATATCTGTCAACAGCAGGTGTGGCTGGTAACAGCTTGTTGATATGAGAGACTAGCAGGGTAAAAGGAATTGTGCAGTCTAATAAATGGACTGCAGTTGGTTAAATGACAGTGTGGTACAATGGTATGCAAAACAAGATATAAAATTGCATAGTGTATCGAACACTGTAACAGATGGGGTTTGACAGCAGATAACCTCATCAGGTCCTGCTCTTATCAGTTAAAAACATTATGGACACAGTACACTGACATTGGACATATGAAGAATGGAAGAAAGATTACCTAGTTCAGTGACTCTCCGCTTTCAGTTGTTCCCTGCTGTAAGTATGATTCAGCAGATCCATCATGCCAGGTGTCAACACCAACACTGCAGGTTGGTGTAAGTATGATGGTGTGGGGGAGCATTTTTGTGGCACGTATTTGGTCTCTTTTATACTAGTGAATGAATGCTACAGCTTACTTGAAGATAGTCACTGAATGAGTGCAATCCATGTTCACAGTCCATACAGTTACTTCTAGCAGGATAATGTGCTGTGCCATGCATGGATCATTTCAGAATGGTTTCAGAGGTATGAGGGTGACCTGCTTAGTCACCAGATCACCATCTGATTGCATATGTTTGAAATGAAGTGGAACAAGCTGTTAACAGCAGCAGTTTGTTACTATTCAAACTGAGACAACTTGCAGGACATAATTTACTTTGCTTAAACAGCATTGGCAGGAGTGTGCAAAGGCATTCCTAAGGGATGCCTTTGCACACCACAATAACTCTCATGGCACTGTTGGAACAATGCTAAAGGAAGTCATAATCACTATTAGGTTGATGTACCTAATAAACTGTCCACTCAGTGTGTATACTGGTCACCAGTATTAACATAATCTGTAATTCCTATTGACTATAGAACTTAGTGTTAGAACTTGGTGTGTTTTGATATAAGTTATTTTAACAATTTTTTTCAGAGTTGGACTTGCTGCCTTATACTGTAACATTTGTATGTTCATTTTGTTTGGGATTAGAGGTAGGTAAAGGCATAATGATTTTGAGAGAATTAAATGAAATGATATATATTATATATTCCTTTATGTGCATTCTTTAATTATTTTATAATAGTACTAGTTTTATGTTTTATAGCATTTTTATTTGATAGTATAAACCAGAACTATGGTGTTTTTATGTGAATCTTACCTAAACCATGATAGCCATGCTTAGGACTATATGTACAACAGACTATGGAATGATTGTTTTCCCCCACCTAGTGCCACTACATTTGGTAGAAGTAGTAGTAGGGGATATGAAAATCTTTAATACAAAAGAAAACAGGCTGTCTTTTGTTCCACAATTTAAAAAATCTGTTTATACTTTTCTTTATTGTTTTGTTGGTAAATGAAATATCTTTCATCAAAAAAAAAAAAAAAAAAGAGAGACATGTTGACATATTGCACCTTCTCAAGAAAAGTGACACGTCAAAAATGAGGTGTTACTCTATTTGAGTTCAGTCTGACCATTAATGCTTAGAAAAAAAAAGTGCCAGTGTAACAGCAGAGTAACAGCAGTGGCAAGCACTGCTGTTACTCTTGTGGCTATTTTTGCAATAAAAACTTTTCGATTTAGTACTGCAGTAATTTAAAAAAATGACATATTTGACTTTTCTTTAGAAGGTGCAAAAAAACATTACATCCATTTTTAAAGCATAAGATTTTCCCCTTCAAAAATTTCATAAGTTTTTTTTCATTAAAAAAAAAAATCAAAATGTAATATAAAATTTGCTTATATCTACATAAATTTATAGGCACTGTTTTGGAACTCTTCAGCAGTTAAACAGTGATTGAATTGGCTGAGTAATTAATTTATTCTCTGTTTTAGAAAGGATGCAAAATGAAGCAGCCGATAACAGTGTAACAAAATTAATGGTTTAAAGTCACTAGTTAATTCATGAGTCAATTTTTAATTCATTAATTTATTCACATATCAGCACATGAAAATAACCATTATGCCAAATGGAAATTTATGAAATATAAAAGAGATAGCAAAGCAGTGAAGGTTGGAGCTTGACCAAAATATCTCAAGACCAAAGCCCAAAGTGTACCAAGTGAAGGATGAAAGTCACTCTGTCACTGGAGGGACCAAGCTGTCCCCTCCAGTGACAAAGACCAATTTTCATTCTCCAAGGACCAAAATAATGTTCATAATAGAAGGAATACCATCATCCTTGAGTTGACTGAAATTACTAATGAGGTGCTTTATGTGCAATAATGGTGTTTCAATAGAAAGAACATCAGCAAAATTTAAAACTTTGTAAATAGTGATCACCCATTGTCTGATGAGTGACTAGCATGTCGTGAAACAGCAGTTGCAAATGGTGCCATAAGTAGCAAATCCACCATTGTGGCATTGTATTAAAATGATATTAGCAAGAACAAGTTGTGGATAATGTTGTCTCTAGTGTAATCATAAATCCAAGCCTTCATGATAAAGAGTCACTCTCCAGGTTGTATATTGCTTATGATTTATCTAATTTCTTAGGAAATGATGCTAATATAGAAGACCTTTTAATCTATTTAAAACATGTCGGTCTATACATAAGCATATAATTTAACATCTATAACAATATGCTGCTTGTGAATAAATGATTTGGTCATAGTAACCCTTGTGTCATTAAACCCAATACCAATGACATTGTGATAAAGAAAGTCAATCTCTGTCACCAGTGGGTTGTCCAAAGTGTCTCAAAGACAGAAATCAGATGTAGAAATGGGTACAGTTTTTAAATTAAGAGTATTTCAATGATGCCTTTGAAAATAACTCCACAATCTTCACCTTTGCTGTGTAAGGAAGAAATATGGCACAATGTTAGGGACTAAAGATATGCATAACTTTTGTTATGTGTTCAATTGGAAGTTTTTTCTTCCATACACCACTTGAACATAATATAAGAGTTGAAGCACAATCGTGATTATGCAGATAACATAATGCAGGAAATATGAAAGGTAGAGTACTAATGTAAAAATTTATCGAATAACAATGGCTGCTCTTGGAAGTATAGTCTGAGTAATAATACAAACTTCATATTCAACTGGTTTTTGGAAATTTTAGTCTTTGCAGTGGGAGGGCTTTTCTTAGAATGTCAGAAGTTCACATCTCAAAAAAAGTAAGTTAAACTTTGCTTCATATATTTTAATCATAATAAATTGCATTTAAAATAAAAGAAAAGAAAAAGTGTCTTATTTGAAATAATGTAAAGAAGGAGTAAGACATACATATCATATACTGTCTACAACTGATTTCATGTGACATGCAGGTTTTTCTAGACTAAATGACTGTAATGTATGGAAATCTTCCAATTTCTGCTTACTTGCCCTCTTTAACTTCATGCAATTTATTGCATGCTGGGTAGTGTTCTACCTTTCATATTTAGTGATACTTGGCTGCTCACTCAGACTTGATTCTTATTCACTAGCTGCAATATTTGCTAATGAGGCCATCTATCATCTAATGAGAGACCAGTGAGCCCCAAAACAGTTATTGCCATACTTTAACTTTAAATAAATGCTGGATTCACCTTTTTGTTGATACTGTTTATATCAAAATGATATGGTTAATAGTGTAATCTCTAACATGAGCATAAACCCATTTGAAGACCAAATGTTGGTTCTCTAATTCTGAGGGGCCAAAGTATTCTCAAGACAAAAACTGAATACAGTATGTACAACTTTAAAATTTCAAAAGAGATTAAAAAAAATAAACTTGTTCAGCTAGGCATGAGAATCATCATAAATTGCATATGAGAGTAATTTTCATGAATGTATTTACCATATTAATTCAGTGAAATTTATTTCTTGATAATACTAATTTTTGTATTGATTATAAAATGTTCACAAAGGTCATTTGCATTATCCTTTTCCAATATTTCATTGAAATACTTTTTATACACGATGTCATAAAAGAGATTGAGTAAGCTAAGAACTATATTGTTCTTTTAGCTTTTGCATTTTATTCTAATGTGTTTATTTATTTTTTTCAGTATGGAATTTTAATAGGAGTTGGCATTGCAGTTATCATTTTATTATATCAGCAGACTTGGCCAAAAGTTGATATTTCATTAAAAAAAGTAAGTTAAATTTTGAATAATTTATTTTAATCATAATAAATTGGATTTATAGCTAAACTGTATAACTGTAAAAAATATAGTATCTATAGCTGCCACCTGACCTGATTTATAATGGAAAATCCATCATATCATTTTTACTCAATTTGATCCATCTCCATCTCACCATTATAATATACAGGCACTCCCGACTTATGTAATACACTAGACTTCCATAAATTTGAATTTACATAAGTTTTTGCTAGCTGGTGTAAACTTAAAATTGTGGAAACGTATTTTGTATCCTCTAGGAATAAATGGAGGTATTGTGAAAACATTGCAATGTTAACCCAATAACACATTGTTTCTTTGGTAATTCATTCCAAGACCTTGGAAGTTAATTTTTGCTATATAACTAAGCTATTTATCTCTCTAAAAGGTCATTTTTATAATGGAGCACTACCTTTCATCGTTATCATATGTTCTGTTATAACAATCAATTTTGAACAGCTTTGTTGATATTTTTCTAAAGAATATTTCTGGAGGTCACAACCATAAAACAGAAACAATTTGCACTTTCTGGTTTATTGAGCTTTTCTGTTAGTGCATCTAATTATAAATGGGTAGTAAACTCTACCTTATTACATTTGTGATAATACCGATAACTGGAATTGCGTGGATTTTTACGTTGTTATGGTGAAATGCGTTTCCCTTCACTGAAATCTTCAGTCATATAAGAAACATAAATAAATTTTCAGAATCTTCTCTTCATTCCATTTACTTATTACAATGATGAAGGGGAAAGCGACCAACGGAAAGTGCAAGTGCCGTGACAGTGCTAGGAAACTAAACAAAATTGATTTGGAAATGAAAATGAAAATGATTAAGAAGTAAGAAGCAGGACAAAGTTTGTCATCTATTGCATGGAATTAAGTCTCGCTGGGTGCCTCCATAGCCAGGTGGGCAGGAGCAGCAGTGCATAGCACACACTTCTTGATTAGACCGGGGTTCGAGCCCGTGACCACCAAATACGGAGGATGCAGAAAGGTCAGGAAATGACCACCACATATTCCTGGAGCAATATGGCCTTAGTTGCTAATGCTCCTAAAAACCAAATAACAAACAAACAAGTGAAATAGCATTCACTGCTTCAACAGTGAATGCTGTTTCAAAGGACAGTGCACGTATAAAAGAACATGTTAAAGGATCAATGCATTTAAGATCGACAGTGTTCAGGTGCTATATAGAAGATGGAAAAGCTATTAATAATATGGATGGAAAATCAGATTCAGAAGCGAGTGCCCCTGAGTCTAATGGCCATTCCAGCAAAATCAAGAAGTATTTATGAAGATATAGATAAGTACAGTGAACCCCAAGTCAAGTTCTTGTCAAGCATCATGCTGGTTTCCACTTTAAAGTATGCAGTGAAGTTGCCAGTGCCAATTCTGCAGCAGCAGAGAAATTTTGTGATGTGTTCGAAAAAAAACCTTTCTAAATTTCCACAGCCCTCAACCTCTGCAGCGGCGTACTTATCAGCTGCAGATGTTGATTCTGGCAATGATGCTCGAAAGGTAAAACTTGCTGACATTATACCTGTCCCCTCCCTTTTTTTGTAATTTTATAATTTTGAAATTTTTGTAATTGCGCACTTTTGTAATTTTTCCTATGCATGAGATAAAAAAAATTGAATAAATAATTCTATTTACATGTTCGTTGAACATTTCTTTTTTGCTTCAATCAAATTCAGCGTGCATGGTTGCGAGTGCTGCATAAGCCTTTAGGGAAATTCCAACATGTAAAATTTAACTTGTGCAGAGTTCTGCGGAACGCAACCCTTATGTAAGTCAGGGAGTGCCTGTAGTTGGTAACAAGGAGTTTCTTCTTCTTTTGATAAAAATTCAAATTTTCTCTATCTTTTTCTTTTAAAAAAAATAATAAATAAATAAAACTACATTAAAATTTTGATTCTTTAAAAAATTTTGCAAGTTTTCTGCTTATTTTTGTTAATTAATTGGCCATCAAGTGTGCTGTGTTAGTCTATATTGCAAAATAGAAACACTCAGTAATAGTTTTTTGCTATTATGGGCAGTTCCTAGTACTTGTATACTGTGTGCAACTGTTCTGGCTAAGCCAAATTTTTTCCAAAGATAGGATCAGCCCATAAGCAGCCTGACTACATAATTAGATAGAAGTTTCCAGTTTCTGAGGTTTTACTTTCTTATTTTCCCAGCCAAGGTGGTATCAGTGTAGTATTTAGCATTAGCAACTCCCATTTCATCCCTCCGTTCATTCCAAATACCTGTCCAGCTGAGCCTTAAATTTATTTAGGCTATCAACTTCCACAACAAGGGATGGAAGTCTGTTCCACCAACCAACTACCTGCTGGCTAAAGGCAAATTTCCACACATCTGTCCTACATCTGTCTTTCCTGGCATAAAATTAAATTTGAATTTATGCCCTCTCAGGTGATTGTTCTGAACAAGAGGAAGAATCCCATCAGCATTGAGTATGCTCAAACCATTCAAGGCTTTATACACCTCTATCAGATCACCTCGCCGATGCCTAAGTCTCCAGACACTGTAATTTGCAAAACTTAAGCCTTTCTTTGTAAGAGCAACCCTTTGTTCCATTCACTAATCTTGTTGCCCTTCTCTGTACTCGTTCCAGCAGCTCTACATCCTTCTTGAAATGAGGCCTCCAGACCTGTATACAGTACTCAAGGTGTGGCCTGACCATTGCCTTATACAAGGGAATAATCACAATGAATTAATGGCACAAGTGATATTCAAATTAAGATCATCTGCTGACCCCAGATAACTTAATGCATTGAAACAGAGAAATGAAATAAAAATAAATAAATTTATTCTTGATACAGCTGAGCAGGGCCATGCAAATGGGGGGATGCATTGAATGTGCTACATTGGGTCCCCAATTGGGGGTGCCATCAAAGTCTTAACATAAATAAATGAGGCCCCCTTAACCCTTTTTTGCATCTGGGCCCCCAAGTAGCTTTGCATGGCCCTGCAACTGATGCCAGAAGAGTTTACACATTACAATGTCATTATGGTTGGTAAAGCCAAGGAATAACTGTAGCTGCAAAAAATATACAGTATATATAAAATGTGATATACACATGAATTAATTTTTTTTGTATTCTAAGGAATATAATCTCTCTCATGTCTGTCTCATCCTTTTGCAATGTGTAAAATTTTTAAAACAAAATCTTTTTTTAAGTAAGAATTAAATTCTGTTGTTTGATGGCCATTTTGTTTCAGTTATGCAATCTTAGAAGTGCATATTTTAATTTGTGTATGTAATAAAATGTATTTGCAGACTGCAAATGGTGATGTGTTTATCCATGTGAAACCAGACAGAAGCATCTTCTTTCCTACAGTGGAATATTTGACTGCAAGAATAATGAAAAATCTGCCTTGTATGTATAATTTTGAAATAACACTACAATAAAATCTTAAAATAGATATGTCTCTTGTCTAATACCTAATATTAACTTTGGAAACCCCTAGAATACTACTTTTTTTTTTCCTTTTCTTTAAAATATTATTTTTTCTTTTTTGCTGCTGCAGCAAAAGCCTCTGGCTTTCTTCTACCATATCACTAACATTAATACTAATAAGGATAGAAGTGAATGTTTAATTGGAGAAATTAAAAAACAAGATAACATAAGTATTTAAACTTCATTTTGTAGTCCAGAAGTGCTCGTTCAAATATATGAATAGGTTACTATAAAGTGAATTTTTTATCCAATAAACTCATCTAATTTACAAAAAAAAAAAAAAAACATTTAAAGCAGTTTCTTAACTTGTGTTTGTAGATTATTAGTAATCTCTAAGCACTCAACAGGGAGTCTGATCTGGAAGCCTCTGTTTATTGATCAGAGATCAGTAAACTGACTTTTGACTTTTAAAAAATAGAAAACTGGTTTTAATTTATTTGTTTGAATTCATACTAATAATACTTCCATAATAAAAAATAAGTTTGTTAATGTATGCAGTGCATTACATTTCAGGTATGTTAGCAAACAGTAATAATTCATGATTTATAAATCTTTATAACAAAAAAAAAAAAAAAAAAAAAAAAAAAAAAAGCAACTATCAATTGAGTTTTATGTGTGTATGAAAAATATGTCAATGATATTGACAGAACACTATGATCTCTGTCAGGAATTTTCCAGCAGACACAAGGAGGTCATTGTGTCCATAAGGCAGTGGTTAGGGCATTTCTTGAGTACCCCTTAAGGTCTGGAAGCCTCATTTTAGGAAAGATGTGGATGTGTTAGAACACCACAAAAAAGAGAAATAAGATGGGCCAGGAGCACAAATGGGTAGTTTCCCAAGAAAGACTTGTTCTGTAAATTGCAGAATTTGTAAACTAGGCACCTACATGGAGACAAATGCTGATGACATTTCTTTTTTTCAGCAATGCACACACACGCAAGAGGCCATAAATTAAATCGGAAAGGAATGGTTACAAGAGAGATGTGTGAAAATTTGACCTCAGCCAGAGTTTAATTACTTGTCCTTGCTTCTAATTGATTTGCTCTGTCTCCAAGCAAACTTCCATATGGTATTATGGAATAGGTCATTTTTATAAATTTAAAGAAGGATTAGAGAAATTATGAGAGAAGATAATTGATGCGGACAAGTGATGTGGGTTTTTTTTTTTTTTTTTGCTGATGCTGTATCAGCTTGCTTCTGTTTGCATAATTTGCCACTACTAATACTATTATAAATAAGTGCTTTCAGGCTGAAGATTCAAAAATTAATTCCCTTGAACGTGTTGGCATGGAATGACAATGTGCAGATGGAAATTTATTCTTTGGAAATAAATGTCTAGTACTTGAATTGGGCTTGAACACAATCAAGTGCTATTCAGGTTAATAGATTTATTTTATAAATTGAGAACAAAGTTTTCTAGTTATTTGGTTATAAACTTCCAGTAAAGGTTTTACGAAGTGTTACTGCTGATTTAGTCTAGTTAATTACACTTTCTGAATATCAGACACCATATTTTTGCTAAATATTATCATTCACTTTTTTATATTTTGTAATTCATTACTTGGAAATATCCATGAATAATATTTCAGTTTTATGAATAAATATCATAATAATAATTATCGTTGTTATTTGTTTATTAATCTATTAGGATTCATCCCCAGGGCAGCCATAGCCTAGAAGGGTATTGCCATAATCTATACAGTAAAATAACAATGTTTGCTATGGATTGAACTTCATTTAGAGTATGAGTTAAGGGATGTTCATGGTATTAACATTAACATCTGAAGTTTTCATAGAGCCAAATTTTAATTGACTTTTATTCCTTTAAAAAAAAAACTTGGACCACACTAGAAAGCATGTCTCAATAGTAGAAGACTGCTCTTGACATATAAACCTTCTCTTATGCCAACAATAATAGAAGGCTGGCTTAGTATTGGTTGTCAAATATTGTTTATCTGTGTATTGGTTTTCTATGTGTTGGTGAAAATCAGCCAAAAAAGTGTTAATACACGTTGGTTTGTTTGTTATTTGGTTTTTAGGAACATTAGGAACTAAGGCCATATTGCTCCGGGGATATGCAGTGGTCATTCCCTGACCTTTCCGCATCCTCTGTATTTGGTGGTCATGAGCTCAAACCCCGGTCTAATCAAGAAGCACGTGCTACGCACTGCTGCCGCTGTCCACCTGGCTATGGAGACGCCCTACACGTTGGTATATACAATATTTTGAAGGGAAATTTTTAGTCTCACACTATTGAGATACTACATTTAAAAGATTGCAAACAGTCCACTAATACTGGTGTTCAACAAGGATTCTGTCAACATTTATATATGATCTGCAATGTGCCACCTAACCTAACTAAATTACATGCAGGGATGCACACACACATGAAAATGTACAACACAAACCCCACAAAAACTACATATTTGCAGTTGTCATGGAGTTTGTGTTGCATATTTTATTGTCAGAACACCACTTCAGAAAAAATATGTGACATTAGATCTGGGGAATATAATGGTAATTCCACTAGTCTAGTTATTCATTCTACTGGTTACCAGGGACTCTGCAACCCTATGTGCCATGCCAGTAAGCAAAATCAAATTTGCCACCTAAAATATTTGGATTAAAAAAATAAAATAAGGTGTAAATAATTATTAATTTATTGAAAAAGAAAAGAATTATGACATACTTCACATATAATATAGTGAAACAACAAACAAAAATAACAAAATCATAATGAAATTCTGGATATGAACTTTAATTCTAAATCACAGTAAATCGTACCCGCAATAATAATATAAAAGGAAAATTATAATGTTAAAAAAAATTGTTTCCTTGCTTTAAAATGTGCAAATTTATTAATTATTTAATTTGTTTATTTTTTCCAAAAGATCATTTTCTATTGAAATTATTGCCAAATTAGAGATTGTCAATTGTCTCTAATTTGGCAATAATTGTTGAGACATTTTCAATTGTAAATAATTTGATTAATTTTAATTTTGAAAATCTCCATTCACCTGAGGCAATTGAAACTGGTAAAGTTAGAAAAATTTAGTGCAACAGCTACATTTGGAAAAGTATCTGTAAAATCGTTTTTAAAAATATATTGTAAAACTTCAAATGGATAATATTGTCTTCAATATAAATTTGAAGTATTCTAAGTTCTTCAGGTAATGTTAATCCATCAATATCGGACTCATTATGATCAAAATCACATATTTTAATATGTAAATCTTTGCAATGATTTAAAAAATCATCATCTGACTATTTTTTTTTTTAATTCAGAAATATTAAAAATGAGTATTTTGCATCAACACCACACATGAGGAGTTATTCAGGAAGGGGAATGCCAGAGGTGAATTAAACTCTGGCAGTGAGCTAGATGATTTTGTAATAACTGAGAGGAAAGTGGAGGAGAAATTGTTGAAGATAAACACAAAGGCACCTGGGGTGGATGGAATCTATCCAGTTATATTAAAGGAGGCGGCAAAGGAAGTAAGCAAACCCTTAGCCATAATTATGAGAGCTTCCCTGGACTCAGGGGAGGTACCCATGGACCGGAGATGTGCAAATGTGACCCCAATCCACAAAGAACGATCAAAGGGGGAGACAGGTAATTACAGACCTGTTAGTTTAACTTCTATTCCAGGGAAATTAATGGAGGCACTGGTTAAAGAAGCATTGCAGGATAATCTAGACAAGACTTCGGTTATAGCTTGACCACAGCATGGGTTTGTTAAGGGGAAGTCTTGTCTGATCAATTTGATTGGATGCTATGATGTAGTCACAAAGGAACTGGATGCAAAGAATAACTTTGATATCATATATTTGGATCCTAGAAAGGCCTTTGATACTGTTGCATATGGAAGACTTCAGAACAAATTGGAGCAGGGTGGCACTGGAGGCAAATTGCTGCTATGTATAAAGAGAGAAGTTGAGTGGGAGAAGACAGAGAGTGGTAATCAATGGACACTGCTCATCGTGGAATAATGTTATTAGTGTAGTCCCTCAGGGTTCAGTGTTGGGTCCCTTGTTGTTTTCTGTATTTATAAATGATACTGATGATGGTATATCAAGGCTTAATGTCCAAGTTTGCAGATGATACAAAGGTTGGCAGGGTTGTTAAAGACACTAATGACAGTACGCTGCTGCAACAGAATCTAGAAAAGTTGAGCAGATGGACTGAGAGGTGGCAAATGAAGTTTAACATTGACAAATGTAAAGTACTACATATGGGAAACAGTAACCCCAGAGTAATGTATCAACTCTGTGATACTACACTGACAGTGGTAGAGAACAAAAAGGACCTGGGGGTAATTGTGCAGGCAGATATGAAGTTTTCTGAGCAGGGCAGATGGTCTGCAAGAGTAGCTCATGGTGCCTTGTCAATGATATACATGAATTTTTCTAGCAGGGATAAGGAGGTGATTATCCCCTTGTATAAGGCAATGGTCAGGCCACACCTTGAGTACTATATACAGTCTGCAGGCCTCATTTTAAGAAGGATGTAGAGCTGTTGGAATGAGTACAGAGAAGGGCAACAAGATTAGTGAATGGAACAAAATTGCTCTTACAAAGAAAGGCTTAAGTTTTGCAAATTACGGTGTCTGGAGACTAGGCACCTGTGAGGTGATTGATTGAGGTGTATAAAGCCTTGAATGGTTTGAGCATGTGCTCAATGCTGATGGGATTTTACCTCTTGCTCAGACTAATCACCTGAGAGGGCTAATGCTAATGCTAAATTCAAATTGAGGAAAGACAGATGTAGGATAGATGTGCAGAAGTTTGCCTTTAGCCAGCGGGCAGTTGGTTGGTGGAACAGACTTCCATTCTTTTTTGTGGAAGTTGATAGCCTAAATAAATTTAAGGCTGAGCTGGACAGGTATTTGGAACGAACGGAGGGGGGAAAGGGGAGCGGTTTTTTTTTTTTTTTTTTTTTGGCTGATGCTGCAGAGGCTTGCTTTCTTGCATCATATGCCTCTACTAATGCTAAAAAGTTTTATGAGTACCCCTAAGTTGCAGACTAGTAATCCCTTTGTCTCTTAATTCATGCTTAGTAGCAGCACTAATTGCCTAAACGCCAGAGGTGCGAACAATGCATTCCCAGTTAAGTCTCTCGTAATCTGTTCATTATATGGGAATTTTCTTTGTTCTACAAAAACTATTTTAAATGTAATTACCAAGGGGAATTCAAAAAATATCGCTGAATAGAAAATTTCACTATAAAGAAGTTAGTTAAAAAGTGGTGAGACTTGTAGATGTCAAATTTTTTTGCCGCCCTCCTGAACTGCCACCTGTAAGCCATGCTTATCTTGCCTGCCCACTTGTGGCAGCCCTGCTGGTTACTGGCGGATTGGATGATGTCTCTGTTGAAGTATGGTAATATTTTTCTGTGACCATCCTGTATTTTTATAAAAGTGATTCTTATTAGCAGTTATACACATTTTTGTGTAATAAAAGATTGTTTACTTTTTAACTTAATCTGCATGTTGTTTTGATTGTTTTTACTTGTTTCAGTTTCTAACATTTTATTCATTTGTACAGGCAGTAGTGAAGAACTTTCCCATTATACTGTAGTATTGTATGGAGATAATCTCATGAATACTGATTATACTATGGCTGTGGTAAGTGTGTTAAAAGTTTTTTGCAATTTTTCTTTTATGCTAAAAGTTCCTGAAATGTGATAAAAAAAAAAAATTGCTTCCTTCTTGAACTTTTTTTTTTATATTGCTCCAACAATTGCATCATTAGGAAATTAAATAAAATTAAATAAATAAATTTGTAGGGGGGTGCATTAAATTAATGGTGATGAAATGTGATTTAAGATTGTTTTTGAACAATACATATAACATTGCCACATAATAGAGTAGTTTTAGTACTTCATTTAGGTATCTATTAGCTTAGTGTATTTTCAAATTAAATTGAACTTAAAATGAGATCAGCCTCAGACTAGAGCAGGAAAGAAATGGGCTCAAAGTAGTGAGAGTGCTGTGGCTTGGAGAGCAACTGAAAGGGATGGTTCTCCTACAAATCACAGCTTTACAAAATGTGTTACTTATGTGATAATTGTGGATCTATCTGGAATGGAACGTGTGTGTGTGTGTGTGTGTGTGTGTGTGTGTGTGTGTGTGTGTGTGTGTGTGTGTGTGTGTGTGTGTGTGTGTGTGTGTGTGTGTGTGTGTGTGTGTGTGTGTGTGTGTGTGTGTGTGTGGATTTGGTTGGTTGCCCTCAATGGAATTAAAATGTGGTCCCTATCAAGCTCTCAGCTGCCCAACTCAATGCCAGTGCTTACACTTGTGTATGCATCAGGACACAGCAGCATCCCTAAAGCAAAATGTGGTGGTCCCACAAGAGGTAGTTATTGTCAGTGTAGTGCAAAAAGGATAGGTAGAATAGTACCAGGGTATGTCTGCTGGGGGAAGTAGATGATGTAGAAGATAAATGTGTTTTCATTTATGTGTTTACATGCTGGCACTACTGATATTAAGAGTGGGAGATCTGAAGACTTACTTAACAAGTGCAGGAATGTTGGGAAAAAGTTGCAAGTTAGGATTAAATTGAAAGTGTTTGCAGTTCTGCCCAGATACAATAGAGGGAGTATATATTGAAAGCCTTGCCAATCGGTTTGGCTCTGGAGAGAAAATATGGTTGAACTTATTTGAAAAATATGTCTATCAGACATATTTTTTCAATCAAATGTGCTCTGGAAAACATATGTAAATGACAAAGACAATACAAAGCATTATACATATTCTATTATAAAAGTATCATAGCATTGAAGTACATATTTTAGACAGAATATCAGCCATAATGGGTGACATGGAAGCCTGTGATAGATATAAGTTGGTCTGTAACCAAGTCACAAAGATTAGGCAGGCAAAGGCAGACTATGAAAAATCCTTGGCAAAGGATGCAAAGAAAAACAGAAAAGAGTTCTTTACATACTTGAACTCGAAAAGGAAAGGGATGAATCAGATTGGTCCACTGGATATTGATGGTTCAACAGTTGAGGATCCTGCTCAGGTGGCTAACAATCTAAACGAGTATTTTGCATCTACATTCACGCATGAGGAGTTATTCAGGAAGGAGAATGATGTAGGTAAAGTAAACATTGGCAGTGAGCTGGATGATTTTGTAATAACTGAGAGGAAAGTGGAGGAGAGATTGTTGAGGATAAACATAAAAAAGGCACCTGGGGTGGATGGGATCTATCCAGTTATATTAAAGGAGGCAGCAAAGGAAGTATGCAAACCCCTAGCCATAATTATGAGAGCTTCTTTGGACTCAGGGGAGGTACCCATAGACTGGAGATGTGCAAATGTAACCCCAATTCACAAAGGAGGATCAAAGGCTGACACAAGTAATTATAGACCTGTTAGTTTAACTTCTGTTCCAGGTAAATTAATGGAGGTACTGGTTAAAGAAGCACTGCAGGATCATCTAGACAAGAATTCAGTTATAGCTCAGACGCAGCATGGTTTTGTTAAGGGCAGGTCTTGCCTGACCAATTTGATTGGATACTATGATGTAGTCACAAAAGAACTGGATGCAGGGTATAACTTTGATATTATATATTCGGATCTTAGAAAGGCTTTTGATACTGTTGCACATGGAAGACTGCTGCACAAATTGGAGCAGTGTGGCATTGGAGGCAAATTGCTGCTATGGATAAGGGGATGGTTGAGTGGCAGAAGACAGAGAGTGGTAATCAATGGACACTGCTCAACGTGGACTAATGTTATTAGTGGAGTTCCTCAAGGTTCAGTGTTGGGTCCGTTGTTGTTTTCGGTGTTTATGAATGATATTGATGATGGGATATCAAGTTTAATGTCCAAGTTTGCAGATGATACAAAGGTTGGCAGGGTCGTTAAGGACAATACTGACGCTATGCTGCTGCAACAGGATCTGGAAAGGTTGAACAGATGGGCTGAGAGGTGGCAAATGAGGTTTAACATCGACAAATGTAAAGTGCTGCATATGGGAAACAGTAACCCCAGAGCAACGTATCAACTCTGTGGTACTACACTGACAGTGGTGGAGA
The DNA here is from genome assembly GCF_048544385.1 of Mastigoproctus giganteus. Taxonomy (NCBI): domain Eukaryota; kingdom Metazoa; phylum Arthropoda; class Arachnida; order Uropygi; family Thelyphonidae; genus Mastigoproctus; species Mastigoproctus giganteus. The sequence goes on along the minus strand of NC_143586.1, from coordinate 19,308,715 downwards.
ATGAAAAGGACCTGGGGGTAATTGTGCAGGCAGATATGAAGTTCTCTGAGCAGTGCAGACGAGCTGCAAGAGTAGCTCATGGTGTCTTGTTAATGATATACAGGAATTTTTCTAGCAGGGATAAGGAGGTGATTATTCCCTTGTATAAGGCAATGGTAAGGCCACATCTTGAGTATTGTATACAGGTCTGGAGGCCTCATTTCAAGAAGGATGTAGAGCTGCTGGAACGGGTACAGAGAAGGGCAACAAGATTAGTAAATGGAACAAAGGGTTGCTCTTACGAAGAAAGGCTTAAGTTTTGCAAATTACAGAGTCTGGAGACTAGGCACCGGCGAGGTGATCTGATAGAGGTGTATAAGGCTTTGAATGGTTTAAGCATGCTCAATGCCAATGGGATTCTTCATCTTGCTCAGAATAATCACCTCAGAGGGCATAAATTCAAATTGAGGAAGGACGGATGTCGGATAGATGTGCAGAAATTTGCCTTTGGCCAGCGGGTGGTTGGTTGGTGGAACTGACTTCTATCACTTGTTGTTGAAGTTGATAGCCTAAACAAATTTAAAGCTCAACTGGACAGGTATTTTGAACGAACGGAGGGGTGAAATGGGAGTGGTGTGTGTGTGTTTTTTTTTTTTTGGCTGATGCTGAATAAGCTTGCTTTCTTGCATCATATGCCTCTGCTAATGCTAATGCTAATAATATCATATTTGTAGATCTACCTTGTGGGTCTATAATTACAAGAGTTCACAAGGTCTACAATTAGTACCTTGGGGCTTAAAAACACTATAATCTGGCTCTGATATAATGTGCAGTAAAATTTACCTTCAGTGAAAACTGATTCAACACAAAATTTCGCTTTCTACACATTTGTTGCTGAGAAGTATATTCTTAGTCTGAATACATAAACTTTTACGTAAATACCACTGCATAAATTTTCAGCTTATAAATCTACTTTTTCTTCAATCAAAACTAACTGCTCTGACAAAATTCATACTTTTATCTTTAGAGGGTCATAATGCTTAGTCTTCCTGTTGCTATTATGAAAATGAAAAACAAGTTGTGTTTAGATATTTTTGTTTACATTTTTATGCTAAAAACTAATTTTATGTAAAATAATTGCAATATTGCGTTGCTTGTATAAACTTATATAATTGGCTTTATATAAATGTTTTTAAATTTTCTCTCACTTTTTGTTATTTCAGGCTATGAAGAATTTAGTAGAAACTTTAAGGAAACAAGATGTTACATTAGTTTTCACAAATATGAAGGTGATTTGTTTTCTACTTGATATATTTTAATGAATTAAATTCATAAATTGCTTATTCTCCACATAATGATTGCATCATTTAGACACATTTTTTTAGCTCTCCAATTTTGATAGTATTACAAAAAATAGTGGTATTACAAAAAAATATGTATAATATAATATATAATATGGTGGTCCCTCAGTTAATGATGTCTTTGATTAATGATATTTTGGTTTATGCACTATCATAAAGTCCCATGTGACTTTAAAGCCCCATTCACAATGAAAGTCTCAGTTAGCATTGTTGGTAAAATAACTTTTAGGTGCTAATTTTGGACATGGAAAGCACTTGTAATCATTTTTGAACAATCAGATTACTCTAGTCATACATTCATTTTTGGCCAATCAAAGCATTGTAAAGTCATGGGGTTACATTTTTCAGCACTGGGAGTCCATTTCTCTTTTTCTTTTTGTATTCTGCCTTTACAGTTTAAAAATCCCCATGTGATTTTTATAATTTTATTGTAATTTTAATAAATTAAATCAATAGTTGTGAAAGTGAAGGATGTTTCTACCAGTGTTCAAAGGAAAATTAACTCTAGGAGTTAAAAAAACTAAATATTTCTGCTAATAATAATAGTTTTTCCATTTAGTTACTTGATATGAAATGCTCATACAGTATGCCATATAACACTGTATTATAAAGCATCCTTTTTTTTTTTTTTTTTTTTTTTTGTGAAAATGTTCAATATCCAGTGGTCTTGGACTGGATTAAGTTTTTAATGATTGTTTTTTTGAACCAATTTTTATTATTAATTGAGGGACACATTGTTATGTGTTCGGATGCTTTTCATTCCCAACTATATGTATCTTAAAAGCAAAATATGTAGATATGTGCCTAACAATGTGCAAACAAAACTATAAAATGATTAGTATGTGTTGGTATTAGCTGTATAGTACAAAGAAAACCACAGACATTTGTGGTATCAGAAAAAAAAAACAGCATGTGTACCCTGTATGTGTGAAAGATGTTTAGTTTTATCTGAAAACATTCTTGACTTGGATGAGGCTAAAGGTTTTTAGGAATGAAAAGAATCCGAACACATAACATTTTAAAGTATTTTTTTTTTTTTTTTCATTCTCTGTTTTTGAACTCGTTCTTTTGTTGACATGGACGGCTTCTTCAGTGGCTTTTAAGCTTTTATTCTTGCATGATATGCTTGATTTCTCTCAATTGGAGTTTTAGCCATCTTCAAAATACTCTTGTAGGTTGGTAGGTTGTAAACTTTTTTTCAACACTTGAAATTAGATTTCGTATTTTTACAATTCGATAGTAGACAATGAAAGAAAATCAAAACCGCTTAAATTTTTAAAATAAAATTGCTAGAACTGAAGTTGTGAATGATGTAGCCTTTTATGGTCACACCTGCTACTTACTCTATTGAATCAACATTACTGACTGAGGTAGGAGAAGCAAGACAGAGCAGAAGCAGATTAGTAGTTCAAGGTTCAAGACTAGTTGGGAGTGATATAAGCATTTCTGTCTCGCATTTTCATTACCAATCGGTTTTACTTTGTCTGAAAAATTTAGTAGCTGCCGCCAAAGATGTTTTCACATAAAAAAAAAAAAAAAAAAAAAAAAAAAACTTAAAAGTGCAGCTGGATTCAGGCAATTATCAAAATTCATTTATCCTTGAGGGTTAGAAATTGAATTTAGGATAGAACTTGCACATGATCAAAACAAATCTTTCAGCTGCATATCTGGACTTGTACATGTATATTACTAATATACACCTCAATATACATGTATATTGAGGTGTATATTAGTTTGAACCAAGGTGACTTAAATTTAAGTTCATGATAAAAGGTATTACTTTTATTTTCAGACAGACTCATATTGGTATTCTAACATTTCTGAAAAGGTACATAGTATTTATTCTCAGTGCTTTAGAATGAATCACTTGCTGGCTTCATGATTTTAATTTAGAAAATAATTTCCTATTATTCTCAGTAGATTCCATATGAACAACAGTAGCAACCTGTATTGTTATCAGTTACTGGAATGATGATATCCAGCAATAGTTTAACTGAACAAAAATATGGCATGGTATTCCACACAGCAAAGCTGAAAACGTTTTTTGGCTTGCACCTCATATAGTATAAAATATAACCCTATAGTGTTTGCCGGCAGCTTTTTGTGGACACAGTACACCTGGCTAAGTTCACAAAAGGATGCATGCTAATTATATGTTGTTTAATACCAGTTTGATTGAATACTATGATGTGGTCACAAAGGAATTGGATGCAAAAAAATAATTTTGATATCATATACTTGGATTTTAGGAAAGCTTTTGATACTGTTGCACATGGAAGACTGCTGTACAAATTGGAGCAGTATTGCATTAAGGGCAAATTTCTGCTATGGATAAAGAGATAGTTGAGTGGGAGAAGATAGTGTAATCAATGGACACTGCTCTTCGTGGACTAATGTTATTAGTGGAGTCCTTCCCAGGTTCGGTGCTAGGTCCATTGTTGTTTTCTCCATTTATTAATGATATTGATGAAGGTGTGTCAGGCTTAATGTCTAAGTTTGCAGACAATACAAAGGTTGGCAGGGCTGTTAATGACAGTATGCTACTGCAACAGGATCTAGAAAAGTTGAGTGGATGGGCTTAGAGGTGGCAACTGAAGTTTAACATTGACAAATGCATATGGGTAGCAGTAACCCCAGCGTAACGTATCATCTGTGTGGTACTACACTCATGGTGGTAGAGAATGAAAAAGACCTGGGGTAATTGTACAGTTAGATATGAAGTTTTCTGAGCAGTGCAGACAGGCGGCAAGATATTTCTAAGTAGCTCATGATGTCCTGTCAATGATATACATGTCTGGAGGCTTCATTTTAGGAAGGATGTAGAGCTGCTGGAATGAGTACAGAGAAGGGCAATGAGATTGGTGAATGGAACAAAGAGTTGCTCTTATGAAGGAAGGCCTAAGTTCTGCAAATTGCAGTGTCTGGAAACTAGGCACCTGTGAGGTGATCTGATTGAGGTGTATAAGGCCTTGAATGGTTTGAGCAAGCTCAATGCTGATGGGATTCTTTCTCTTGCCCAGATTAATCGCCTGAGGGGACATAAATTTAAATTAAGGAAAGACAGTTTAGAATAGATGTGCGGAAATTTGCCTTTAGCCAGCGGGTGGTTGATTGCTGGAACAAACTTCCATCTGCCGTTGTAGAAGTCGACAGCTTAAATAAATTCAAGGCAGAACTAGACAAACATTTGGAGTGACTGGATGGGTGAAATGGGATTGGTTTTTTTTTTAATTTTTTTTATGATGCTGTTATAAGCTTGTTTTCTTGCATCATATGCCTCTACTAATGCTAATACTAGTCCTTTACAAAGTGTTGAACAATAGTAAATGGCATAAACGGCTGTATGAATTTATTGTTATTTATTATACATTTTATTGAGTTGTATAATATAATCATTCTTGTTTTGCACTTTTTTTTGTACATTTTGTTAGGCATATCTAGGTGTATCTCTTTGCTTGGATGTTAAACTTTTAATTGCACAGTCAGATGCATAAAAATTCTTATGTCGTATTATATTATTACCCTTTGTATTTATGATTTTTTATCTGAGTACATATTAATGCATGTGAGCTGTATGAAAATTGCATTTTTGTATTTGCTCCTAGGATAATGTGACAAGAGTGCTTAATGGAGTACAGTCAATAAATTTACAGAGCCAGACCAATCTACTGAGTGATGGTAATGTTCATTAGATTATTATTCTTATGTTTTGCCTTTCACTACTTTGATTTCTTCATATCTATTACAAATTATTTTTGGAATGATATTTCTAAGTTAAAAAAAATAATTTAAAAATTTTTTTTAGATACTGAGCTGAAGTCTGCTAACTGTGAGCAAGCAGTGGATACTGATGATAATTTTAGGAACAGAGAAACTGCAGTGCCATTGCTTCAGAATTCTGATAATCACATTGTGTCCATTAGTGAAGAACTTTTTCCCATTAGCAGTGAAGAAGCTATTGATGGTACTGTTAAGAGAGAATAGAATAATCCCAATAGACTACCACTTTGTTATCATCTGAATCTCGAGAGCAGCATGAACAGAAGGATTTTTAGGATATACTCTGATTTTTACGTGTAGATGTGTTAGTTTATTACTGATATCCTTTAACCTTTGAACTAAAAATAACAGTTTTATTTGCTTATGAATTGTTATAGAGGTATAAAAAGCTGTTATTTGCTTTTTATACCCCACTTACTTTGTTATCATCTGAATCTCAGGCAGTAACAGTGTGAACAGAAGGGTTTTTTGCCTGTAGATTTGTTGGTTTTTTACTGACATTCTTTAACCTTTTTTGAACTAAAAACAACAGAGTTATGTTAACTTATGAATTGTTATGGAGGTATAAAAAGCTGTTATTAACCATTCATATTAATTTTAAACAATGTCCATCGGTAAACATGGGAAAGGCTCGGGGGCTCAGTTGTTTTTCTTGGTGTGGTTGTTAAAGAGCATCGGGAGGCATTCATGAATCTTGTGAGGGAATCCAGAACTTGTAGTTTGGCCATTCTCATATGTACAAGCAAGTTTGTCTTTCAGATAAATCCAAAAGAAATATATAGGTGTTTATTAAGATTTTAAAAAAAATTGTGTTTCCTGTAGAAATGTTAAGTTTATTTTTTATGATACAGAAAAGCACAACACATGATATTTGGTTTGTAGCATAAATTAACTATATAGAAAAGCAGTTGTGTGAATGTTGTTTGTTTGTTTGTTTGTTGAGAGTGTTTAACAGGTAATGCATTATATGGTATGTGACAGTATTCTAAATTTTCAGTGCATGTCACATGCAGTTTAATATTTACTTATCTTTGTACACAATTAGTTCTTTTAGATTCTCACTAGTTTTACAACACTAAAACTGGGTAGCTATAAGTTTGACCTATAAACTAATTGTCATTGCACTTTGGAATTTAATTATTTTAACTTGCTCAATTTCTCTGTTAGAGATAAATGCTATGTCTAGAAAGTAATTTTTTTATGTATGGGGACAAACATGTGGATATGTTTAACTCCACTAGCTAGTGATTTTTTTTTTTTTTTAGTTGATATATTTGATTTGTGAGTTATGATTTTTACCCATTTATTTGTTATTATTTTTAAGATACAAGAATATGTATGTTACAAACACAAATCAGTCACTAATTATTCATAAACTGCAGTAGTACTAATGCTTCTCTATGGGGGAAACACTGAATGGAAAATTTTACTGGAACCTGGGAAAAGTTCACTTTTCCCAGGTTTCAGTGGTTTGTCATGTTATTCAAATGCTGATGGTTATATTGATGTTCAAAAACTGATGCCTCCTATCGTAGTTTTTTCTTAAGAGTTATCTATGGTGTATCCACACTGATATTATATAGATATAAAACTCTTGCTCTTAACATATTATACCTTGTTGCATTTAGTTATTTTAAATTGTTCAAAAACAGACCTACTGAATTTATTGAAGTGAGCTTTAGCAGCCATGCTTGCTCTGCTCATCTTTATCTCAGAGTGTGTGGTGAACATGTGATTAACTTTTTATATCAGTTTTCTTTCAGTATTGAACAGTAGCGGTGTAATTATTTATTGTGATTTTTGCTGTTTTTATACTTCTCTAGATTTTCCAGACTATTTTAGTTTAATTCTCTTAATAATTTACTGTTGAAATAAATATTAGATTGATTTGTTTTCTGTGAATATTATCTACTCCAAATATATTGAGAAAGCCTAGGAAAAAAAAAAAAAAATTCTTCCAATTCATGTACGAAGATTTTTATAAGTGTGATATTTCAGCCCGTAACGTAAGTGGAAAGGATACAACTTTGAATCATGATAGAATATCTGTGTGTCCTCATTTTTATTTGTCTATATTAAATGAAATGTTAATATTTTTTTTTTTTTTTTTTTTAATGAGTAAAATTGGCTCTTTTGTCCAAATTTCTTGAAAAATATGAAGGCTACTGCTTTAAAATTATTCCACATCTTAGCTGAAGAAACACATCTTGTGTTTTATGTTTTGGCAGGTACATTACATATTTATGTTGGTTTGCCTTTAATAAAGATATATCTTTTAATTTAACTTAATTTTTTAAATAGCATTAATTAATCATTTTGGCCATTTTATATGCTATATGGGCATTTAATTGGAGGTTTTTTTTTTTTTTTTTTTTAAACAAAATAAAACACCTGAACTCAAAATTTATAAATAGTCAATAATATGCAATAGAACAAAATGCAAAAATAAAGAACCAGTACCTTACATTTATCATATTTTATAGTGAGATTTATAATGTATGTGCAAAAAAAATTATAAACACTGTCTACTGAAACACTGCAAAATGGGTCAGCATTAATAGTTTTTACAATACAAATTTCAAAATGTGGGCAGCTCTGTTATTTTTTATTGTTTTTGAGAAGTCATTTATAGGAAATGTTATGAGTTTTTTCCCTGATATAAAAGAAATATTAGATTATACTTGTCTGGAAATTGAGTAGAGTGGTGTGCATCTTCACCTGCTATGAAAACTTCTACAAATTCATTAGAAAATTTCATCATTATTTACATTAACTGGCTTTAATTTTTATTATAGTTCTGACATTACTAAGGAAAGTTTTTTTTTTAATTTATATGGATGTTTGTCGGGTTTTATACTTGGGTAGTAAAATTTGTCATCTTGATAAACTTACTTTTGGTGAGGAATTGTAAATATGAAGACTGTTTTTCTTTCTTTCAATTTGATAGTTTTTCAGGCTTAGCTGTATTTTGTTTTTGATTATTGGTTAAAGGCTTTTGTGATATTTCTATTATCTTTGTTTATGAATATTCCCTGAGACCTCAAACACTGTTTTAAAATGGCCCGAGTCCATTTACTTGTGAGTAATATTCATTTTTGTTTGGGATCTTGGCATGCTATAAATGCTTTCTTTGAACTATTCCTGTTTAGTCTTGTGGGTACCTTTTTATTTCTACATTATTTGTAAATGGCAGCTCTCATAATATGTTGATCATTAGGATAACTGTTATTGATAATTATTATGTTTCTATATTCAGAATCTGTTTTTTAGTATTTTTTATTTTGTATGTAATGCTTGGCTTTTTTTGGCATTATTTTATTAGTTTTATTTTATATGATAACATTATTTAAACAAAAAATTTGCAATTTTTTTCTAGATTCATTAACATTATTTAGAGAGGAGTGTGTTTCCTTTTTTTTTTAACCACCCTCTTGAAATGCTGTCTATATGCATTTTGCCTTTCACACTTCATTTTAATTTTCAACCTACAAAAGCTCAAACCAACGTTATTCTCTTTGTGCAAATTAACCATTCACAATTATAATAATTATTTAATGCTATATTAAAAGATTTTACTAAGTTTCCAAATTAATTAATTAATCAAAATTAAATTAAAACTGCCTGCAGAGAACTGCAAATATTTTGAAAAGTTTGTTTTTCTCTTTACCAAGAATTTTAGGCATTGAACATTGGGAGTCTGATTTGATAATCCAGTTTTCTTGCATTGTAATAACCCTGATAAAAAAATAATAATAAATGATGATATTTTTATAGATCTATATCTTAACAACTTGGAAATCCCTGAAAATATCAAAATTCATATGTTGAACTTTGCTTTGTGACCCATTATCAGTGGCAGACCATTGAAGAGGAGGGAAGGGAAAAAAAAAAATTGAAAAATATCTTTTGAAAGCCAACAGTTAGAAGAATATCACAATACTGAAGAACGCAAATAACCTCCTAAGCAGAATCCATAATCCGAAGACTAACTGCTCCAACGTCTCAGCCTTGCATTAAATTTAAATATGTCAATATCCCAGCAAAAAGAAGCTATTAAAACTCTAGGAAAATGCATATCTTGCCCTGGGAAAAGATGTCCTTATGCAATAGACATTTAACAACAAACTCAAAAACTCCTGCCAAATTAGAGGATTAAGTATGGAAAATCATAACTGCCCACTCTTTCTAGCATGTAGCATTACATCTAGATTAGAGAAAAACTTCTGCAAATGTTTGTATCACCAGTGTGGAGTGGATGCAATAGCTGCAGACCGCACAAGCCTAATAATGGGGAAGATAACTTCACTTGTCCTTCAGTTCCATGAGAATGAAGAACATCAACACCTGCTTAAAGTTTTAAATGCATAACATCCTCATTTTCCCAGATTTTTACTGTTCCTTAAAGTAAAATTTGCCACAAGAGCCAGCACAAACCTAATAATGGGGAAGATAACTTCACTTGTGCTTCCCCATAATAGAAGATGAAAGTGAGAAATGAGGGAGGGGATAATTGTTTAGTATCGAAACACAAGGCTTGTACTTGACCCTAAATGCAATGGAAAATAAAACATTTTCCAAAACTAATAAAGAGCGAAATATTGAACTGAAGAGAATGCAAATAAGCAGACAAAATTTGCTGATGATACAAAAGTTGGTAGGGTGGTTAATAACAGTGATAAAGGTATGCTACTGCAACAAGATCTGGAAAAATTAGGCAGATGGGCTGAGAAATGGTATTTGAAGTTTAACAGTGATGAATACAAGGTGCTGCATATGGGTAGCAGTAATTCAGGATAACCAGGACAGCTCATGGGGTTTGTCAATGATATACAGGAATTTTGCTAGCAGGGATTAGGTCATTATCCCACTGTAAGGCAGTGGTTACGCTGCATCTTGAGTATTGCTTACAGGTCTGGAGGCCTAATTTTAGAAAAGATGTGGATCTGTTGGAATGTGTGCAGAGAAGGGCAACAAGATTAGCGAAGGGAACAAAAAGTGGTCTTACCAAGAAAAGCTTCAGTTCTGCAAATTGCAGCATGAGGAGACCAGGATACTTCAATCACATCCCCTGTAAGGTGATGTGATTGAACAGTTTAAGGCTTTGAATGGATTGAGCAAGCTCAGTGTTAATGGCATTCTTCCTCTTACTCAGACTACACACATGAAGGGGGGGGGCATAAATTCATATTGAAGGATGGTTGTAGGACAGCTGTGCAGGTGGTTGATTGTTGGAACAGACTTCCATTCATTGTTGTGGAAATGAAGTTTGGTTAAATTTAAGGAAGAACTAGACAAACTATGTGGAAAGTATTTTTCTTACCATATGTGGCCCATTTCTCTGGCATATAGAAACGATAGGAATGGGTAGTTGCGTGAAAGATGTTTTGAAAGATAATGCAAAAAAATCGGAATTGGCTGAACATGCAGTGAGGCATGTACAATGAATGTAACCTCAAGATTTGAGGGGGGGGGGAATTTTACTAAAAGGAATTTTTTTTTTTTTAACCTTTTAATTTTTAAAATTTTTAAGAAAATTTAACCAAAAAAAAACAACTTTCAGCAGAAACAATGGCAGAGGTATTTGACATATGGAATGGATTATTCAATAACACAGTTTCCTGACAAGCAGGTGGAAGTTTTGAGAGTAATTTTAACCACTTGAAATCTAGTTGAGAAATTGGTCGCCGAGTTCAAAGCTATTCTTATATATATATATATATATATATATATATATATATATATATATATATATATATATATATATAAAAAGATTGTATTAAAGAGTAAAAACAGAAAACATCAGAGAGTTAAATAAACTGGATATGGCAAATGCACCGAAGCGCGCAAAGCAGCAGCAACGGATGCAAATGTAAATATTATTTGACAAATTTTATTTGTCATATTAATTATAATATATATATATATATATATATATATCACGTTCTGTTGGAGAATTATATTTGATTTACTAGGTTCTACTCCAGTCTGCAATCAAGCAAGGCTCTGAGAAAGTTGCTATAGCATAATACTGAATAATAAATGAATTTTATCACAGTATAAAGAGTAAATAATTAGTATTAATATTTCTGGATACTATCCATGAAGAAACTAACTCATTAAATATCTTTATTAAACCTTCATATTAGTTTCTACTTTATTCCGTGCACAATAACATGCACTGATGAAAGTTAGAGGAAAAACCTCTGCAAGCATTTGTTTCACCAGCCCACAATTATTATGTGGGATTATTATTTTAGAGGAACCCCACGGGTCATCACTTCAGGAGTCAATAGTAGTGCTGAGCCTATCAGTTTGTTCACATTAAATTCATTTTTTTGTGGAGGAGTTCATTTGCTGTACTGTTTCTTGATCCCTTTCATGGAATCCTTTTTCAAATCCATAATGATTTAATCTCAGTTATTTCAGTGTTTATGTAATATACAACCATTGTTTATTATATTCCGTTTTAGTTATCTGAAAAAAAAAAAAAAAACTAAAATACAATGAAACCTCAATTATCCGTAAGGAACAGGATCAAGATTGCCTCGCCTCAGATGATGTAAATCTTGGATAACAGAAATTACTTTTTCAGCTTTGTATAGGGGCATTCATTCATTAATTTTTAAAATGTTTCTATTAAATAAATTATTAAATATGACTTCTGAATGTCCAAACCAGTGAGAAATTGTGTAAAATATATTTGCATGTGCTGGATAAATGTTTTACAAAAAATATATAATATTGCCAAATATTAATGTTCTAGTTGTTAATATATTTCAGTTTAAGAACTGGTTGAAAATGATTTGGCCATTGGCATACACATTATCATGCAAACCATTCCAAGATTGGTGCTATTGACTGGCACAAAATCTCTCTCGCCTTCAGCTTAGTTAGGCATTCTTTTTAACAGTTTGTTCTGTACTACTCAGGGCCATGCCAAGGTACTTGGGGGTCCAGATGCAAAAGGAGTTAAGGGGCTTGTTTATTTATGTTGAGACTTTGATGGCTCCCTAGATCAGGGGACCCTGGTGCAGCACAACCAATGCATCCCCCATTTGCATGGCCCTGGTAGTACCAATTCTTTTATTGGTTTTGGCTAGCCAACACTTAGGTAGAAGCTCAGATAATTGAGGTCCTATTGTATAAGAAATGTATATTGATGAGTGGGTGTAAAAAAACATTTTATTTAAATGTTATTTAAACGGTATTTAAATCCAAAAATGTAGATGAAAGTAAAAGTGGTATTTTAACCCTTTTAAATAATTTTGATAGCTATTGCCTAATATTTTTGTATATTTGAAACAAAAGAAATTATCTTTTTGTGAGAAAGTACTTTGTTATAAATTCTTTAATATATAAGATATTTATATATGTATATAAACCCAAGAAAAATGAATATATTCAATCAGAAAAAAGGAACTATTTAGTCACTTTATTTTGGAATAAAGAAGATTGTAATAAATTTTTGCTTTGTTGTGTGAATTCTTTATAAGTTTTAAGCTTTATGAAAGTATATTTTTGCATGTTTAATACAGTGTTCTCTCAATTATCCAGGCGTGCATTATGCAGTTTGTGGATTACCATGTATAATTTTTTTTTAATTCACCAAATATAGGATCATGAAATTATGCACATATAAATTACAGGCAGTCCTCAGACTTAATGATAGTATTAATATTAGCCATATATCAAGCTTTCTAGGAAGCCTGAGGCTCCTTCTGTACAAGCCAAACAATAAATAAATAAAAATAATAAAGAATAAAAACAAACACTTGCTGGCTAAAGGAAAACTTCTTGCAATCCTTCTTGCAATCTAAAAATCTTCCTTTTAAATTTGAAATCATGGTCCCAAGTTCTGGAATTGTTTATAATAGTGAGAATTTCACCTTCACTCTTTTTACTTTTTCCCCTCAGGGCTATACCTCCATCAGAGTACACCTCCATCGTCTTCTCTAAGGTGCCTAGATGCTACTCTCTGCAGCCAATGTATTATAAGTCTTTCCTCATATGAATGCCCCTTTACCAATAGAACTAAAGTGTTGCCTGTCTTTGGATCTTTTCAAAAGTGTGATGTCATTCTTTAGGTGCAGTCTCCATACTGGAACACAGCATTCTAAGTGCAGTCTTACAATTGCTTTATACAGTAGGATTATGACATCTCTATCTCTACAAGCCAATGTATGTTAAATCATCAGTAGGACACCATGGCCTTCTTTGCTGTCTGTCTACACTACTTGGAGAACTTCATGTCCAACCATACTGTAACTTCCAAATGTAAGATCTTGCATTTTGCTTCATTAAAGCTTAGGTGCTACTTTTTTGGCCATCCTCGAAGTCTAAGTTATCTTAGTTGTCTAAGTAGAGTAGAAGAGGTACTGCTTTGCAGTACCTCTTCTACTGTACTGAATCTTGACATAATCTGCAAATTTTCTTGAGAAACCCCACTTTGTATGTTGGCCCAATCTGAAGAGAACCATTAATCACAACTCTTTACCTCTTACCCTGCAGCCACCCTGTGGTCCATCTAAGAATTTTTCCTGTAATTCCAACACATAACAGCTTATAGAGTAAAACATCACTTGGGATAGAAGAAAATGCTTTGCTGAAATCCAAATAAACTGCCAAAATTATTTCATACATACAGCTCATGAGTGACTATCAAAACAGCTTACCAAGTTGCTTAAACATGATTTTCACTTTACAAAACCATTGCTGTTTACTTCAGAATTAATTCCATTTCAATCCAAATGGTGTGTGCTTCACACTTGATCATTGGTTCCATGATTTTCCCTACCACAGAAGTCAGAATGGCTGGTCGGTAGCTTAATTCACTCTTAGAACTGCTTTCTGTATTTGATGATACATTGGCACTTCTCCGATCTAAGGGAATTTCTCCCGATTCCAGAGATGCCTCAGAATTAACCTTAATATTCAGTGCACTCACTTGTTACCTTCCTCAAAATTACTGAGTACATCAACTCCAAGAGCCTTATTTGCCTTTCTGTTCGACTTATCTTTTTCAATTTGTTGACGGATTACATTCTGAGTGGTGCTGTAAGTCAAAGCAATGAGTTGGGGAAATGCGATTATATTAGGAGTGCCAGTATTTCAAAATGAAAAGGTATCAAAAAGTTCAGTGGTTTAACCAAAAATAAGTAGAAGGAATATCTGTCTCTGGTTCAACGTGCACTCATAAAGCCAGGTTATTCCTGAAAGTCAGTATAGTTTAAAATACTTTCTGATGTATGTAAGAATACAATAAAATCTAAATGTTGAATTATCCATGCATCCTCTCTCCTCAATTAGCCCAGATAAATAAGAATACACTGTATTAAAACCTAATTTTTCTAAAAGATATGCATCACAGGTATATACCATGTTTAATATATCACCTGTGTTATTTCGTGCATTTATCTTTTAAAAAATATTTTAATGGATACTCAAATAAATAATATTTTAATATTAGTAAAATAATAAGAGGAGTTTACCTCAATATAATACGTAGAACACTTCCATATGATTACCTCCAGAAATTAAAACGAAAAAATCGACAACTTACCTTACAAATTATTTATATTTTACATTAGAGTAAAATATAAATAATTAAAATAATCAATTTAACACAATTCAAATCAATTTAAAACAATTAAAAATAAAATTAATGGATGAATGAATGGGATGCATATGGGATGAAAATGAATGGGATGCATATAAAGAAGAGGCATTTTTTAAAGGCTTTCATGCTGCAAAAGCTCTGATTAGTGACTCCACAAAGAATTCCCTCTTTCACTTTTTCCACACTGATCTTCGGAAATTTTTTACCTAAATAATGAAATCCTGTCGCATTCACCTTACCCATCACTTTCAGAAAATCTTCATTAGACCAAGTTTAATGTGGAGAGGTAGAAGGAAGATCTTCAATGGATTGACTAATATAGTGTACTACACAGTACCCTTTCTTGGCTCATGTGAGATTCTTTGAGGCAAATCATGTCAGATGTAATGGCTGTCCCATTAACATAGGAAACTATAACTACACTGGCCTCAGAGATTTTTTTAATTCTATACAGTGGGACCAACTGTAGGTGTTACCAACAGCAAATTCTAAATGGGAAGCATTCAAGGAATTAATCTTGGAAACTACTGGGCTTTTCATACCAACTAAAAAATACTGTTCAAGTTTAGGCCCAAATGGATGCCAGATGAATTAACGAGACTTGTGGCGGAGAAGAAAAATGAATGGATGCATATAAATTATCTGGCGACACAGAAGCCTATGGTAGTTATTAGTATTAGCCATATGGTGCAAGGAAGCCTGAGGCTTATGCTGCACCAGCCAAAAAAATTTCTGAATTGTCCTGAGAGAGAGAGAGAGAGAGAGAGAGAGAGAGAGAGAGAAAACAAGAGTCAGAAGTAGAAAGGGATCACCAAGAAAGAGAAGAATGATGATATCCAGTTCAGGACCCTGGGTGTGCCAAGCCCATACAAGATATGAGCCCTCGGGGTTGTAAGACAGTCTGTAATCAAGTCACAAAGGAGGTTAGGCAAGCAAAGGCAGATTATGAGAAATCTTTGGCAAAGGATGCAAAGAAAAACAGCAAAGACTTCTTTACTTATATAAACTCTAGAAGGAAGGGATGAATCAGATTGGTCCACTTGATATTGATGGTTTGACTGTTAGCATTAGTAAAGGCACATGATGCAAGAAAGCAAGCTTTTATATAGCATCAGCCAAAAAAAAAAAAAAAACCTCATTTCATCCATCCACTCATTCCAGATGTTTGTCTAGTTCTGCCTTGAATCTATTTAAGCTATTGATGATACTGCTCAGATAGCTGACAAACTGAATGAGTATTTTGCATCTACATTCACACATGAGGAATTCTGTAGGGAAGTGGAGAACAGAAGCTTATTAAACACTAACAGGGAGCTAAATGATTTTGTAATAACTGAGAACAAAGGGGAGGAGAAATACCTGGTCTCAGAATCCTGAGACCCAGCAAGAATCAATGAAATGGAAGTACAAGGGTTCTCCCAGCCCAAAAAAATTTGTACAAAACCAGCTAGCAAAATTATGGCCACAATTTTTTGGGATGCTGAGGGAGTTTTTTACATTCACTACTTGGAACACAAGCAGACAGTCACTGGGGAGTCATATGCATCCTTACTACTAATTAGTCATAAAGTCATTGTCAAATTAATCATAATTGTAAAGGAAAAACGCTGTGGCAAACTTTCCAGAGTTGTGCTGCTTCTTCAGGACAACACACCAGTGCATAGGTCACATGCTGCTGCTTTGGGAGACTGACTTTACAGAACTTACCCATTCATCTTGTAGTCTGGATCTGACCCCACTGACTATTTACTGTTTTGACACCTCAAGAAAAACTTATGCGGACATCGCTTTGCTGATGATAATGAACTGAAGTCTGCTGTTTCTGCATTCTTTGATGGACAGCACAAAGAATTTTATTTATCTGCTATTTCCTCACTGCGAACAAAATGGAAAAAGTGTATTAAGTTCAGGGGAGTTACACTGAAAAATTAAAAAAAAAAAATTTTTTGTCTCTATATCATTTCCTTTATAGGTCGGAAAATAATTTATTGAATTCCCCTTGTATCTGTGAATTGCGTGTGTTCTGTGGTCTGTTTGCTGGATGAAAATATGGAGTTTCCAGGAGAAAACATGGTACCCTCGCCTGAGACCGACTAATTCAGTCATGTTGTGAAAAAGATCCTTAAAAATTTCTAGTGTCATTGATGGGATTCGAACTCAAATTTTTCCACCTGGTGTGGGGAGGACATAATTATACCCTATTCATAATTACCAAAACAGTGCCCTCGCAGCTAGTACAGGTTGGTAGAATCGCTGTCATTCCCACATCGAGTGGAAAAGACCCGAGTTCAAGTCCCATCAATGACGTGAGAAATTTTTATGGGTATTTTTTCACAATGTGGCTGAGTTAGTCAATTTTAGGCGAGGGACAGCATGGTTTTTTTTCATCCAGCAAACATAATTTGTCCTTGTGGGTGGTGCTGTGCTATCCACGAGGGCAAAGAGGCCTAGAGATTATTTTCGGTTTCTTCCCTGTCCAGTCCAATCCGACTGCAGCCTCTCATATTTTGCCATGACAATGTTGTTTGAGTATTGCAGCACTGATCAGAATTTGATAAAAAGAAATAAATCTACAAAAATATACTATAATAAATAAAAACTATAAACAATAATTAAATAAAAAAATAAATAAATATACACTTCCCTACCATTAATATCCAGGCACCTGCCTTTAGACAAAAAAAGAGCTTTTATTGTGTCATTTAATATTTTGTGCTGAAACCTTGTGCTTTTACGACGGCCTTCATTCTTCGCGGCATACTCTCAACCAGCTGTTTATACAGTAAATGTCAGGTGATATGTTCCTCCACTCGGCCTTTAACGCAGCCTCCAGTTCGGCCTTCTTCTTTGGGCGATCTCGACGTGCACCTACCCGACGATCCAATACATCCCAAAGATGCTCGGATCAGATCAGACTCTGGGCTGGCCAATCCAACTTTTCCACACCCATGTCCTCAAACCACTCTGTTATGACCTGATCAGTATGGCATAGCGCGTTGTCTTGCTGATACAGGTATGGGCCTTCCCCGAAGTATTGCCATAATGTTGGAAGTGCATAATTGTTCAAGCTGTCCTGGTATTGCACAGCATTCGTTGTTTTTATTATTATTATTATTATTATTATTAGCCATATGACGCAAGGAAGCCTGAGGCTTATGCTGCACCAGCCAAAAAAAAAAAAAAATCCCAAATTACCCTGAGAGAGAGAAAGGAAGGAATCACCAAGAAAGAGAAGAATGATGATATCCAGCTCAGGACCCTGGGTTTGCCAAGCCCATACTCACCAGATGTGAGCCCCTTTTGTCGATAACGACTAATGGGCTCAAGCCAAACCATGAAAGGAGCCCTATACCATGACACTGCCTCCACCAAACTTCATTGTTGGGAGGATACAATCAGGAATGAACTGTTCCCCATGGCATAGGACTGTTTTCCACTGCTCTACAGTCCAGGATTCGCGCTCCTTACACCATGTTAATCAGCGTCTAGCATTTCTTGAGGTAATTCTGTTGTACGTGTATATAAGCCTACGATTAGAGCTTCATTTTTTTGGCTTTTGTACGATAAAATCCTTAATGACATCACATATGCGGCCTTTCATTTAGCTACTTTGCTCAATTAATCGATAAATTAATCAAATCACTGTTATAATTAAAATTACCAATGAAGAGGTTGAAAGAAGTAACAGTTATAATATAAATTATATATCAGAATGTAATTTTCAGACTCATTTCCATTGCAAAGAGAAGTTAAATTGCATAGGAAAATTTAGAACAGAAACGATAAAATTATTGATCCATAATTTCGCAAAACTGTTAAGAGCTGAGAATCGTGTACAAACAAATGTTAATATATACTTAACATTTGCCGGTGTACATGCTATTGGCATAGATACAGTGAACTTACACTCTGCTCACGGTACCTGCTAAGCAAGGTGACGTTTCTGGCACAGGAAAGTCAGCGGATTGGAAAGCTGAGCAGCAAATCTCCCTCTTGGGTAACATTATCTAACTCTGAGGATATTTCCTTAACCCATTATGTATGCAGTATTTCTGGTTGCTCACTCTCTTTCTCCCTGGACTCTTCATCTATGGTGCAAGTTATCTGCGTTATCATTGATCTCACGATGTTTGTTGGGAGAAAATTTAAACTTTTTTTTTTTTTTTGCCTTTTTGTTGTACCAGAGTAGCACATAACTATTTCTCTATTGCTAACAAGTTTGCCATTTTGACTTTCGTTTCATCATATAAAACTATAAAACTTATTCAGAACATAAAAGTGATTATGGGGAGGAAGAGACCTGAGTTCGAATCCCGTCAATGACACGAGGACATTTTATGGGTCTTTTTCATAATGTCGCTGAGTTATTCTCAGACGAGGGTAGCATGGTTTTTTCTCCCAGAAAATTTGGTTTTTCATCCAGCAAACAGCAAAACGACCACCAAACACACAATTTACAGACGTTATATACGGCGCAATATGACGTAAGTTGTTGATGCGCCTAAACACCACAAAAACCAACCAACTAGACTCCCCATATCAAGTGGAAAAGATCTAAGATCGAATCCCATCAATGACGCTAGGAATTTTTATGGGTCTTTTAACAAAGTGGTCATTGGAAAGATCCATAAAAATACCCGTTCAGTTAGTCAGTCTCAGACATGGGTAGAGCGGTTTTTCTCACAGAAACTCAGGTATGTCGACCACCAAAAGACGAATCGACAACGGAACATACGCAACTTACAGACAATTCCAAAGAGAAAATTCTATTTTATAATTTAGAACTATTTCAATAATAGTGTACTGCATTTCGGTCCAAAATAACTATAAAAAGTGTTTAATTTAATTGTAATAAAATTTCAATTTTTTTAATCTCTGCATTAACTCATGCTTTTTTTAAGGGAATTCATCATTAATGTCTTCGCGGTAGTGCAGTTGGTAGAATCATCTTCTTCCCTCCAGCGGATAGAAAAGACCTGCGTTCGAATCTTGTTGATGATATGAGGAATTTTTATTTTTTATTGGTCTTTTTCACAACGTGGAAAAGGGTCAATAAACAACAGAAACAGAAAGTCGACCTCAGAACACAAGCAATTTCAGACAGTATCATGCAACAATATGGCCTTAATCGCTAAGGTTCCTACAACTACAACCATCATTAATTAGATCGAATTTTCAAATGTAGTTTATCACAGAGGAAAGTTTCCTTTGTGATAAACGAAATTTCGTGAAGAAAATTTTTTTATGGGTTTTATTCACACTCTGGCCAAGTTAGCCCGTCTCAGCCTAGGATTGGATGTTTTTTTGGTTTTTTTTTTTTTTTTTTTTTTTTGTTAAAATTGTTGTTTTTTTATTCCAAAACCCAGGAACCTGACCAGTTCATGGGCCTAATGTTCTGCGCATATATTATGAATGCTACATATAGGATTTTTCATAAAAAAAAAAATAATAAAAAATACTTGAATTGGAGTACTGTATTTTGTTATTTAATATCATAATTTTTAATAAATGTTATAATTTAATGAATGTTTTCCATGGAAAGATATATGATACATTTTAATTTTCGTGTTTTAGTACTAGTAGTAATTACTACTAGTAATTATTATTAGTACTAAAAGTTTATGGAAGTTTATGCCAACAGTCACCTACACGATGGCTGAAAGCAAACTTCCGTGCGTCCTGCAATCATCCTAACTCAATTTGAATTTATGCTCCCATCATCTGTGTATTCTGAGATTCCATCAACAGCTTACTCAATCCATCTGAAACATTAAACACTCCAATTATGTCTCCTCGTAGGTGCATAGTTTCCAAGCTAGAGTTTTTAGAACTCTGGTCTTTTGCAGCAAGAGAATCCATTTGTGTCATTGGCAAATCTGGCCTTTCTTCTGTGTACCAGTTTCAACAGATCCACATCCTTCTGAATTCTTAAAATGAAGCTTCCAGACTGTACCTCTAGATGCAATCTAGCCTAATGTCCTAGCTGCCTTCTGCACTGCTCAGAGAATTTCATATCATACTGTGTAATTACCTCTGGACTTTTTTTTGTTCTCTATCACCTTGAGTGTGGTGTCACCCACTGGTATATGGGCAGCAATAATCCCAGATTATTACTACCCATATATGCAATACTTTGCATTTACCAACGTTCAACCTCATTACTGCTACTTCTCAGACCATCTGCCTAATATTTCTAGATCTTGTTCCAATAGTATGCCTTGATTCCTATCAACCAGCCTGTAAACCTTTATATTACTCATTACTATACTCCTAGCTTTGATGTATAAGCTAGTATACTTGAACCTGTTTTTGCTTTTAGTAACCCAAACACAATCCACATATTTGCTTGTCCCACGAAAATCCCTCATTTGTAAGCAAGCCTTGTAGTTCCCAACATTTTCCTTTTTTAGGCTGTCACATATCCCAATAGAAGCAGCGCAAGGTTTATTTTCACCTTTGCCTAGGACTAGCAGTTTCTTGATCCATCTATTACTGTATCGATAGCATTAGTAAATATTCTTGCACCTCTTCTATTTAAGTGTGTTTCTATTCCTGTTAAAAAAAAAAAAAAAAAAAAGGCTCTCCTGTTAACAAGCAGGGATAATGCTGAGGAAAATTGTTTAAAAGTACAAGAGAGAGAGAGCGAGAGAGAGAGAGAGAGAGAGAGAGAGAGAGAGAGAGAGAGAGCGAAAATGCAAGATTATTTCATCGTAATGATTCTGTTATTCGACCAGAGTGAAATTCCAATAAGATTGCTGTTTGATAAATACCACCAGAAAGCATTCGAGTATAGTGAAGTTTGGGACATGCCATTAAAGACAGTGCTGAATCACAGTATTGTATAATCCGTTAAAGCAATTCGTTTTGAAGTCGACCGCATTCTTGTCATTCCAATAGAATGACAAGAATAAAACTTTTTTCTTAGAATAAAAAATGTTTCATGGTGCAGATGGAAATGGGAAAACGCACATTCGCCAGATGATCTTTAATGTGAAGAACAGGTACAAAAGTATGCGCACAATGTCACTGCTATTTTAATAGAAGAATTTAGGGCTCAAATAGTCCACTAGAAGATTGACTACCACCGAGACGACCCAGATTTAATCTTTATGTTTGAAGGGGAAATAAATATATAAAATATATCATTCCTAAGAAAATACTTCCAGGAAAAGCAATGACTAGATGTAGTATTTTTATGGTGAGTTACAGACTAAGAAATTGAGGATAATCTTTAATTTTTACCTCAAGTCTTGAAGGTATTTTTTTATACATTAATAAACAATATCTTAACTGCCATTTTTATATATTCAAATAACTATAACCGTTCGAATATTAAATATTGCAAGCGTAATAAATGATAACTATAAATCTAAGATATACTTATAAATTGATAAACGTTAGGTCTTATAAATTGATAAACGTATTTTATTTTTATATCTTGCTATTCCCATGGTTGTATTTTTACTTTCTTCTTATTTCCTATTATCGGTTATATTTTTATTTATTTCTCGGAAGGAGTAAGTGGGAAGTAAAGAGCCGCCAGGATATCAAAGTTGTGGATATTTCAGTCGTCTGCTATAGTAGCGAGTGCAAAGTCATGTTCACCTTCTCTTAGATGGCGTCATGCTGTAGTTGGAAAAAGAATTGAGTTTGAAGGGAAACAAGTTTGAAAATTCACGTAAATGAGTACGTTAAAAAACAGCATTATTTTCTAACATAAGTTATACTATATTACGTTGTTAATTTGTCTTCTAGAGATTTAATTTAATATAAAATATTAAATTACAATTCTTTCAAATGAAGTAATATTTTCTGATATTAGTATTTTTAATTTCAAGTATTATTTAAAATTAAGTTACGTAATTTTTTATTTCTGTATTTATTTTTATTTATTTAAATTGCGAAAAGCTGATAGTAGCTAATTAATACTGCCCAAAAATAGAATCGATATTGGATATTTTTCTATATTTGCATTTATTTCATTTCGTTTTGAGAGGAAAAGTGAAATTTATTTTTTAAAAAATCTTAAGAACTACTAATCGGAAATTGGTTTACATTTTATGTTTTGAGAACTCAGTTTCTTAGAATAATATTTTACAACTAAATCAACCTAAGGAATCTGGCACTGTGGTCTTCGATCTCAAGAATCTTATTGGAAGTAAAATTATTGGTCTCTGATAATGCCATAATAAAATTTAGTTTAGCGAATATTTTGTGCATTAGGCCTTAACGATTTTTTTTTTATTTTTCTGGCAGTGTAGCAATGTTTATTGCGTTCTGTCAAAAATATTAGTTACAGTTAAATATTACTGCGAATAGAGCACCTTATTAAAACTTCAAGTAGTTTGCGATAAGAGCAATGAGATTATTTTCAGGAAATATAAAACCTAGAATTCATAAGTGGTGCCCGTATCGAGACGTTAAAAGTTCGCCCCCCCCTCTTGGATTTTCCCAGCGTACTGCACAATAAAGAGGTTCACATTAGAAAGAAATTTCTACATTTAGATTGCCTAGCTCCGTTATTTAAATTCACGGTTCTCCCTGCAGCAGATGGTCGCTGTTGAAGAAAAATTCAATTTCAGAAACGGTATTAGATTTGTGGGTAAATATTTCCCTATCTCTACTGGCCAGATGAACATCTGCAGTTTATTGAATTCTTTGATACTGTGCATGACAGTTCTCTTCTTTGAGGCCAAGTGGAACGAGATGTTGTGTAACATTAGAGTAGGTTTCGATTTATTTTAGTGGAGACTAACCAGAATGGAAGGCCACTGGCTGAAAACGGGCATCGTCCAAAGTGACAGCAGCGTTAACAGATGACACTGTATCATTGAAATGGTTTTCCTCCCATCGGCAGAGCCTACTAACTCAATTTATGTTTTAATTATTTTTCGGGGAGTCATTAGTAGACGCATAACTTTTCGGAACGTTTAATATTATTAAAGATTAAAATCATCAAATATTATTTTATTTTTATAGCGGTGTGTATAAGATTAAAATATTCATTATTTCGACTTGTATTTTTTATTATTTTATTCAATAGACGCCAAAAGACTACTCATAAATGCCAAAAGACTTTTATCTGTTGTAACTTAGTGAGGTTTTTTTTATCGAATTCTGATTAATCTTCTGCGATAAACATTGCAAAAATCTTTTGGCTGTATTTACGTCATTACTGACGCTGTTCATGGCTCAGGAACATTTAATATTATTGAAGCTATAAAATCATAAAAAAATATTAATTTTATTTTAACACAGCTAGTGTGTGCATAAGATTAAAATATTCATAATTTCAACTTTTATTGAAATTTATTTCTTATTGTATTCTTTAGATGCCAAAAGACTACTCATAAAAGCCAAAAGACCACTCATAAATGCCAAAAGACTATTTTATCAGTTGCAACTTAGTGAGATTTCTTTATCGAATTCTAATTAATCTTCTACGATAAGCATTGCAAAAATCGTTTGGCTGTATTTACGTCATTACTGACACTGTTCGTTGCTCGGTTCTAGACAGACCAGAGCAAAGTTTGTTTCTCTGGAGTACGAATTGGCATGATTACTCTTGTGCAAGTCGCTTTAAAAGAGGACAAAGAAGGAAGACCCAAGCAGCTGTGTTTACATCCAGTCTCGCGCTTCCAACAATGAAGAAGCGCTCGGTCGCTGTGACATATCATTCAAGTCGTGACACGTGCAGAAGACTCCAGAGACAATGCAACCAAGTGGGATCAGCTGTGACAAGCAAGAAGTGATTCGATTGTTGTTCAAAGACTCTGTTGGTTTCGGTGAACAACAGAACAAAAACTAATCACGTCATAGTCAAACGTCATAGTCAACACGAGACCTTTCCCAACTAGATAAACAGCACTTGCCATCGAGCAGACGAAAGTAATTTTATTTCGCTCGATACAACTTTAACCTCTTCTGCTCAAACCAAGAGCCATGTTTACTCAGAATATTGAGCCCACAGAGACCATTAACTAAATTAAACATTTCCGGGTATTTTATAGAGAACACACAATTTAGTCTTCGGTTACTCTCTTTTCTTGTTGGTGTAAATTGACCAGTATCATTACAATCGGAGGAAGGGGGAAATCCCCACCTTTTCGAAATTTTTCCGAGCGTTTGCCTCCTAAAATGACTAGTTACTCTTAGAGCTAATTTCAGTGATTCCGCTGTCTGCGCGCGTGTGTGTGCACGTACGACACAATCTTTACAACTTCGTGATTTTTTTATTTTTTTTTTATAAAGATGTTTTTGGTTATTTTTTTATTTTATTTTATTTTTTTGTAGGGGGTGTTGTAGGAAATTTTCCGCGCATCGACTGCTGTGGTCAGGACTACGCCATTTTTCGGTATTATAGGTCCTGGTGATCTCGAGAGGTCCCAAATTGGGTATCCTGGACTAACGAGGATTACATTATTCCGAGCTCCCCACAGCCTTGGGCCCTGTCGCCACTACGCCTTGATAAATTTGGATTTTGTGCGCCAGTTCGCATTATGCTCTATTCCATATGAGTTGTCGTGTATTATGTCTGTATGATTAGGTTCTCACGGACCGATTTCCATGTTGTTCAGACCGGAAAGCGCAGAATAAATACTGGTGGGGTAAAATCTTGCTTCCTGTATGTTAAAAAGCTTTTGGTTGCTAAGAAACGTTCAATGTTTATCCAACAGATGGAGCCACTAGTCAGAGATTGTATTCATCTTTGCAGAGGTCAGTACTGTACTAGAGCGGTGGACGATGCAAAAATTAATTTTGCGCCTACGAGAAAGCCATTGTCGAGATTGAGGAGGGAGTCCCTTTGTTTGGATTTCTGGCTCTTTTAGATCCTGTCCTAGGGTACATTGCATCCATTTCACCTCCCCAAGGACTGATCCTGCATTCAGGACCAGTCTTTGGATTTTAACAATAAGTAGATCAGTTTTCATCGAAAAGGTATATTTGGTCAGAGTTTCATGGAACTCTCTTCTAAGATTATTATTATTAGCTGTATGGTGCAAGGAAGCCTGAAGCTTATGCTGCACCAGCCAAAAAAAAAAAAAAAAAAAAATTCGCGAGTTACTCTAAGAAGAGAGAGAGGAATCACCAAGAAATAGAAGAATGATGATATCCAGCTCAGGACCCTGGGTGTGCCAAGCCCATGCTCACCAGATGTGAGCCCCTGGGGTTAGATATGTCGACCGATTTTGACTCAACGGGAGAAATTTGTAGTGTTGTGCAAGCTCGAATACGTGGCTTGTTTTCCATTTGCTATCTAATCAAATTTTCTTTAATTACTAGATTGCCACCTGAACGTAGATAAATTCTTTAATACCCGGAAAATTTAATTCGGAGTTATTTTTTTTTAGCCCGAATTTTCTTGACTTGATTTTAGAAAGATTTCGTGTCTAATTGCAAGTCTAAATAAACAAAACAAAAAAAAAAAAAAAATAGGGCAAACATGGAGAAGAAAGACACAGGAACTCAAAAGAATGGTAATTAAAGCGGTCGGTTACTTAAGGTGAGCAACGAGAGACTTTTTTTTTTTTTTTTCATTAGTCAGTTGGGAAGTGATCCAAGTTTTACAACTTATCTTTCAGTCAGCTTTTTCAGAGAACATTCGTTACCTTTGATGTTTACACAGAGCATTACGGCAATGTCTAATTAACATTCTTTTATGTTGCCCACACGTCTTCATCTGATCTTCGTTAGCGACATCTGGTGGCGAGTTCGATTATGTCTTGGACATTTCATCTATTTTTAAAACAAACACGACGAATGCTGGATTGAATGATGATTTTTATGCCTACAAGATAATATTGTGCCTCAAGTAGATAACCAACACTCACTTGAATAGCTCCAGCCAGGAGGAAAATATCTATAGGAAAAAAAAAAAAAAAAAAGATTTACAGGAAACACTGCAATTCGTAAAGCTGAATCCAATAACCCTGTGAAATTCATGACGTTTTCGTGGGTAATATTTTAAAATTTCATGGAATAAATTTTAGCTCTTTTGGGTCTCAAATAAACATTTTATAGTCTTTCTTTAATGCATTATTCTCGACGTCTCCCTTTTTAAAAACCAGCAGTGATCTCACCAAGTTTACGCTCGCTCCACCTTCCGTGGTCTCTTCTTTCCGTCTTCACCGTAAGGCCTTTCCCTGCTGATGGAACAAAGATTTTTCAGCAAACAAGAGAAAAAAAAAAGTTAGAATATAAGAAAAAAACTTTCAAGATCATCTTAGGTCCTAATTTTGAAATTTATCGACCAT
This sequence comes from Mastigoproctus giganteus, assembly GCF_048544385.1. Classification (NCBI taxonomy): domain Eukaryota; kingdom Metazoa; phylum Arthropoda; class Arachnida; order Uropygi; family Thelyphonidae; genus Mastigoproctus; species Mastigoproctus giganteus. The sequence goes on along the minus strand of NC_143586.1, from coordinate 19,281,725 downwards.
ATTTTCAACAACATTTCCCTAATTGGAACCTTCTTATTTCCGAAAAAGTGTAAAACATTTCTGAAGCCAATCTGTGTTTCTTTTTCAACTATGGTCTTCCTTTTCCTTCAAGTTGCCTTTTTAAAGTTGACTTTCTTAGGCAAGGCTGAAGATGTGCAAATATCTGTCCTATTCCAAAGCAGAATCAAAAGGCCCAAGTTGGTATTAAAGACTTGTAATTACTTTTCAAGGGACAATAGAGTAACTGGTTAAAGAAGTATTGCAGGACCATCTAGACACGAATTCAATTATACTGCAGTCACAGCATGGAATTGGTAAGGGGACGATCCTGTTTGACCAATCTAATTGGATACTGTGATGCAGTAATAAAAGGAACTGGATGCGGAAAAAAAAAATACTTCTGATGTCATATTCGTGAATTTCAGGAAACTTGTTACTGTCGCACATAGACTACTGTATAAATTTGAGCAGTGTGGCATTATGAGTAATTTGCTGCTATGGATAAAAGGGTGGTTGAGTGGGAGAAGACAGTCTGCTTTAAATATGTAATGCTCTTCTTGGACTTATTAATGGAGTACCTCAAGGTTCAGTGCTGGGCCCATCGTTGTTTTCAATGTTTGTTAACGATATTGATGAATATTATTACACAAACTCCTTCGTAAATATTGTTAATATTGATGAAGGCATTTGTGTACCTGCAAACTTACACAATATGCTATCAAGCTTATTGTGCTAGGATAGTTTGTGTGGTTCTGGCAATTATATATAAGACGTTTCCAGTATGGAACAAAGGTGTGATTACCTCGCTGTATAAAGCAATGGTCAGGCCACACCTTGAGTACAGCATGAAGACCTGGAAGCCTCATTTTAAGAAGGATGTGGATCTCCTGAAATGAGTGCAGAAAGAGCAACAGGATTTGTCAGGGATACCAAAAAGGTATTCTCATCAAGAAGGACTGCATTTCTAAAAATTGCAGTCTGTGAAAACTAGGAAACACAATCATAAATCTCTTGCCCATTTTAGCAGTGATTTGCACAGCATCCAAACGAATCTACCAACCTACCTTATATTGCACGGTACGAACAAACGTGCTGTCACAGACAAGGACAGTTTTTTTCCCGAAAGCGGGCTTTTAGCCCAACAAACAGACAAATCGGTCATAAAATACACGCAATTTACAGAATCAATATACTGACTCCAAATAGTATTAGTTTCTTTGGAGATTACACGCTTGACGAACACTTGAAGATGCTGTTACCGAAGGAGTGCTTCATTTCATAAAAAGTGTTGCTACATCTTATAAAGTGGCCATACAGTGTGCAATATATTGAGAATTTTTAGAGGAGAAAGTATAGACAGATCACATTCATGCGCAAAGAGTCTTATAGCACATGGTAGATCCGTATGTGAAATTTCCTTTTATATTTTTAGTATCAAAGCATATTTTAGATAAGCGAAAAGAGCAATAACCTTTGTGGCCTCTCGATCCATCGAAACAAATCGATTCATTCACTGAAAACCATGGCGATTGAAAAAGACAGACACTTTTGCTTACTTTGGCTTTTTTTTATAACAAAACTACCACACAGGTACTAAAATGAGCGCACTCATGGGTAGCACGGTATAATCGCCTTCCTCCCCACACCGGGTGGAAAAGACCAGAGTTCGAATTTTCTCAATAATGCGAGTAATTTTTGAGTCTTTTTCAAAACATGGCTGAGTTAATCGGTCTCAGGCGAGGAGAGCATGATTATTTTGTCCAGCCAGTTGGTCAGTAGTAGAGTTTTAGAGCATCAGCGACTAAGGCCATATTGCTCTGTATATACTGTCTGTAAATTGCGTGTGTTATGTGGTCGATTTTCTGTTTGCTGGACGAAAAACCCGAGTTTCTGGGAGAAAAGAAAAACATGCCACCCTCCTCTGAGACCAACTAACTCAGTCAAGTTGTGAAAAAGGCCCATAAAAATTCCTCACGTCATTGACAGCATTCGAACGCAGATCTTTTCCACCCAGTTTGGGGAGGACGGTGAGCCAGCAAACAGCAAATCGACAACAGAACACACGCAATTTACAGACATATATATGGAGCAATTTGTCTTAAGTTGCTGATGCGCCTAAACCCAACATTAACAAGAAAGAATATTACGCTCTGCGAAAGATTTGTGTGTTGGAGAAAAGTGGACTTCATTTTCAAACTAGGCGTAAAATGGATTACGACAGACAAAAGTAATTAGTTAGATCGGAAAACAATTTTAAGACAGAAGGATTTAATAGATTATTTAGAATTATATCCGGACAGAGGGATTATTTCCATCTGAGTGCTTAATCATTAGCATTGAGTAATTAAAAATTTATAAACAGAAAACTGAAATTACAATGTAGACCCAAATGGATGCCAGATGAACTGATGAGGCTTGTGGTATAGAAGTAAAATGCGTGGGATACATAAAAATTATCAGGTGATTTAGAAGCTTATGGCAGACAAACTAGTCTGCAATCACGTCACAAAGGAGGTTAGGCAAGCTAAGACAGATTACGGGATATCCCTAGCAAAGACTTCTTTGTTTATATTAGCAGTAGAAGGAAGGGGTTGAATCACATTGCGCCTCTCCATGTTAATTTAACTTGCGCCGATTTCTGACGAACTGAATAAGTATTTTGCTTCTACATTCACACATGAAGAATTCTTTAGGAACGGGGATGTCAGAAGTTTATCAAACTCTACCACGGAGCTAATTGATTTTGTGATAACTGAGTGGAAACTGGAAGAGAAATTGTTGAAGTTCCTTTGCTCAAGGGAGGCATCAAAGGAGGTAAACAAACTCTTAACCATAATTATGAGAGCATCTTCGGAAAAAAGCCCATAAAAGTTCCTGGTGTCGTGACTGTTTTGAACACATACCTTTTTCAAATGGGTGTGAGGAGGACGGCAACTCTAACTACAGTGCTACTAGCACAGTGATTAGTGGGACTGAACTGTTCTTGTAGCAGCGATCCGCTGCCTGATAGATTCCATGCAACGGGCAACTCCAGTATTTGACCTGTTTCGGCTCAGCCAATAAAGGTTGTATTCCCCATCTTAAATTTTTTCCTGAAACATGTCCGTGCAATAAACTTGAAAGACCAAAACCACGCACTGAAAGTATGCTATTTATACAGGATTAGGGGTGTACGACCAACATGGAATATATTCCTTGCACTGATGGGTTGTTATAGGGTTTTAGGAGCATCAGCAACTTAGGTCATTTTGTATCGTATATAATATGTCGTGAATGTTCTGTTGTTGATTTGCTGGAAGAAAAACCTGAGTTTCCCGGAGTAAAAATCATGCTACCCTCCTTTGAGACCGACTAACTCAGCTACGTTGTGAAAAAGGCCCTTAAAAATTCCTCGTGTCATTTGATAGGATTCGAACTCAGGTCTTGTCTACCTGGTGTGAGAAGGATGGCGATTCTACCAACTGTACAACTCATGAGGGCTATATACACTGTACTGTTTAGTTTAATTGGTGGGGAAGAATTTATAATTTGCCCCTACAAATTAAGCCAAAATTAATTTGCGGGTCTTTGACAAAAAAAGTTAGTACCCAGGAGCGAAGGTGGATTTTTCAAATTGTAATACTTAAAATACACTGGTGTGAAAAACTTCACCAAGGCCCAGCACTATTTCTAAAGGTTACAGCCACAAAATCTTTACTTAAGGTACTCTTTACTGATGAGAGTAGATTCAGTCTCAGCAGCGATTCTGGACGTCAGCTAATCTGGCGAGAGGTTGCCACACAGTATCACCCCGCAAACATCACTGAAAGGGATCGATATGGCGGTCGAGGTGTTCTCATCTGGGCAGGTTATCTTGGATGGGCGTACACAACTCCAGATACTGGAAGGCGGTACTGTACTGAGGTAATCCCCATGTGCGTCTGTTCCAAGATGCCATTGGCCCCGAGTTCGTGTTTATGGATGATAACCACACCACATCGCACTGTAGCTGTTGATATGCTTTTGGAAAGTGAGGACATTGTTCGTATGGATTGGCCTGCCCATTCTGCGATCTAAATCCCATGGAAAACATGGGGCGCTCTGAGGAGACGCCTAGCGGCACGTCCACACCCACCAGAAAATGTTCATCAGCTGAAGATGGTGCTGACAGAGGAATGGACGATGTTAACGCAATAACTTATCAAAACATTGTTCTAAGTATGGACAGGCGGTGCAAAGCCTGCATCGACATTAGGGGGGTGGCCATATCTCCGTTGGCGCACAATAGCCTTAGATGCTGATGCGCTATCAAACTCCCAATAACCAACCAACCAACCAACCAACCAACCAACCAACCATATCTCCCACTGAGGAACACCCCTTCCCTTTGTGCCATCTTTGGCAGTGATGCATCTGTATCATGGCAGCCAGTGCTATGTTGCCATTTTGGAATAGCATTAGCATTAGTAGAGGCATATGATGCAAGAAAGCAAGCTTCGCAGCATCAGCCGAAAAAAAAAAAAGAAAAAAAAAAAACCCTTCCACTTCAGCCCCCTGTTCGTTCGAAATACCTGTCCAGCTGAGCCTTAAATTTAAATTTATTTAGGCTATCAACTTCCACAACAAGGGATGGAAGTCTGTTCCAACAACCTGCTGGCTAAATTCTGCACATCTATCCTATATCTGTCTTTCCTCAATCTGAATTTATGTCCTCTCAGGTGATTATTCTGAGCAAGAGGAAGATTTCCATCGGCATTGAGCATGCTTAAACCATTCAAGGCTTTATACAACTCTATCAGATCACCTCGCCGCTGTCTAGTCTCCAGACACTGTAATTTGCAGAACTTGAGCCTTTCTTTGTAAGAAGAACAACCCTTTGTTCCATTCATTAATCTTGTTGTCCTTCTCTGTACTCGTTCCAGCAGCTCTACATCCTTCTTGAAATGAGGCCTCCAGACCTGTATACAGTACTCAAGGTGTGGCCTGACCATTGCCTTATACAAGGGAACAATCACCTCCTTATCCCTGCTAGAAAAATTCCTGTATATCATTGACAAGACATCATGAGCTACTCTTGCAGCTTGTCTGCACTGCACAGAGAACTTCATATCTGCCTGCACAATTACCCCCAGGTCCTTTTCATTCTCTACCACTTTCAGTGTAGTACCACAAAGTTGATACGTTTCCCTGGGGTTGCTGTTTCCCATATGTAGTACTTTTCATTTGTCAATGTTAAACTTCATTTGCCACCTCTCAGCCCATCTGCTCAACCTTACCAGATCCTGTTGCAGCAGCATAACGTCAGTAGTGTCCTTAACAACCCTGCCAACCTTTGTATCGTCTGCAAACTTGGACATTAAGCTTGATATACCATCATCAATATCATTTATAAATACAGAAAACAATAATGGACCCAACACTGAACCCTGAGGGACTCCACTAATAACATTAGTCCACGATGAGCAGTGTCCGTTGATTACCACTCTCTGTCTTCTCCCCCTCACCACCCCTTTATCCATAGCAGCAATTTGCCTCCAATGCCACACTGCTCCAATTTGTGCAGCAGTCTTCCGTGTGTGCAACAGTATCAAAAGCCTTTCTAAGATCCAAATATATAATATCAAAGTTATTCCCTGCATCCAGTTATTTTGTGAATGCATCATAGTATCCAATCAAATTGGTCAGGAAAGACTTCCCCTTAACAAAACCATGCTGTGTCCGAGCTATAACTGAAGTCTTGTCTAGATGATCCTGCAGTGCTTCTTTAACCAGTGCCTCCATTAATTTTCCGGGAACAGAAGTTCAACTCACAGGTCTATAATTACTTGTGTCAGCCTTTGATCCTCCTTTGTGAATTGGGGTAACATTTGGGTACCTTCCCTGAGTCCAAGGAAGCTCTCATCATTATGACTAAGGGTTTGCTTACTTCCTTTGCTGCCTCCTTTAATATAACTGAATAGACCCCATCCACCCCAGGTGCCTTTCTTGTGTTTATCTTCAACAATTTCTCCTCCACTTTACTCTCAGTTATTACAAGATTATCCAGTTTACTGCCAGAGTTGAATACATCTCTGGCATTCCCCTCGCTGAATAACTCCTCGTGTGAATGTCGATGCAAAATATTCATTTAGTTTGTTAGCTACCTGAGCAGGATCATCAAGTTGACCCATCGATATCAAGTGGACCAATCTGATTCATCCCTTTCCTTCCAGTTTACATAAGTAAAGAACTCCTTGCTGTTTTTCTTTGCCAAATATTTCTCGTAATCTGCCTTCGCCTGCCTAACCTCCTTTGTAACTTGGTTACAGATCAACTTATATCTGTCATAGGCTTCTGGGTCATACTTTAATTTATATGTATCCCATGTATTTTTCTTCTCTTCCATATGTCTCATTAGGTCATCTGACATCCATTTAGGCCTAAACCTTGAACAATATTTCTTAGTTGGTATGTAAAGCCTAGTAGTTTCCAAGATAAGTTCTTTGAATGCTTCCCATTTTGAGGAGTCTCCGTAGCCAGGTGGGAAGGAGCAGCACACACTTCTTGATTAGACCGGGGTTCGAGCCTGTCACCACAAATACGGAGGATGCGGAAAGGTCAAGGGAATGACCACCGCATATTCCCGGAGCAATATTGCCTTAGTTGCTAATGCTCCAAATAACAAAAAAAAAAAAAAAAAAAAAAAGCTTCCCATTTTGAATTTGCTGTTGGTAACATCATCAGTTAGTCCCGCTGCATAGAAGACATCAGATCACATTGTGCTGAAGTGGGATTTACTCTTTGAGTAAATCCCACTCTCTTTTACTCTTTGAGTAAATCCCACTTCAGCACACTGTGATCACTGCCACCTAGTGGTTCATTTATCTGCAGATTCTTAATGCATGAAGAATCACTACTGATAATCAAATCAAGAGTATTGCTCCCTCTTGTTGCCTCCCGAACATGCTGATGTAGAAATCAATCATCGAATAAATCCACAAAAGCCTTGTTAGTGTGTGAGTGACCAACCCCCAAATTCCAGTCAATATCTGGGAAATTAAAATCCCCCATTATAAGACTCTCTGATTTACTGGCCCACTCTATTTCCCCGTACAGTGTCTTATTATACTCACCAGAGTCATTAGGCCTATAGCAGACTCCTATTCTCAATTTTGATCTCCCATTGCTTATGTCACACCAAACTGACTCGACACTGCACTGTCCAGCGATGTCGACTGGCTTCACTTCCTTGGATTTTATGTGTTTCTTAACTAATAGCATAACCTCTCCTCCCTTCCTATCCTGTCTATTCTTTCTGTGCACATTGTACTCCCCAAATTCCAGTTCTGTATTCCTTATATCTGTGTGACACCACGTCTCTGATATCCCAACAATATCTGCCTTTGATGTTTTGAGCAATATCTCAAATTTATTTACCAAGCTCCTAGCATTGGTGTACATGCAAGTATACATGCACCTGTTCCTATTCTTAGCTACCCTAAGGTACCCTAATAAAGTCCCTCTGTACCATTTTGTTTCCTTTGTTGTGTCGGTGTTGTTTCCTTCATCATCTCTGTACCTCACGAGGTTCCTTTGGTATGCTTTTCCCATATCTAGGCCACTCCTATGGGAAACTACAGGTGAAAACCTGACTAGTCCTTAAATTTTGCACACCAGTGTACTAATTTTCAGTTTTTATTATTTTTTTTTATTACTATAATATATATTATGGTTAAAAGTAACAGCGTACACGCCCCTAATTGCAAAACATTTTAATTAATTTAACAGACATGAATCCTGCCAAATTATGGTCCCAGACATTTCGACCAAATTAATAGATCCTTAGAGTACAATGCAATTTCATGATTTGTACGAAACCACGCGATTGTTTTTATTTAAATAATTTTCTGTCTTTGGAAAGAAGAAACTCGATCAACGAATTAAAAATTTACAGAAACGATATATTGACACCTCATGATCTTAGCTGGCATAGTGCTCATTATAAACAACTACCTGGTCACAATGGGTTTAAAGTTCAGGTAAAAAGGTAAAGGGCAGCCATTATCAACCCACTGCAGGTTGGAAGCCTCCTCAACAATTCATGCTGAGGGAAATGGACCATAATCTGCCACGCTGGTCCAGTGCGGGTTGGCAGATCGACCGTATTCAGCAGTCAGGGGTTGAACCCCGGTCTACTCAAGGAGCTTGTGCTACTGCACTCCCGCTCCTGACCACTCGGCTACGGATGCCGAAAAGTTCAGGTATTGGCTCCCAACATATTATTTTTCAAGAGCAGGGAACTGAAATTATTTTTCAAGGAAAGCAGAGATCGCTTTCAATTTGCAACAGTTATTTTGTTTCGGCGATGTGATAGCAAATCAATAATTTCTTCTAATGAAATCACTTTTTTCTCCAACTCAAAAGTTGCTTTAATACTGTAAGCTCCTTCGATTTACAGCTACTTAGTTGTAAACATGCCAGTTCAACGTGTATTCTAACCGGGAGGCTTTCTGAAAGAGAGAGTTTTCATTGTATACAGAGGGGTGTGTTGAAATTACTTAGCACTAGTGCTAATTAATAATGTTGGATAACGTTTCCTTATGCCATCCAATACGACTGTTTCCTGATATACACGCCAAAGGTGACGTCTTCACTTCCTCTCTGATGGTTTTTAAATGTTTCAGTTTTTTTGCTTTCCATTCCTCCTCCTTGACTCCTGAAAACATAATTGGATTCCTTTTCATTTTTTCCCATTTAACAAGGAGGCAGAGACTTATAAGTGTAGCTGGAAATCCAGTTAAAGATATAATTAAGACGTTCTCTTACTTTTACTGCCGAGATAGGTTGAAGGGAATCCCTTGCAGACAAGTTATTGATCGCTTCGGAGCTAATCAAAGTTTCGATCTTCACTTAAGCATAGTTTCTACCCGCTTGTTTTCCCTCAGTTTTGTTTTTGTCCTCGTAGCTTCGCTGAAAGACTTCAGTCAATAGAAAAAAAATCTTTTTTTAAATTTCTTTCTATTTTTTATATGCTAACTGTTTTAAGATTTATTTACTTTTTGTCTGGATGAAAGTTCTCCCAGTTTTAAAGAACACTAAAAAATTGGGATACTCCCACCATCTAAAGATAAACAGAATTATCTAAGAAAATAACTCAGTGGGAACTGTCCAGACTCTCAACCCCTGAATACAATGTTCCAAAAGTGGTGAGTATTAAGTAATTTATTTGTATATCATACAAAAGTAAGAGAGAATAGATAACCACTGAAAACTTTCTCACTGCTTCAATCTAAGAATAACTGGAAATGGACACCAGCTTTCGTTTGCAAGTTGCTGAGTTAATAATTGAAATCCCATTTGCTAGTATCATCGAACAATTCCAGTACTGTACACTCTTGTGTCCACTTGCATACAGCGTTCTTGCTGAACACTGTATGCAAGTGGACAAGAGTAAACTGAGATTAGAAGAATTTTTATGAGCTCTTTTCACAGTATGGCTGAGTCATTCGGTCTGAGTAGGAGCATTAGCGACTAAAGCCATTTTTCCTCCCGTGTATATTGTCTGTAAATTGCGTGTGTTCTGTGGTCGATTTTCTGTTTGCACGAGTTTCTGAGAAAAAACCATGCTACTTGCTACCCTCTCCTGAGACTATGGAGAGGGTAGCAACCCTCTCCATAGAACTTTTATGGGCCCTTTTTCACGCTGTGAAAAAGGGCCCATAAAAGTTCTTCACGTCATCGACGGGACCCGAGTTTAGATATTTTCCACCCAATGTGGACTAATGTTATTAGTGGAGTCCCTCAGGGTTCAGTATTGGGTCCATTATTGTTTTCTGTATTTATAAATGATATTGATGATGGTATATCAAGCTTAATGTCCAAGTTTGCAGACGAAAGGAAGGTTGGCAGGATTGTCAAGGACACTACTGACACTATGCTACTGCAACATGATCTGGAAAGGTTGAGCAGATGGGCTAGGAGGTGGCAAATGAAGTTTAACATTGACAAATGTAAAGTACTACATATGGGAAACAGCAACCTCAGAGCAACGTATCAACTCTGTGGTACTACACTGACAGTGGTAGAGAATGAAAGGGACCTGGGGGTGGTTGTGCAGGCAGATATGAAGTTTTCTGAGCAGTGCAGACGGGCTGCAAGAATAGCTCATGGTGTATTGTCGATGATATATAGGAATTTTTCTAGCAGGGATAAGGAGGTGATTATTCCCTTGTATAAGGCAATGGTCAGGCCACACCTAGAGTACTGTATACAGGTCTGGAGGCCTCATTTCGAGAAGGATGTAGGGATGCTGGAACGAGTACAGAGAAGGGCAACAAGATTGGTGAATGGAACAAAGGGGTGCTCTTACGAAGAAAGGCTTAAGTTTTGCAAATTACAATGTCTGGAGACTAGGCACCAGCGAGGTGATCTGATAGAGGTGTATAAACCTTGAATGGTTTGAGTATGCTCAATGCTGATGGAATTCTTCCTCTTGCTCTGAAAAATCACCTGAGAGGGCATAAATTCAAATTGAGGAAAGACAGATGTAGGATAGACGTGAGGAAATTTGCCTTTAGCCAGCGGGTGGTTGGTTGGTTGGTTGGTGGAACAGACTTCCATCCCTTGTCGTGGAAGTTGATAGCCTAAATAAGTTTAAGGCTCAGCTGGACAGATATTTCGAACGAACAGACGGGTGAAGTGGAAGTGGTTATTTTTTATTTATTTTTATTTTATTTTATTTTATTATTATTTTTTTATTTTTTTATATTTTTTATATTTTTTTTTTTGGCTGATGCTGCATAAGCTTGCTTTCTTGCATCAAATACCTCTACTAATGGTAATGCTAATGCTGATGTGGGGAGGATGGCGATCCAACCAATTGTGCTACCCACGAGGGCAAGGTCTTAAGTGAGGATCGTTTGGTTTTAGGAGCATTGGCGATTAAGGTTACTTTGCACCGTGTATATTGTCTGTAAATTGCGTGTGCTCTGAATTTGATTTTCTGTTTGCTGGAGGAAAAACCATCTCCCCTCTCCTGACTAACTCAGCTGCGTTGTGAAAAGACCCATAAAAATTCCTCCAGCCATCGCAGGGAAGTCGTGAGTAGCACAGTTGGTAGGATCGCCGTCCTCCCCACTCGGATTTTTCGTTCAGTGAACAGGCAAATATTCCATAGAACACACGCAAATGACAGACAGTAATACAGCGTGACAACCTCCATAGCCGAGAGTTAGGAGCAGGAGGGTGAAATTTTATTTAAAAAAATTTTCAAGCCCCTGACTGCTAAATACAGTCGATATGCCAACCCGCACTTGACCAGCATGGCAGTCTGAGCGGGTAGCACAGTGATATCGTCACCGTACTCTCCACACCGGGTGGAAAATGCCCGGGTTCGAATTCCTTCGATTACGCGAGGAACTTTTAAGGATTTTTTCACTCTGTAGCTGAGTTAGTCGGTCTGGGGCGTAGATACAAGGTTTTCCCCCGGAAAAAAACTGGGGGTTTTCGTCCAGCAAAGCAGGCAAATCAACTAGAGGACGCACGCAATTTACAGACCCAATACATTTTGGGTAGATGAATTAGCATTCCAGGTGACCCTAATAAAGAGAGAGACCATGCAGATTGTGGTTCATTTCCCTAAACATGAACCGTTGAGGAGGCTTCCATCCTGCAGTGGATTGATAATGGCTGCAGTTTACCTTTCCTTTTACCTTTTATATAAGGCTCAATACGGTCTAAGTAGCTGATGCGTCTAAAACCCTATAACAACAAAAACTGGGAAGAAGTAAAAAAAAAAGAATTCATATTTTGCAGAGAAAGAGATGAAAATGTCATAATCGATTATGATTATTATTCAACACACACCTTCAGACCTATACTTTATAATGCTTTGTTTCGTAAGAGTAAATAAAAAACTTACGTTTAAATAAAAGTTTAAATGAATTTAATTCTGAAATTAATTTCTAAGTTTTTGCAAGTTTAATGAAACAACGTGTATTATTTTCTTTATAAAATATACGTGCTACGTTGTCATCAATTCTACGTAACAACAACAACAAAAAAAAATCTTTCTTTTATTACTGTAGTAAAATAAAATTTAGTTAAAAAGGGTAGGGAGCGCTGATGTTCTGCGTCACTGTTTAGAATTGACTGGCTGGTTGTAGTCTGCGTGATATCGCATGCTCATTACGTCACTGTAATGAACTCGTGCCCATCATATTATCTTGTCTCTGGCAGCTTAAAGAACTGAGCACTTAAAAACATCTGGAATATTAATTGAGTGTTAATGTGTGAGGCAAAAAAAAAAAGAAAAGAAAAAAATCCAGTTTGTTGGTGGGGATTGAGAAGAAATTAACGGTCTGAAAATTGGTGTTTTATAAGTTATAATGAGAAAGAATAACGAGAAAGCACTTATCTAAAATAAGTATGTCTCGTTATAATAAAGCCCCTACAGCTCATAAAAATGTAAAATTTAACGAAAAAAAAAAAAAAGAGTTTATTACTGAATGTTATTAACGAGCCTGTCACCAGCACCACCTGCTTTTTTTGGCTCGTTTGTCTTGCGAAACGATTTGAAAAAAGGAAAAGAAAGTCAGAAGAGTGAATATAGATATACAGTAGTTACTTCGTTAAAAATAAATAAATAAATAAGAAAATAAAATAAAAATGTAGTAAATTGCAGCTTTCTGGATTAAAAAAATACGTATTGCAATTTTGCTTCCGTCCCTTTCCCCCAACATGTTTGTTTTAGGCGCATAAGCGCCGGCCATATTGCGTATGTGCTGGATGAAAAACCCGAGTTTCCGGCAGATTTAAAAATTCCGCTGGCCATCGACGCGTCGATTCGAACTCAAATTTCTTCCACCCAGTGTTGGGAGGACAGCGATTCTACAGACCTATTATATTAGAGCTACCCGAAATTATTTCATCTACAAGTGTGTATTATTACTGTAAATTGCGTGTGTTTTCTAGTAGATTTACCTGTTTTGTCTGACGAAAATCCAGAGTTTCGGGAGAAAACATTTCTGTCCTCATGTGAGACTGACTAGTCAGAGCCTATAAAAGTTCCTCACAGCATTGAATAGATTCGAACCTAGCCGTTTTCCACCAAGTATGGAGAGGACAGTGATTAAGTCACTGTGCTACCGCGAAGACTTTAATGTAATATGGAGTTCGATACAATTCAAGTTTAATAATAATATCGGTGCAGACCGCAGCTGGCCAACGCATTTGCAATAGGCTTACAGTGGGGAACCTCTGTGCGCGGTTCACTGCATCTCCTGCAAGATAGGAGATACTTGTTGACTTAAATTTCTGTTGATAGTAATTTTCGAGAACTACATGTGAAGGAAGGTTGTTCCAGAAAATAGAAGTTTAAGGAATTAATGAGGAAGATATTCATGGTACATTCAGTAAATAAAGTAAAAGTAGACGTGGAGGATGTTGTATGAATTAATGAAATTTTTGGATGTGGTGTACACATACAGCAAGAATATACGCAACTGCTTGGCATAACCTAGCCTCGACAATTCCCCCCACATTTCTCGAATTCCTTCCAGTTACCACTACCTGCTGAGGATGCTTCTTAGAGAATTACGAATAGGTTCGGTCTGGTGAACAGCCATGTAGTGAACAAAAAAAAAAAAAAAAAAAGCCCATTTTATGGGCTTTTTTTCTGACTTCATTGATGGGATTCGGACTATAGGAAGACGGTGATTATAACCATTGTGCTACTGCAAGTGCTTGTTTATTATGCTTTTTAATAATTTCTCCTTGGCAATTTCTGTAGATCGTGTTTTTTTCGAAAGATGATTTTTTTTTGCAAAGGTTAGTTTTGTGTAATGGATCAGTTTTTCATGATAATCCAAAGTCTCTTAAATTGTCAGAAAGCTATTTCTTTTAGTTTACTGGCTGTTAAGATATTTTCTCTATCAGTTTGTAAAGTTTGAGATAAAAAAATAAATTTCCTGTAATATACCTACGATATTATCTAGCCCTTGTTGAAGAAACTCTTGGTTTTTTATCTGTTCCCATTCCAAAATTTTTATTTTTCGTAAAATGTTTTTAATGTGCTGGATACACTTGCCATACCGCTCTAGACAGGCTGAGGTCAGGTAAGATATGTGTGTTATATGCCAAAGAAACTGAAGCTAATTGTCTCTAACTCAGTGTATTTTTCGGTTGGTTTGCTGTTTACTGGATGAAAAACTATTAAACCGTCGCCTGAGACCAAGTACTGTAATGGACTAAAAAAAAAAAAAGTCGTACAAATTAATGGAATTGAACTGTGGGAGGATGGTAATCACCATCCTCCCATAGTTCAATTCCACTAACCACTCGGCTACCCGCGTGGACTTGCCGAACTTAACTGTACGCTGCTCATCTTGGTCTAAGAACTCGACCAATTTTAATTCTTTCTGGTTCTTTCGAAATTGCCTGTAATTCGTTTAGGTTCCCGTTTGATTTGTGATAAAAAGAATATATTTCATGACGAATATTTTAAAATGATTAATATAGTTTATGTGATGAATTGAACCGTCCAATGCTAGTTGAAAGTGATGTTTCTTCGTACGAGATGTTGGGAAAATTTTCTCTCTCAAGGCAACATCAGATTGTTTTTATTTAAATAATTCTTTTCAAAAGCCCAATTTGTTTGTTTAACAATAATATATGAAAAATATTTTTGGCTGTTTATGTCTGATTCTGGGGTTTTTCGTCCAGCAGGGGTGGTTATGATATTTTTAATGGACAGTGTATGTATGCGTGTTATATAATTACTGTATATTTAAAAGCCTTATATTAATAATTCTGAGGGTATTATTACTATTTTTTGCGTAATATGTCGTATAACCCCTGGCCTTTTGGCCGTGAAGGGACATTGGAACACTGTCCATCCATGTAACAGTTACAATTGAAGGAAGTGCAAAAAAAGATTCTCACTATATTCGCAAAGTCCTCCTAGCCAGATAGGGGTACACCTCACAGTTAATAAACAGATTTAAAGACACGTTATAGAGGTTTAGGCGAAATTTACTTCCTAAATTCTTAATTTTGTTCAACATAAGAGTATTATAAGTTTGCGGCGTCTTCATTAATTTCAGATTTGTTAAACCACGTTGCAGTATCAGGCTTTGTGGACACAGTGTGATACCCGCATCTATTATCTACTTTAACTACTGCCTAAGTCCATGAGCTCAGGTCCTGCCACGCAAACTTCGAATTATTTTTAATTACTCGCCTGTTTAAAAATCACATTATTAAAGGATATTAAACTGGTTTAACGGAATTTATTAATTTATGATTTTTACACCACGTGAGCAGGTCGTATGTTAACGTTGTTGCTGTGGGTTCTGATTGTACAGCCTCGGTAGAAAATGCTCGTAAAAATATCAAGATATTTTTCTTTTGTTTGGCGAGTAAACAATTTCAAAATGCTTTTTACTGAGTAGATTGGGTTTCGATTCATTTAGTCACCACGAAGCAGATTTTGGTTAATAGAATTGAGATTTTGTAGACTTAGTACTGATTTTTTTTTCAGACTATCGCGGGAGCTTACAAACTGCCAGCTTACATTCACCACGACCATCGAGGTGCGTGTTATTGGACGTTCAGCTTGACTTCAGATACGGTCTGTCTTGGTTTAGAGATGTGGTGATAGGCCACTTGCGTATTGTACTTCCTATATGTAGATACAGCTGCAAGTTATTGCATATTTATAGGGAGTTAGTGGGAAAAACTTCATTAGACCAGCCTTGTTATTTGTGTGGTCCAAAGAGGTATCCATCGATTAGCACTACAAGGTGGCGTGCTCTCAAATAGAGAAAACATTCAGCTTACCTAGTTGACATGGAACTGCCCATAGTGGTAACATCGGGTGCTAATCCGGACTCCACCGCCATCTTCATAAAACGGAAATTTACAGAACTAGGATATTACATAAGTTTAAACTGAATTATTTTTACAGTGCAAACCAAGCCTCGACATCATGATACACCTTAAGCTGTCCGTCAGCAAGTAGAGAATTTAAATACTAAATTTTGAAGATTGTCAGCAGCTCTGTGAACTCGAGGTATATCTTACAATACTCTGCGGGTCAGACATTTCGGGATTTGTCACCTCCACTAATGGTAAGCTGATTCCGGCGAGTAACGGCTCATGAAATAGGCTGCTTTCAACTTCCACCAAAATGTGTGAAGCTATAAATATCAGAAGACTTATTACAAAAGTAACGATACCTGTGCTTGGAGAGGCTCCCAGCCCTGACTTAGGTCAGTATCCTAACTGGAAGATGATGGACAAATCCTTCCATTACGACAATATGTTTATTAGCAATCGGGTGGCCCACTATGACACTTTTCTTTCATGTTATGAAAATTACAAACATGAATGGTATTAGAACCTACAGTACTTAGGATCGTGCATAGGTTGAAGACCGAGAAGAGGGTGCTTGTGTAATTTCTATAGATTGCAATTTTCAGGAAATATATGTGAATGGAGGTTGTTCCAGAAAAGAAGTTGAGGAAAGGAAGAAGAAAAGTTGGTTCTGTAAGTTTGAAGTTGGACAGTAAATCAATGTTCACTGGTTGTGGCACGTGCTCGGACTGGTTTGGAAGAGGAGGAGGAGAATTACAGAAGCCAATTCCGAAGAACAATGCCAATCGAAGTATCTATAGAAAAGGCATTCAGCAGAAACAGAAAGTCTACGAGACAGAGAATGGAGAGACTCGGTGAGAGATGAGTCATTAATTAACCTAACTGCCCTCTTTTGAATGGAATCTAGAAGCCTGATAAAGGTTTTGGGGGCACCGCCCCAGATGAGGGAACAATATTCCATTGTAGGGCGGATTTGTGATTTGTACAGAGTGAACAGCTGTTTGGAAGAAAAATAACGCCGAAAGCGAAAGATAAAACCCAGTTCTTTAGATGCAGAGGAAGCAATATTTGTAATGTGCTTATGCTAAGAGAGATTAGAAGTCAGGGTAATCCAAAATCATCGGCCCCGGCAGCATGGTGCAAGGTGGTGCAAGTACCACCTTTGGATTTCGAAGTAATACACATTTTTTAATATTTTGTTTAATTTATTGAAACATAAAATATTGCATGCATTCGAAAATTTGTTGAACAAAAAAATTATTCCTATATGCACCACCTTGCAAAATATCCTGCCAGCTCCCATGTCCCCAATAGAGATATATGATCTTGTCTAGAAATTAGTGTCATCGAAGATAAGAATAGGAGCAGAAGAATTCTTTTTGCGGATATAAGACTGGACTGGTTTTAGAAGGAATGAACTTCACCAAGTTTTCTTTACTTCACTGATTACATGGAGATCAGTATTTAAGGAATTGATAGTGGATATTCGAGAAATTGAAGCTGTTTGTGCAAGGCAAGGTTTCTCAAACTGGGAAGTGGAATGCAATGTGCTATCATTAGCTATGGAAGAAGTGAGTGGTCAGAGAGAAAACTGGATACCCAATCAAAAAAAAAAAAAAAAAACAGGTTGGCAAACCATAAGGTGGAAGCTTATGCCAAGGGAAATTATAAATCAGGGTATTCTCTAATAGATATGTGATCTTGTCCATAAATCTGAGTGTCATTGAAGACAAGCATAGGAACATTAGACTTCTTTTTGCGAGATATAAGACAAGACTGAGTTTTAGAAGGATTGAAATCAACTAATTTATCTTTACCTCAGTGAAGACCTGGAGATCAGGATTTAAGGAACTGATAGTGTATATTTGAGAAGTCGAAGCTGTCTGTGCAGGGAAAGGTTTCTCAAACTGGTAGGTGGAATGCAATGTGATGATATCACATTGCATTCCACCTATGGATAGGATTTCAGGTCAATGGAAGAAGGTCATTAATATACAAGAGGAAAATAGTAGGAAAAAGAACTGAACCTATGGAAATACCAACACAAGTGGAGAAGATAGAAGACAGAGTTATCTATCATCACCTGCAGGGCTTTCGGTGATGATAGATAACTCGTTCACGAGGAGATCTGATTGAAGTGTTTCAAGCCCTGAATGGATTGAGTTAGCTTAATGTTGATGAAAATCTTCCTCTTGCTGAGACTACACAATGAGGCAGCATAAAATGAACTTGAGGGCGATAGTTTCAGGATAGATGTGCGGAATTTTGAATGCCCTTCTGGTTTATTTTGTGTTTTAGCAGGTTTTATTAAATATGTTAGTTTTTATAGAAAAATACAGATAAAGTTAGGGCAGAACAGAAATATCAAACTGGATTTTTTATACTCTAGACCGGGTGAAACGTGCCCCTTTTTGACTTCCTTAGGCAATTTAGTTTCGGTGATTGTCCTTCTTTCCAATAGTAGTCAGCCATCACATCATATTGACATTCCATTCCCGTTGGTGCCTTTTTTTCCCACTTCTTTCATATCCCGATGGAATCATTCCCTGTTCTTCCCTTAAACTATCTAAATTTTCTGTGAAATAACCGAGATAAGAATGCAAGAAGTGTGTACCTTAACGCTTATGTCACTCACGATCGTCTCATAATCTGGATGTTTACTGTTTCTCAAAAAATTGCGAAACATTTTTCGTATGTAAGCGATGGGAATTTAGTGCAAACATACTCGAAACAATTTCCTTCTTTATTCAGGACTTGGATGAGCTATTTCAATAAATCTAGCTTTATATGCAGAGAAAGTAAAGTAAGTTGTTTCACGTTGCCTTTGTCAAAAACAGAATATAAAAATCATGTCAGAAGTGGATGTTAGCATGACTGTACCAGAAAGCACGTGCATATTGAAGAAACGCTTCACAGGTTTATACAGGTCTCGAAATGTCTAGACACGTCTTAAAACAGCTAGGCTTGACATAAATGAAGTAGTATTCATATCGCGTATACGTTGAATGTGTGTATCTAAGAAAAGCTGTGCGTGATAGATAAAAAAAAAAAAAGGTTTGATTTTTAGAATTAGTATTAAAAGTACACCAAGAGACACCGTGAATTTTGAAAAAAAAAAAATCGAAATCTATGCAGACCAGTGTAATTAATTTACATAATTCATCATTTGCCTGGTACTTCTATATTGCTGTGATACTGTATAGATTTTTAAAAGAGTCACTGCGCATGTCTTTAGCGTTAGTTTACCGTTTACTTTACCTTTACCCTCTGCATAATCACGTGAATTAGAAAACATTGCGCGATCTCTGAGGGATATAATAAAATACCAGAGTGTAACTGAATATCAAAACGGATATTCTAATAGCCAGTTCAAATGGCTTTATGGTGTTTGGGGAGTTGTTCAAAATGTAATGGTAACACTTCCGTGTACATATTTTCATTTCGTCATAAAAGGGAACAGGACAATTATACAGCAACAACTTCATGAGTGCACCCGGGGAAAGCCATTCTGCTGGATTGAAAAGTGCGAGTGCGTGCTGCAGGTGCTCTGCTCTGTGTTTGCAATCAAGATCGGTGCTCTAGAATAATTATTTGAATCGCAAGGGAGCGGGATGGAACGTAAACAAATATTTCAGTTGTCAGACAAGATTTCCCCTTAACAAATCCATGCTGTGACTGCATTATAACTGAATTCCTCTCTAGATGGTCCTGCATTACTTCTTTAACCTGAGACTCCTGAAACAGAAGTTAAGCTAAAGGGCCTGTAATTACTTATGTTACCTTTTGATCACCTTTTGTGAATTGGGGATACATTTGCACATCGTCAGACTTAGGGCCCTCGTCTGAATCCAAAGACTTTCATAAATATGGCCTAAAAGTTTGCATATTTCCTTTGCCGCCTCTCTTAATATAACTGGATAGATTCCATCCACCCCGGAGGCCTCTTTTATTTTGAGCTTCAGCAATTTCTCTTTCACTTTCCTCTCAGTTATCACAAAATCATTTAGCTCTCTGTTAGATTTTTATGAACTTCTGGAATTCCCCTCCCGAAAGAACTCCTCATGCATGAATGTAGATGCCAAGTAATCTAAGCAGGATCATCAACAGTTAAACCAACGATATCAAGCAGACCAAAATGATTCAACTGATAATATAAGTAAAGAAACCTTTGCTGCTTTTCTTGGCATTTTTTGCAGGTTTCACATAATCTGCCTTAGCTTGCCTACCCTACATGTTTCTTAACTAAGAGAATAACCCCCCCCCCCCGTCTGTCCTTTCTGTACACATTGTACGCCCTATATTCACATTCTGCATCCCTTATGTCTGAGTAACACTGTCTCTGGTATCACCCAATGTCTGCATTTGATGACTTGACCAGCACTTCAAATTCATCAAATTTATTTACTGCTTCTAGTATTAGTATACATGCAAGTATCCATGCCCTGTTGTTACTCTCCTAACACAATCCATGTACGTATATGCTTGTTTCATGATGACCCACAGCAGGACTTAAATCCTCGACACTTTGTTTTTCAGGTTGCTGCATATTTCAATAGAAGCTGTGCAAGAATCACTTGCACCTCTGCTTGCGGTTCTAGTTAATCTATTAGTCAGCGTACCTCCCAAAGCTATCAGTTTTCCGACACACCTAACACTGCCTCGATAGCATGAATGTATTTTCTTGAACATCGTCTATTTAAGTGTATCCCATCCCATCCCTGTAAAAACAGTCTCTCTTGTAAACACGCAGAGACCACGCTGTGAAAAATTCTACCCATGAGCCTTGTACAATCTCTCCTGGGCCGAATTGATTGACAAGGCCCTCAACATGTACTCCCTCTTATCATGTCTGAGCAAGATTGCAGACACATTCAAATTTACCGTAAATCGCGACTTTTTCCCAACATTGTCTTGTACTTTTTTTTATGAAAACCCCAAAACACGAGAGGTATTAGAACCTATAGTACTTAGTACCGTGCTTGGGTTGGAGGTTGAGAGGACGAAAGAAGATATTTGTTGACATTGGACTTGAACTTCTGTAGATTGTAATTTTCAGGAAATACGTACGAAGGAAGGTTGTTCCAGAAAACGGCAGTCGAATGAATAGATGAGGAAGATGAAAAGTTGGTTCTGTGGGTTTGAAGTTGGACAGTAAATGAATGTTGACTGGTGGCGGCACGTGTTCGGGCTGTTTTGAAAGAGAGAGCGGGAATTATAGAAGCCAATTCGGAAGAACATTGCCCATGGACGTATCTGTAGAAGAGGCATGCAGCAGAAACAGTACGTCTATGAGACAGCGAGTGAAGAGACTCTCGCTGTTAGAGATGAATCATTAATTAACCTAACTGCCCGCTTCTGAATGGAATCAAGAAGCCTGAGAGAGAGGTTTGGGGGATACCGCCCCAGATGTGGGAACAATATTCCATGGTAGGGCAGATTTGCGATTTGTAAAGAGTGAACAGCTGTTTGGAAGAAAAGTAACGTCGAGAGCGAAAGAGAAACCCATTTTTTTAGATGCAGAGGAGGCAATATTTGTAATGTGCTTGTGCCAAGAGAGAGATTAGAAGTCAGGGTAATTTACAATAGAGATATATGATCTTGTCTAGAAATCAGAGTGTCACCAAAGATAAGCATAGGAGCAGAAGAATTCTTTTTGTGAGATATAAGACATGACCGAGTTTTAGAAGGATTGAAATCAACTAGGTTATCATCGCTCCACTGGAGAATTATCTGGAGATCAGCATTTAAGGATTTGGTAGTGGGTATTCGAGAAGTTGAAGCTGATTGAGCAGGGCAAGATTTCTGAAAATGGAAAGTGGAATGCAATGTGCTATCATCGGCAAAACTATGGATAGGATTTCCGGTCAATGGAAGAAGGTCATTAATATACAAGAGGAAAAGAGTGGGGGAAAGAACTGAACACTAATGCTAGTGGAGAAGTTAAAAGACAGAGCCGTTTATACCATCATCCGTAGTGAGAGGTCAGAGAGAAAACTGGATAACCAATTACAAAAAAACATTTGGAAAACCATAAGAAGGAAGCTGATTTAGAAGATATTTATGCCAAAGATGATTAGAAGCTTTGAAATGTCAAGAGCAACCGCTTGAGTTTCACCAAACCTTTCTATTGAATTTGTCCACAGATGGGTAATATACCCATGTTACCAGTGGATCGAAAGTGATGGAATCCATACTGGCGATAGTTGATCAGATGGAATGTCTCTAGATAGTTTAAGAGTTCGCGGTTAATTGATTTCTCCATTAATTTAGAAAGAGTAGAAGTAAATGAAATGGGGCGGTAGTTAGATTGGAGGGAGTTGTAACCCTTTTTATGAACTAGCTGGATATGAGCAAATTTCCAAACAGAAGGGGAAAACTCCTTTGGAATAAGAAAGTAAGTGAAAAAAGGCAACACAGAAGAGGAGTTAGTTCAGGAACACAGGTTTTAAGAAAAAGTGGAGAAATACCATCAGAACCTGGATCTTTCTTAGCATCAAGATTGCTCAAAATCCTTCTAACATTCTTTTGGCGGAAAACCATGATGATCCACAGCAGGGCTTGAAAGAGGAATTGTTAAGTAAGGTCTCTGATCTCATACTCTTAATAAAATGTAGTTCAGATTTCTTAGCAGCAGTAAAACATCAAAGAACTTTTCCTAAAATACAGACAGGTGTTATCAGAATAACGCATATCAGAATCAGAATAATATCTTTCTTAGCATCAAGATTGAGCTGCCAAAAACACGATTGGAGCTACGGAAAGATATAGGAAAAATAAAAAGAAGTACTTAATGCTTAAAAACTTATGATTTCAACATCTTTGTCAAGAGTCAACCATCTAAATCACAGGAAAGACAGCAAAAAGTAGGGCCTCTGTTTCTAACAAACTATACGTAAGCACATGGTAGTATCAACAAAGCAAAATGAATTTAGCGGCAATGCAAATTTGAATTTAGCTGTAATAGAAATTAGGCCTAAAGGTAGAGATAAGAACTGATAAGACGTACTATATTTAATGGCTGACATGACCGAGGCGAAAAAGCAAAGAAAAAAGTTAAAATCAAAAGTGGAAATCAAGTATAACTTACTGAATCTGAGGTATGAGTCAAATAGGTGTTGAAATATGTTATTGTTGTTATTTTGGTTTTTAGGAGCATTAGCAACTAAGGCCATATTGCTCCGGGAATATGCGGTGGTCATTCCCTGACCTTTCCGCATCCTCCGTATTTGGTGGTGACGGGCTCGAACCCCGGTCTTATCAAGAAGCGTGTGCTACGCACTGCTGCTCCTTCCCACCTGGCTACGGAGGCGCCTGTTGAAATATGTTAAAGCAGGAAAACAGCATACTTATATTGCGTTCGGTAAAATAATGGCTCACGAGAAATAAAAATATGGTATTAGGAAAGTAAAAAAGAATACGGAATAAGAGGGAAATAGTTGGGCTATATAATCAATATCCAAATCAAAATAGTTAGCAGTATGGTTATTGCTGTTAGTTCTTTCCATGGTGAGTTTTGGAGAATATATATGTGCAAAATCTTGTAGGAAATTGGGACAATTTCCTTCAAATAAGTCATCTATTTATCTCAGCATACAGAGTTTTGGTGGTAGTGAAGTTTCAGACCAATATAGGTAGATATTGGCAATGACACAACTGGCAAGGCTGCCGATAGGAGTTCCCATGGTTTGTTGGTAGACAGTATTGCCATCAAAAATGAAGTTGTTGGAAATAAAAAAAGTCGATCAAATTATTCCAGTATCCTGGGCTGCAACTTATTATATGTTTATGTTTATTGTACACGTTTAAGATAGATTTCAAGTTAGTTTGATTCCTTCTAATTTCTTCTGATTGCACTATGAATGGACACTTTATGGTCATTTATTGGTAGTGAACGATACACCCTACGACGGTGTTGTGTCTCAAACTAGAGTACATTGGACGATTCCAGTAAGATCAAGCAGTTATCCTTGTACTGCGCGTGACTTGCATTACATCTTTTTGGAGGGTTCTTGGCGGATGGACTTTGGACAGTGTTACCTACTTTTGAATGGATGCATTGTATCTGTAATACTATATGATGGCATTGTAAATATACGTCCTGGTTGCTCGAATTTAGCAGGGACCATTGGTACAATAAATAAATAAACAATAATTTACGCTTCCAACAAGAATAGTGAACAGTCTCCCATTAAATAAAATTCAAACATTTACAACTTTATGGAGTGCGACTTTTGCTCCATCTAGTGTAGTTTGAAGTTTCTTGCAATGTGAAGTTCAAATTAGTTTCTAAGAATCATCGTATCAGTACCCTTCACATTATTAATACACACGAAATGCTAATTGTTATTTAATTAATAAATAACTATTAATTTGTAATTAGATCAAATTGCTTCATAGCGTCATCTGGAGAATGCAGAATCAAAATATTAAAAAAAAAACAAAACAAAAAAACAAATCGTATTTGTTTTAGGACGTAAACGAGATAAGATTATAACAAAACAAGATTTTAATGTTTACTTTTCTTTTATTTAATATTACTCATGCAAACTTGTGTGTTTGAAATGATTTTCAAAGATATGAATTTGAGTTTTTGCACATAACACGAATAGAAATTAAGCCTAAAGGTAGAGAAAAGCAAATAGTAAATTAAGGATTGGATTTAATTTATCTTTTCAGAATGATTTAGTTTCTGACTACATATACATAAATACCGTTTATGGGTACGTGGTTTCATAACCACTTCCCTTATGTTTGTTGGTTTTACACCTCCAAATATCTCATATGGATACGCGATGATGCATTGATAAAACCAGTAATTCACTTATTTTACCCAGAATAAAAAAAGATGTGCATACATTTTTCCTATTCGATGTTTTAGGATATAAGAACCTTTCCAAAAAAGGGGGGGGGGGGGGATATTTGTTGAATACGGTAATGGGCACTTTGAGTACCGATAGCTCAAAGAATATTTTGATAAGATTTTTATGTTTACTCCACCCACAAACACACAAAACTCTGTCGTGGTGGATTTTGGTAAAAGGTTTTCGCTTATCATTTATGTATTCCTAAAAGCCAGAAACGACTCTTAGGAAAATCGCGTCTCCCCTTTATTTCTAAACAAATAGATATCGATTGACGATGGCGTTTCTAAGATCGCGAGTAGAAAATAATCGCAAGGAAACTTCCTTGAGACATTCCAGGCTTTATATATGGGCCATTTGTTCTATCACTCTAATGGGAGAGAGATGAGAGACAACAGGAATAATAAATCCAGAACTTAGAAAGAAAAAATAAGCGGAAACAGCCCCGTGTGTTTTCGTAATAAAACTGCCCATTCCTACAACCATTGTGGTCTATTTTTCATTTGGTCTAATGTGTTTCCTTATTTGCCAGTATCCACCAATGTTCCAACTGCTGTACATTACCATCGAAGCCAGTCTCTCTAAAATTAGATTTCCTAGCTTTTCTTCTCCCATCCCTCCTTTCTTCCAGATGAATAAATGATTAACAGAGGACCGTTGGGTTCTCCATCATTGTCACAATATGTCTGTAACTCAATACATTTCACTTGCAGCCACGGTGCGAGCCAAAGATTCTTTAATAATGCCGGCAACGTTGATTACTGCTAGTGTATAAAACAGTTCAAACTGCACTCGCCAAGGGATTTTTTTTAAATATGACATAATGATATATTTAGTCTTTTTATCTGAGGAAAAACCTTAAGCTATTTTAAAAAGAGAACGGAAAATTGTGAACAGATGGTCGCTTTCTTCGGATGTTTATAATAAAAGTTGAAAATGAATTATTGCTTCGTCTTTGCCATTTGAAGTTTGAAGTAAGCATAGACCATTTTCATTTAATTTTATAAGTGCTGTGGATGCGCGGTTCTTGCAGTTTAGTTGCCCGCCATCTATCGGTTCGCTTTGTAAATATATTTTATTGGATTTTCTACATAAAATGGTAGTAGATGCATATGTGTGAGGTTAAGCTTGTAGATGGAAAGAAAAATGTACGTTTTCGAGGAGAATTATATGAGGAAATAGCTATATCGGAATAGTAAACGTCAGCGAATCCCCATTTTCAATCTATGAAGGTTGAATTCCAAGGCAGAATGCTTATGAATAATTAAAGATGCTTTGCTTTGAAAAAATAATAAACTTTATTTATTTTTTAAACGTATGGTTACTAATAAAATGACTTGTCCACTGCCTCTCCTATTGGGGATGAAAACACTAAAGCTCCCTCCCAGAAGCTCCCTAACTTTCTGAAAAAATCGACCAATATTCAAGAATATTCCAGAAAGGTACAGGTCCTGAATGTGGTAGGACATCGTAGAAGATTCTAGAAAGTGGGAGTATTGTTTTAATATTATAGAAGATTGGATGATTCTAGGGTGTTTTGCAATAATATAATTTGAGCAGTAAGAGCTGGAACTTATAAAATCGAATGCCCATCATTCAGAAAGGGTGTTTGATGTAAGTTTTGTGCGTTTCATGAAAAACATGCCAAAAAATAAGGAACTAAGTGTTGAAAAAAGAATTGCGACTATAACTCTGTATAAAGAAAGTTATTCCATGAGGAGTATTGGCAAAAAACTAGGTGTTTCGCTTAAACGAAAACAAACTACCATTCTGCGATTCAAGGAAACTGGTAGTTTAAAGGACAAACGACGATCAGGATGACCGAGTTGAATTCAATAGGAACAGAGAAAATCCTGTCTAAATCCTGTGAAAATCCTTCGCCTTACACAAGCAGGACTTCGTGGTCGTCTAGCGATCCGAAAACCTTTATTAAACCCGGACAATCGAAAGAAACGGTTGGCTTGGGCTAAGAGCCATCAACATTAGACAACTGAAGAGTGGAAAAACGTACTATGGAATCCGAATTTGAAATTTTTGTATCCAAGATAGAGTTTATGTGAGATTATCAACTGAAGAAAAAATGATACCAAATTGTTTAATGCTTACAGTAAAGCACACTGGTGGTTCCATCATGATCTAGAGTTGCTTCTGTTTTTCTGGAGTGGGTGACTTCGTCAGAATTGAAAGAATTTTAACAAAAGAAAGCTATAAAAACATTCTTGAATATAATGCAATATCATTCGGTTTTGTGGAAGAAATTTTATATTACAACAAGACAATGATACGAAGCACAGTTGTAAGCTGTGCAGGGACTTTCTAGAAACTAAACAGCAGGAGGGATATTGCAAATTATGCTGTGGCCACCTCAATCGCCTGACTTAAACCCATATAGAACTTTTATGAGATCATCTAGATCGTCAAGTCCGTGGAGTCTGTTCATCTTCACAAAATTTATTGGACACCTTTGCAGATCACTAGGAATAATGTTAGTCAAGCCACTATTATAAAATTAATCGCTACAAGGCCTTGCCTGTGTAAAGCAGTGATAAAATCTCGTGGAGGATATTTTGATGAAATATCAATATAGTTGTTAATATTAATCATTTAAATCTTTTTTGCTGTAAATTTTTCAATGCTTAATAAAAATCTTAAAACGCTTTGTAGCGTGTTTTTTTTTTAATATATTAAATCTTACATCGTCATAAATTTCTTGATCCGTCTTAAGATATCAAAGAATTTACATAATCGTCTTTCAGCATCTATATAGAAAAGATTCCGAAAGGATGTGGATATTAAATTTCCAAATCACAACAGTTACCTTGACTGTGGTAGATCAATACTGTCTTCTTGCCACTTTATACGAAACCCTCCATAGATATTCACGTCCATTCGAATGTCAGTACATCTTTGTTCACCGAACACATCGGGTTGACACCAACTGAATTTATTGTGGATATCACCTACGGTTGGTTCATGTTTCTTCATAAATGTATACACCGAGTATTTATACAAAAAGGTGTCACTATATTTATAGACAGCTTTCAACTTAGGTTGCTTTTAGAAAAATTCTTCTGGGTTGCCGTTTACAAAATAAAACTGGAGAAGAATAATTTTCTTATTTGGCATTTTGGTCTAAGAACAATAAAAAAAAATGTCCTGGAATAGAGCTAAAAATAAATATAATTCATAAAAAAAATACGATGGCAAGGCAATTTATTTTTGAAGTACTTTTTGGTGGTTTTTGAAAAGCGGAGGAAACTGTCGACACTCCACTGACAGTATTCAAGATTAATGCGTTTTGCTGGAATAAAAAAAAAAGAAAAGAAAAAGAAAAAATATCTATGCAACACCCAACTAGAAATACGCAGCCAGTAGCTGTTACCCTATACGTATTGATACATAGAGAGGGAGTCACGTCCTTCGTTGAATTCATTGACAAGAAATGCCACACAGGGCGTCAATCACCCCCCATCCCTTCAGAAAATGAAGGCAAAGGAAATTTACAACGCCATTTCCACACTTCGACCTCCGAGTGTGACGGTACTTCAAATGTCACAGGTTATCACTGCAATGTCTGAAGTTTTTATTTCGTATGTCGATTTATTTGCGATTCGTCCCTTACCCATGAGCATTCGAATAAGTGATGTGTTCCATTATGGGCACCTCATATGGACCAAAGTGCGAAAACAACATTTGGAAATTTTAAAGTACCAAAATATTACATTGGAAACGAAAAATATTAAAAAAAGATAGGGATGAAGCATTTACGAATCATACCATGGTCTTGGACTAAAGAAAAGATAGACATACATAATTTCACAACGAAAGGACTGTAAAATCTTATTTGAATACCTGTTACCAGGTGACATCGGGCGTATCAACAAACGCGATGAGCAAAATGAGTAAAAAAAAAAACAGAAAAAAAAGGAAAATGGCAGATGAATAATTAAATATACGTTTCTTTTCATTTTAAAATAATGTGCACATGTCAACCAGCCAACGCATTACCACAATTTTTATGGGTTTTAAACCTCTCTGTGTGTGTGATGTTTTTATTTTACGAGGTATAAAACGAAAAAGAAGCTAATGCATTTACTCTAAGACATTCAGACTGTCATGGAAGGCGTTTTTATTTTTTTTATATAGTGAAAGAGTCTGTATCACATTTTTTGGCAAAATACCTTCTCTGGAGTGAAGTAAGTTCAAAGAAAACGCTCGGTTTCCAAATGATAAAATTAATTCCCTTAAGTTACTTGGATGTGAACATCCTTCACCCTCTTCCTCCCCCCTACCTTTTCAGTTTTTATTTCTTAGCTAGGTTTGACGTCCCTTATTTCTGTTCAAGAATGATTGATCACGTCTAAAATAACCGCTTGGAGAATGACCGAATTTCGTGATAAAAGTCGCTTATTTTCTTAACAAACATTTTGCATTTATCCAAAACCCTTTTAAAACGTTTACAGTAAACTTAATGCACGTACTATGCTAATATTTAAAACTTATAATGGCTTCTACAGTTGTAAATTAATGGACGACGCAACGTTCCTGATAATATATGTTGGCAAATTCTTCACAATCTTCTGTTTACATAGGCAGATGACGTCATTCATAATAATGGCGTCTGGAAACTGTGGTTTCCTGCGTGAAATAGTTAATTTCCACCTCGTGCACACGCTATTTCAGACTGCGCAAGCGCGCACTAGACGATTAGAATAATGGAGAACATAATTTACATTAATTATTTTAAATGTTGTCAAAAATGACGTTTCTTTATTTTTTTGAAATACTGTAATGATTTAGATTAAAATTTAAATACTTCATTAATTTGGATTTTTTTAGAAAAGAATCCAAATTTGTACTGAGCGTGAAGCTAAGTCAATAACTTCTAGCTGTATGCTTAATCATAATGGCGAAAAAAAAAAAAGTGGTTGTGTAAAATTAAATCTGTTTATTTTTTTTTTCTTTTGCTCGTCTCTTAGTCCCTATTTATGGAAGAGATTAACCACTGATTTAATAATGCATACTGCATTCCATCTGCACTCACACTGGTATTTTCTCTGTCTCTCTTTGCTCTCAGTTGTCCTAAAGTGGCATAAAGCTGGTCACCAGCTCACGTAAGCGCTGTATGACCAGCCACATAGATGTAATTTTTAAGAGCACTTCGTGCTAAATTACAAAGTTTAGTGAATACCAGATAGCACTAAAGAGAGAAATTCAAAGTTATAATTTTCAGGGCCACTGTGTGGAGGTTGTGCACCGCACAAGGACGCCGAATCAAAGGATTGCCATCCGGAGTTTAATAGTTTACAAAATTTAAAAATTAAAATAAATTACAATTATTTTTTTTGGAGGGGGGGGGCTCTCAGAGAAATTATAAGATGTTTAAAAGACTGTCTTCTCTTTCATCAAAATTTCAACAAGATTTTACTTGCATTTATAACGCAATGGTCTTAATTCTAAGAGCAGAACGAGCTTGCCTTTGTAATGAGTTGCCCTGTCATTGCACTAGTTTCAAACAAAAGGTCAATTAGTCATTTGTTTAAAAATGGCCAATTATTTAAAAGATGAGACTACTATAACAGCCTGTTTTAGTACTACGTGATCCATTACCAGATAACAGGTGGTCTCTAATGACAACACAGACAGGTAGCGTTAGCTGTATCCTTAAAATTAGCTTTAAAGTTTTCTCAACTGTTTTATCTGCATAATCTCACTAGAGACTATTTGATGAGGGACCAGTTAGTCCCGAAACAAGCTACATTTTTAAATAAATGACTTAACCATTTGGCGAGGCCTTATGTCGAAAGTAGTGCAATACCAAGGCAACTCGTTGTAAAGGCAAGTTTGTTCTGTGTTTGGGATTTATACGTTGGAAAAGAAAACAGAGAGAAGAAGGAAATCGGATAGTAATCATGTGGAAATCAGTAGAAAGAAAGAGAAATGCGTTTTAGTTTCTTTACAACCCCTTTCTTCTCGCGTTATTTGAAGTAGAAGAACAAGGCGCACGGTCCATTTCCACCATTGCTTTTGAGCAGATACAGTAGGAGAAATGCGCCTTTCTCAGCTTTTCTAGCAATCTGAGCATCGCGTGTTAGGGGATTGTCATTTCTGTCCTTTCTTCCAATTTCCATAAGATTGCTCGCCTTTCGTTTGAAACGCGGGATAGGAGCACTGACCTAGACTGTAAACAGAATTGTTTCTTTGGGACTATTTTTTTCTTCTTTTACTTGGTGAATCTCAAATGGAAATTGTTCTCTCTCTCTCTGTTTCAGGCAACGAGAAAAACTTACTAAAATGCAAAATCTAAAATTCCTAAAAGTGCACAGAAATATCCAAACCTATCGAAATATTTCACCTAATCATATAAAAATTTCAAGTTTTATTCCGCGTATTTTTCCAATATTCCACCATACATAGGAGCACAATTTGTAGGAGAGGCCCTAAACATGGATATATTACTTGATATTTCTGACAGCCAATAGTTTTTAAATAATAAAAATTCAACAGAAATCTTTAGCTACAACTGCAGCCGATTCTTATTTTTTATTTTAGTAGCGCCACGTAGCGTCAGTGCAACGTACTAAGCTAATAATGACGGTTATTTTACACAATCTTAGCCAATATTCGATGGAACATCTTCAATTACTTGATGACAAAGTGTGCGAGGAAAATTAATCATTTTTCCCTAACACGCTATATTTCTGTTTTAAAATTTTCCCCTTCATTCGTACAGAAAAAAAAAAATCTTTTGAAAAGAAGATAACACTCTTGGATGATTTATTGGACTAAACAGAAATATTGGCCGCTGTATTCGAGGCTAGGATATGTTGTCATCAATTTTTGACCTTTGCGGGAATATTTTTTTGTGCGCTGCTACACTAGAAAGAACAGTCACCGGACATTTATCACTCACCTTCTTTATCTGCAGTCTCGAGACGCCTAAGCTGTTTTTTTGGTTTTTATTATTTATTTATTTTTATATATATATATATATATCTAACCATTATTTCTGGTCTTTGTCGGTGCAGAGAATAGAAGAAGATAAATAGGAAAGAATATGACCTAAATATGGTGTTCAAAGAGATTAAAAGAAGCCGATAAAGGAAGTAGATTGAATAAGGATTGAGAAGAAAGAATAAAGCTTTATTAATGTCTTGGTAATTTTCTTTTCTTAGCTTTGTAGTGTATCCTGGTACAATGTCTAACTCTGATATTTATAACAGATGCCGTGTTTCATAACTGCGCATGATCAATGTGTCTTCTGCTTTCATAAATCAGTCTTTTCGACTGGCGCGTTAAACGTCAGTTGTCTTGCGCAGTTATTAAACGTGACGTCATTTGTAAATAAATTGGAAACAGCTGATTTTGTTTAACGCCTCAGGTAAAGTAGTTTTTTTTTTTTTTAATACTTCCGTTAAACTGTTAAATATTTTAATTATTTTTAAATGTCTCCATTTCTTCCTTTTTAAATCACACATTCTCGATTTTGATTGGCTATAACTAAGATGTGCTGAAATAGCTTTTGGTTTTTCTACTGCAGTGTGTAAAGGGTAGTACGCCAAGAAACGTCCTTTAGATCACTCGTATAAAAGTGGCTGAAGATGGTTCTTTCCGATTATTTGATCCCAGATAAACGCTGAATTAAGGGGACGGTAGCTGTAATCCCAGTGTCGTGCTGGGACACTGAGATGAAGAAGACAGTCCGTAAGGTGATCGATCACTAAATAAAGACTGATAGGCCTAACTAACGCGGACCTTTCGCGCAGCAGTGACATCTGTGAAGCCAGTAAAGACGAGTTTCTTAGTGACTCACTTCATCATGCTTCAGCTGGAACTTCTACTTTCTCTTTCTTTCTTACTCTCTTTGATCTTTCGGTCTCTATTTGTGTTTATTCAGACAATTTCTCTCTCATTCTCCCCTTTCATCTTTCTTTCTTTCTCTCTCTCTAATCGCCAGTTCACAATTCTCTCTCTCTCATTCTCTTTCTCCCTTTTTATTCTTTCTTTAATCACAATTTTCTCTCTCTCTCTTCTTATTTTCATTCTCTCTATTTTCTCATTCTTACTCCAATCATAAATAATTTTTCCCTCTTTCCCGCCTTTTCCCTCTCTTTCTCTCTCACTCACACACGGGGCACCTCCGTAGCCAGGTGGGCAGGAGCAGCAGACGCTTCTTGATTAGATCGGGGTTCGAGCCCGTGACCACCAAATACGGAGGATACAGAAAGGTCAGGGAATGACCACCGCATATCCTCGGAGCAATATGGCCTTAGTTGCTAATACTCCTAAAAACCAAAACAGCAACAACACACACACACACATTCTCATTCTAGATAGATTAACTTTTCACCTTTCTCTCTCTCCTTTTGTCTCTCTTATTCTCATTCTCCCCTTTTTATCACAATTCATAATTGTCTCTCTCTCTCTTTCTCTCTTTATTTATGTAATCACAACAATTCTCTCTCTCTCTCTCTCTCTCTCTCTCTCTCTCTCTCTCTCTCTCTCTCTCTCTCTTTATTTCTGAAATCACAACAATTCTCTCTCTCTCCCTCCCTTTTTTTTCTGTAATCACAATTAACAATTCTCTCTCTCTCTCTCTCTCTCTCTCTCTCTCTCTCTCTCTCTCTCTCTCTCTCTCTCTCTCTCTAACTCTTTATTTTCTCTAATCACGATCCACAGTTCTTTCTCTCTCTCCCCTTTTCCATCTCTTTTTCTCATTCTTTTTTCACACAGTGAAAAATTTCACACAGTGAATTTTTAATCACAGTGCTTAATTCTCTCTCTCTCTCTCTCTCTCCTTTTTTCTTTCTCTCTCTCTTTCCTTTTTTCTTTCTCTCTCTCTCTCTCTCTCTCTCTCTCTCTCTCTCTCATTTTGTCTCTTATTCTCATTCTCCCTTCTCTCTTTCTGTAATTACAATTAACAATTATCCCTCTCTCTTATTCTCATTCCCCTTTTTTCTCTTTCTTTCTTTCTCTAATCACGATCCACAGCTCTCTCTCTCTTTCTCTGTCCTTTTCCCTCTCTTTTTCTCATTTTTTCTCCTTTTTTTATCACAATTCATAATTCTCTCTATCTCTCTTTCTCGGCGCCTCTGTAGACAGCTCTCTCTCTCTCTTTCTCTGTCCTTTTCCCTCTCTTTTTCTCATTTTTTCTCCTTTTTTTATCACAATTCATAATTCTCTCTCTGTAGCCAGGTGGGAAGGAGCAGCAGTGCGTAGCACACGCTTCTTGATTAGACCGGGGTTCGAGCCCGTGATGACCGAAGACGGAGGATGCGGTAAGGTCAGGGAATGACCACTCCATATCAACGGAGCAATATGGCCTTAGTTGCTTATGCTCCTAAAAAACAAACAAACTCTTATTATCTTTTCCATTTTTTTTCTTTCTTTCTTCTTCTCTAATCACAATTTACAATTCTCTCTCTCACTTCTTTGCTCTCTCTTTCTCTCACTTATTCTGAATTTCCCCTTTTTTTCTTTTCCTTTCTTTCTCTAATCACAGGTCTCTCTCTTTCATTCTTCTTTGTCGTACTGTGTGTCTCTGAAGCCCTCTTATTTTTCCAACAATGTTTTGTCTTTCTCTCTCTTTTTTTACGCTCTTCCTGCATTTGGTTTCTTCTTTTTCCATACAACCTTTGCTGTCAGATGTTTCTTAAAGAAACCGGCCCATTCTAATAATCAGCGCAGTCGTATATCCAAGAACAAAAATGTTGACTTTTGATCTGTTTTTGCGCATGCGCACCTTCTTTTGTTCCCTTAATGCCATTTTAAATTTCTCCTTAATTCCAGCAGGCTCCCCGAGCGCCTTTAGTTGTGTGACCGAAGGGACTACTCTTTTGTCGACGTTGTCTCACTGGCGTGTCACCTTAGAAAGGTATTTTAAGACGACTGACCCGTTAGGCAGTGCGTGTCTCGGGGATATGCCAGTAAGAAGCCTCCCCCACCCTCCTTCTTCTTCTTTTCTGCACCGCGTTATGTACAACGTCAAGAAAGAACCCGCGGAATGTAGTGCGTAATAAATCGAATGAAGCGGCCTCTAAACTTCAGGATTCTTTTAATTCCTTGTCGATATCAAAGCCGGTTTGGAGAACGAGCTGTCACATCTCCCGTAGGGTGCGATTGTTTGCTGTCATCCTCGCACCGCCAAATGCTACGAGCGTTCTACATTAGATCGCGTTGTTTGAAACAACGTTACTGACGGAACGCGAAGCCAAAAAAAGTACGATTAAAGTGGTGCATATACAGATATGCGAGCTACTATGGGGAAGAGAACAGAAAAGAAAGAAAAACAGACTGAAGGACAGTGACATTTGTGATAGTCATTTCTTGGTCTCTTTCCTTACTCTCTGATCCACTCAGACTGAAGTATCATCATCGATTTTGACGGAAAAGGTGTAAAGACACAGAAAATGTGCGCATGAGGTGGAGAGAGAGAGAGAGAGAGAGAGAGAGAGAGAGAGAGAGAGAGAGAGAGAGAGAGAGCATTACAACAAATGCATTCCAGTGCAAAGATAAACACGAGGAATTATGAACTGGAGAAAAAATATGCCAGTAAATACGGTATTTTTTTGTTTTTTGAAAGATTATGCACCTGAGAGAGAGAGAATTACAACAGATGAATTCTATTTATCAGATAAATATGAAGAATTATGAACTGGTCCGATTCCAGTGCATCCAAACCTTTGACCGCATTTCTCTGCTGTTATAACTTAACAAATACTTCTCCAAATCGAAACTTAAGAGAATGGACTAAGGAGATTGTTGTGCATCCATGTTGAAGATTCTTTGATAAAAATGTTTTCAGAAGTTTAAATACAAGACGTTGAACAATGTGTTGTTTATAGTGGTAAGCAAAGAAGTTCTGTTAGGTTTTTTTTGAGATTGATATTCAGTAATTCTTGAGTCATAGTTCAAAGCAAAGAAAGAAGATTATGCTCTCTATTTATCCATTTTGGGAAACAGTACTCAGTAATAAGGATGGGTTTCAGTGTGGTAGGAGTGGCTGATTCCCAAATTTCAGCGCAACAAAAGACTGATAGGTAAATTATGGTGTTGATGTATCTTGCAGTGATCTGGCATCAGTATATTGAAGCTGTCCGGCTGTCCATCATGAGCTAGTGACTGGACTATGCAGCAGAACTAGGTGGTGGCTAAACATTATTTTACAGTCCAGTCCAAGATGACTTCTAAGTCTCAATGTTCTTCTACGGTTTGTATCCAACATAGTATGAAGATCTGATGGTAGTTGGCTGATGGTTTTAATGAAAATAATAGACATTCTGATTTCTGGTGTTTATTTTATGATGGTAGAAGTATGCCTCTTTAGCAGGTGATGGTGCAGTTGATACTCCACTGTGGAGGGAAGTAGTAGTTGATGAAGCTTTAATCGATGCTAATGGCTTTTTATGAGAAACTGTGGAATCACCGTACTTACCATCTCTTCAGGATGTGGGCAGGGAGTTCTTTGTTCAAATTAATTGGCTTTTTAAAACAAAAAAGTGATGGATGACAATGTATTTGCTTGAAATTCGTTAGGTGGGAGTGGTAACATTCGTGGGTAGCGCAGTTGGTAGAATCACCGTAATCCCAACTCTGGTGGAAATGACCTCAGTTCGAGTCCCTTCGATGACTGGAGGAATTTTTATGGACCTTTTCCACAATGTGGTTGAGTTCGTCGGTTTCAGGCAAGGGTAGCATAGTTTTTTTCTGCTGGAAACTCGGGTTTTTCATCCAGAAAACAGAAAATTGAACACGCAATTTACAAGCAGTATATACGAAGCAAGATGGCCTTAGTTGCTGATGCTCCTAAAACGCGATTACAACTGTTGCACTTTTCCCTAATTATAATTCGTTGGGCATTAAAATCTTTCGTTTTGAGATGGACCGGCTATAAGAGTGCTAATTCACAATTACTGCACATAAAGGGATGGTTTATTGATGAGTCCCCGAACATGTTGCAACTCACTATTCATTTAAAGATAAAGATCAGTCTCCTAACTTTTTGTTCACCTTTTCTTCTGTATGAGTATAACGTCAAGAACAAGTTCCATGGCTTCTGCATTCTCACACTTATTTTTATTATCAAGATTATTAATTTTTAAGAACTTAACCACAAAAGTAAATTACCATTTTTTAAAGAGAAGCATCCAAAAACAGTTCATAGTTTATACGTCATACGATCATTAGGAAAAGGCATCCTCCTCCTACATTTAACTCAAGAAATTCTAGAAGAAAATTTTACTGTTAATTGTAGCGCTCGTGGTCCATGACATCATTAGAGAGGTATCAGTTTCTAGCGCGAGGAGAATGTCATTTGATTAATTAGTGAGAGAAGATGATATGGTAGAGCGAGCAAGAGGGGGATGTTATGAACTGCTGATAGGATATTTGAAGAGTTTTAACCCGAGGCTGGAAGCAGTTATCCAACTTCAAACGACTCACGAATGCCGATTTAATATGGAGAAGAAGAAACCGAAAATTTGAAGGGGGGGGATAAGAATTTCAACGTTAATTTTAGGCAATTAAACGTAATGATGCATGTAGGGAGATGAATCCCTTTATAGAATATCCACTCAGCTTTCCGAGAGCGAGTTTCTTCGTTAACAGGAGCCATTGTAGAGGTAAATGAATTCATTGCGAGATTCTCGCCTTAGAATCCCTGCAAATTAATTGAATCACCAAAGAATAGAATATTTCTAATAACTTGGCCCTTCACAGTTTATTCTGTCCCCTTAATTTACACTTTAACTTCACATAATTGTTAAAAAATCGTTAAAATTTCAATTTATTTTGCTGGATTATGTTTTCTTTGAGACAGAACATTTAAACAACAAATAAGAAGAGCTGTTTTTATTTTTTTTTACTGGAAAAACTGGATTTTTTATCCCTCAAAATAATAAACAGTTCCTCGCTAAGAATTCGCTTTTAATAGTTATTTTATAGATATTTTTCGTGGTACTAATTACGTCCGATAGAGGGCAGCGCAGGACCACGAACTACTGAAAGCTGATGGACAGCAGTTTTAATAAGAAATAAAGCTGACGGGAGCAGTAAGGTTAATGCTGGGATTTTCCCCTCGTTTCTCCCCCAGTTTTCTTCCCCCTTTCTTCTTAATTTATTTTACTGAAATCTGATATAACAGAGACAGATACACACCCAGGTTTCTGTTGGGAAAGGCATTTAAGGAAGGTAGTTGCGAAAAATACTTTGGAGAAGCAGTCGACTGAATCTTTCTTTCTTTTTTTTCCTTCGACTTCCAAAATGTTTAATTAAATCTTCAGAAATCAGCGACACGGAGTTCTCATGGGAAATTTCAAACGTTCCGAGGCACGTAAGAATTGTAATGGATTCTAGAAATAGTGAAAGGTAAGATTATTCACGACAAATTCTGAAACAAAAAAATAAGAACATTCGTTTGTCTCAAGATTTTTAAGTTTCACTAAGTTTATTGTACGAAAGAATAAGATTAGAATTTAAAAATGAAGAAATCTTTCATTAGAGGGATATGCGGGTCGGAATATTCTTTTAAAATCTCTTCCATTAAATTATTCATCTGAAATTTTTCTCTTATTCGAAAACAAAGTTAAGAATATCCAGATTAGTCAAATGAAAATGATCACATCTTAACGAGGTTTCTGGTATGCTGTCCATAAGAAAGAAAAAGTGTATTCTGTGGTCAGTTTGCCTGTTTGCTGGACGAAAATTACTAGACAGTTCTACTGCTTTGATCAGTCGACACGATAATCGTTTACGTCCATATACGTTACTGAAGGAAATTTTCAGATAAATCTGCCCATTCTTTCTGGGTGGGGCAGTGTTAATGACTAATAGCGTATTTTTAAATTTCAAATAAGAGATTAGGTTAGGATATTATTTAAGATAGTACAACATTATAGCAATATATCTGAGCGTGCGTGTTTCTGGTAGATTCTGGTTAACATCTTAAAGTAGATTCTGGTTGAGAATAATACATGATTTATCTTTGTAAGAAGAAGCTCGAAACCAATAAACATTGGTTTTGTTAACGTATAATAGATTTTAAAATTAATCTATTCGTTCTATCTCTCTTTGAAAAGTTGTTTCTTTGAAAAATTCAATTCTAAGCAGTAATGGTTTCTGACAAGTGGTATTTCTACTCGTAGCGATGTTTTTGAGCTAAATTTCTTCTTGCCTATAGACAGGCAACACATAAGTGAAAGGACATCACCCTTAATTAGCACCTCTTCTGACTTGAAGATATGCAAACAACAAGAGTAAGATCAAAGGTTACTGTAAACGTGAGGGTAAAAAAAAGTGTAAGTGTCAGGGGAAAGTAAGGAATCCTCAGTTGATGTACTGACAGTGGTGATGGATGGCCCCAATTATGTGTCATCGGCCCAGAAACTTATCCCTAATAAAACGAGAGGTAATGATGATGGATTGATAGATGTGCAGCAGGTGTGTGTATACTCAAGTCTCCACCTCTCAGATGGAGATATGCTAACGATGTGGAAGCTCCTCTCTCAGACTCATGAAAAGAAAGTTTGCGAAGGAAAGCTTTCTCAACTGTCTTATTAAAGCGCCAAGCGATCCCGGAAGAATAAATTCACCCAAGTACACTGCCGTGCCAAAAAGGAGGCTTCAATAGAATGCTGATAAGAAAATCAAGTTTCGCTTTTAATAAATAATCGATAATGTGGATTTAAAAATATACAGGGTGGTCACAAGTAAAGTTCCCATACTGCGCCTTCTGTCGACTTAAGGAAATGGCGATTGGCAATCATATTTGGAGTTTAAACGTTTCTGAGGATACAGAATAGATTTAAACATGAAAATAAGCTTAATCCAGGACTGAAAGAGAAAGACAGTTGCTCAATATCGGATCAATAACTGTTGTGTGGTCCCCTTGGAAGATTGAAACCTTGCTGGAATTCGACATCGGAGAGTAGTATGTCAGATGTTTTTTTTTTTTAAAGTCAGAAGTGAAGATATCAGGAGAGCAGTCCGGGTCCTTCGATTAATCTAAAAGCCAAAAGTCAGAGGAATTCAATCAAGCAAAAGAACTGATATTAGAGCCACCCCACATTGTTGGGGAACTTCTATCAATTTACAAAATGCACGCATTCACAGTACAATTATCCCTCTGATGGTCAATTCTGAAACTATTTTTTCTCTAGAGCCTCTTCTGCATCCCCTGAATCCTCTTCTGCAATGAGGTGTTGCTAAGCCTCCTCATCCGTTTATTTGCATGGTTTTTTCCATGATCCAGGAGCTCATTCGATGCTATCAACTTATTAATTCGCCGGAAAAGCATTGCCATCAAGACGAGAGCCAAAACACCCACTTGGAGCATCCAGTTACTTAGAGTGGCATAAATTGCTATCGGGGCTCCTCGCGAGCCATAACCTGTCAGAGACAAGGGAAGCTTAGCTGTCGTTGACGAAGGAAACTGTTTCATAGCGAGTACAGATTCGTGTGTCTTCGCCGGTGATCTAGATAATGTCCATACTTTACTTGGAGAAGCAACAAGAGATAGAGCATTCGCTTCCGGCTATAAGGAGAAACCCCGCTGGTAAAGACCACCTAATGTGTGTCATCATGGTAATGACATATTCCACTAGATGCACCGCGACGAGGAAACACACACATAATCACTGGCGTGCCTTGCATTCTTCTCTCACTACCAGGTCCTGGGGTTTGTATTTCGCCGGTAAACTCAATGTAGCAAAGAAATATCCAACTACTTTGTTTGTGACTGTGTTTTGGTTAAACTGAAGTTACTGGAGAGGCGAATACGGCCAGACACGCGTAATAGGCACACTCATGCAAGCACGTGAGAGAAATGCTTCCCTTTATGGCCACAAATAGCAAAGTTTTGCTATTTGTGGACATTTCGATGTTCGCATCAGTTTCTTCGATGTCTGATAAACTTTCTGAGCATGCGCTCCAGAAGTGTATAAAAGAACTCTTTTTATTTGATTATATTTACAATGAGTTGGTTTTACATTAGTAGCTGGACTGGTCTGTGACGTTGGTGAAGGCTCAAAGTCGGGAACGGCTGATATAAGATTGTAGTTCGGACACGTGGCAATCAGTTTTTTAATGTGTCTGCTAGGAAGAAATGGTCGACTTCGAACAGGGGATATTCATGCGTTGTGGCTGACCCCAGGATTCGTTCCCCCCATTAGCCGCTGTTGTGCATCTTGTGAAGAAGCTTGTGCCAAAGCCGGCCGTTACGTAGTGTGTTGAGTGTGTAAGTGTATATGTTGTGTTGTCGGCCGACACCTGACTCTTAGCAGGTGAGAAGTAGGAACACCTGGTCACGCGTCCCACCCCCTATCCCCGCCACGTGGAGGCGGCCAGGATCTACTATCTTGCTGCATCTACCTAGGACATGTCCCAGGCAGATGCCAATAAAGAAGGAACGGAAGAGGTATTTAAGACAGGTGAAGTATGGGAAATGGTTCATGGAAGGAAAAGTATAATGAAGTGGTGGGTCAACAGATGAATCCATCAGAAAGCAGAAGAAAATTGAATATAGTAAGAAAATATAGAGAGAGAAAGTGGAAAATCACTTCCAGCAGTTCTTCAGTCTTCAACTTGAAGGCTGAAGAACTTCATTCCATACTTCATTCTTGAAGAAAATAGCAACTTAAAAAAACAAGGTTCAAGTCTCAAAAACAATGACATTTAACTGTGTCATAAACATAAAAATCAATTCTTAAAACACAAGCTAATCTTCAACTCGAATAAGACAGAAGCTATTTGCAAATATCAATTCAGAAATCCAGAGGACTTGTACTTTCAAAATAGAATCTTGTATCTTAAATTGAAGGTAAAGAATATTAACAAAATTTTGAAGAGTTAATTACAATTATGTTCCAAATAGCATCTTTCCATCTTTAATTTTGGTAAAGCACCAAACTGGAAAGTACGCACACAAGACCAGACAAATTCTGATTCCGACTTCGAACAGGGAATGATTGTGGGGGCAAGACGTGCAGGTGCCAGTATCTCGATAACAGCTAACCTGGTTAAGAGCTCCCGTTCTGTGGTGTCGCGAGTCTACTGTGACTGGCTCAACAGCGGTCGAACAACCAGCCAAAGGTCACCCATAAGGACAGCTGTTGTTCTTGTAATTTAGGAACATCAGCGACTAAGGCCATATTACTCCGTATATATTGTCTTTAAATTCCTTGTGTTCTGAGGTCGACTTTCTGTTTGGTGGACGAAAACCCTGTTTCCGGGAGAAAATGCTACCCTCGGCTGAGACCGACTAACTCAGCAACGTTGTGTAAAGACCCATAAAAATTCCTCCCGTCATCGACGGTATTTGTACTCGGGTCTTTTCCACCCAGTGCGGGGAGGACCACGATCCTACCAACTGTGTTATCCACGAGGGCCGTAGGACAGCCACATGTGGTCGACGCCCATGGTAAGCGTCGATGTCTCGTCTCATAACACAACAGCAACAGAGCACACTAACCTTTCAGTACAACATAGAGACAATAAGACTAATAATCCACATGGACTATGCAACAGACACTAGCTCGTAGAGATGATGGCATGGGCACGTCAGCACCAACACTGAACCACCGACGAGTGGAAATATGTCGTCCTGTCTGATGAATCTCGTTTCCAACTCTGTGATGCTGATGGACGTATCCGCATTTGGAGAAAGCAACATGTGGCCATGCACCTGAATGCACTGTTGCTGTTTGGCAGGCTGGAGGAGGTAGTGTTATGGTTTCAGGGTTGTTTTCGTGCCATGCCCTGGGTCATCTGATTACCGTTAATCATCAGCTTGATGGGAACGCCCAATTTTCTATCGTTGCCGACCAAGTACACCCCTTCATGACTTCATGATTACAGTGCATGCAGACAACACTGGCATCCGGCATCTACCCACAAGACAACGCTCCATGCCTCAAGGCCCTGTAGGTTGCAGGAACATGACAATGAACTCTGAAGTAATCAGTGCTTAAATTTTCCAATTTAATTCCTCCAAAAATGTGTGAACACCCTGTTTCATAATCCACTGGACCTTCCCGGATAAACTGACTCTGATCTGTGTATAAAGAACGCGTATGAGCTACACAAGTGGGTTATTAGATCTGTAGCCCACATATTCGAAGTCTTTTTCACCGATCTCGCCAAGCTGACCATCTTTTGGACCCTTTCAAGAAGCTCAACGTCTTTTTTCAGATGAAGTCTCCATATTTGAATAGACTGTTCCAAATGCGGTCTTACAACTGCCTTATACAGAAGGATTATGTCCTCCCTATCTCTACAGGATATTGTTCGATAAATCATCGATAGGACACCATGGACTTCGCTGACTGCCTGTTTACACTGCTCAGAAAACTATCTTTACATCATCTGCAAATGTTGACATCACTCTCCGTATCCCTTTGTCGATGTCGTTTAAGAAAATTAGAAACAGCAGTGGTCCAAGAACCGATCCTTTGGAGGCCCCGCTTCTGACATTTCACTAATCTGAAGAATGTCCATTAATCACAACCTTCTGCCCTGCAGCTACCCTGCAGTCCATCTTAGAACCTTACTAGTGATCCAAACAATTCCAGCTTATGTAGTAACCTCTCATGAGGGAGTGAGTCAAATGCCTTTCTAAAATCTAAAAATAAACTATATCGAAATTGTCTTCTGAATCCAACCCATGGTCATTGTGTCAAA
This sequence comes from Mastigoproctus giganteus, assembly GCF_048544385.1. Lineage (NCBI taxonomy): Eukaryota > Metazoa > Arthropoda > Arachnida > Uropygi > Thelyphonidae > Mastigoproctus > Mastigoproctus giganteus. The sequence goes on along the minus strand of NC_143586.1, from coordinate 19,238,361 downwards.
ATAATAAAACCTGTTGTGTGTTCTTTCAAATGCCATTTATACCAAAATTCTCCTGGATTGCACTCTTAATCATTACTTCTAAGATTTTCCCTTCCACTGAACTCAGACTAACCGGTCTGTAGTTACCAACTTCACCCAAGAACAGCCTTTATGTATTGGCAATACCTGGGCACTTCTCCAATCCAAAGGAATCTTTTCTGATTCCGATGATGCTCTCATAATTAACCTTAATGGCTCAATACACTCTGTGGCCATCTTCCTCATTGAAGACACTTGGAGAACATCTGCGTCAGATGCACTATGTCAAACAATAAAGATGGGAGAAGGCTGCTTCTAGTGGTACGATCCAGGATCTTTGGAGGTTGTGCGTGAGTCATGAACTTGGACTTTTAGAGAATTCTCTGCTCCCTACGATGTGACAGTTTTTTTAATACAAACAGGACTCGAACTCAGGTCTTTTCCACCGGTGTGGGGACTTGGTCTGATGGCTAAAGTGGAGGAGGAGGAGGAACCTACTGGCTGTACCTAATAACGTGACTATTCAGTGTGTATTTTATAGATGTTACAACCCCTAAATGTTCCTTTTCATTAGTCATGAACCAGATAAAAGAAATCTATTTGTTCCGAGTCTTGAAATAAAGAAAGTCACAATAGAAAGATAACTGGATTTTCCACTCAAGAAGAGATTCTTCAAATTTGGTCATAAGCTGGAAGAAAGGATTGGCATGCGACTGTTATTTCCAAAAAAGTTTTCTAAGTCGGTGCACGGGCAGAGTAGAGTAATGTGATTGTCAGGACAAATGAACTTTGATAAAGGATTAAAGACATCCTCTAAGAAATACAGCTGCTTCGCTAACCTACTTAAGAAAACAGCTGGAAAATGTTCTAATATAAAGCCGGCGTGTCAAACATTAGTCACCAGATGGCGCGAGAGTTCTTAATTTTGAAAATTGCTCAATTATCGACAGATGGCACGTTAAATAAATAAATTTATGAGAGTGTTGTTTGAAGAGAGGGTGAGCTGGATTAGATCAAGGTCGTTTATCTTCTGCAGATGACGCTAAGAGTAAATACTTTATGAAAAAATTCCCACCTTTCTCTTGAGCCTCTTTTTCATAATTATTTTTTGTCAGTAATAAATGCTTGCCATCCAAATACAGTTATTTTATCTTGTTTAAGATCAAGGGAATGTATTATTCTGTTTACCAATTACGTGAGTTTGAACCATGGTCAATTCAAATGAGTGAACTACTGTAACATCATGTTTCCCAGCTTATTAAAATAACATTTATTTTAATTAAAAAAGTGTTTTGCATATTTATCTATTTTAAATTTAAATTTCGTCCTTTGTTGAAAAGGACGTAACTGTTGGCGGTTAATGTACTTGTCCCGGCCCTCGTGTGTAGCACAGTTGGTACGATTGCCGTTCTCCCCCACACCGGGTGGAAAATACCTGAGTTCGGATGACGGGAGGAATTTTTATTTGTCTTTTTCGTAACCTGGCCGAGTTATTCGGTCTCATCGTGTTTTCTCCTAAAAACTGTGGTTTTTTATCCAACAAACAGAAATTCAACCTGAGAACATATGTAATTTACAGACAATATACATGGAGCAGCATGGCCTTAGTCGCCGATGTTCCTGAAACCTAACAACAACAACAACAACCAACTTGGTCCTAGCATTGATAAAAACAACCTTTTTTTGGAAAGAACCATCGAGGTCCTTTTGCTGATTTTGTAGCATCATTAGTCACGGATAGCTTTCATTAATGGTTTATTAGTTGAGGATAGAGAGAAAGAAAAGTCTCATGTAGCTAAATGTGTGCCCGATACACTAATATGAAAAGCTCATTATGTACCATAGTCCATTGCCATGACGATTAATGTCCCTGTAACAGCTGTCGCCTATACACTCGAGTTTTTTTCATATTTTCTGCCTTTAAGAAAATTTCCAGATATTAACAATAGCTCTAGAATCTTCGAATGCCATTTTGGAAGACTTTCCCTTAGTTTTGAATAAAACTTACAGGAAAATTCGGACAATAAACATCGTCAATGTATCGGGATGAAAAACCACACCAGACTTCGACTAAATCGTGAAAAATGTAAAAAAAAATCGGAGGAATTCTTACTAGGATTAGATTCGAAATCAGACCTTTACACTGCCACTGTTCTAGTTAATCCAGAGAGAGAGAGAGAGAGAGAGAGAGAGAGAGAGAGAGAGAGAGAGGGAGAGAGAGAGAGAGATTAATGGTGTTAATCGAAGATACAAAAAAAACTGAGACAGACTGCCAATATCATGCATTTCTATAATGGCGTTCTATCGTCTCCATTGCAAGTTCTATTTACCTGTTCTTGCTGATAGAGTACAAGCTTTGGGACTAACGGGACATGGTTGTGTTGAAGATTATAATATCATCATGTTTACTGATGGTGCAGCGTGTCAGAGACAGGCTGCAACGTTCGTAGCACGACGGCTATTCGTGACACCTCCTTGTTCGTAGAATGATGAATTTTGGTATTAAAAGCACAAGACCGTCTGTTACACAAATCACCTGAGACAGGACCTCCCCAGACACGCTAAGCATGTAATGGTAATTTAAACAGGGGGCGGGATCAGTCTGCTCCAGGCAACGACATAGCTAAGATGTTTAGATGCACTTAAACTTTCTTGATGCTTTGCCCGTGTCGCTATTAATCAGAGAACGCGTTTTGATATGTAGTGGGTGAGGATCCCGAGCTAAAGGATGACCCTGTGTAAAAATGGGTGGAGATTTTTATAAACGAGTATCCCAATAATGAAAGCGCTTTTGGTGAGAAGGCTCCAATGGTGCTAATATTTTGATAAGGTATTTTTATTATTTTTATCTCTTAGAATCTGTCCAGCGGTCCCCACATGACGTGAGCAATTTTTATGGGCCTTTTTCACAACATGGCTGAGTTAGTCGGTCTAAGGCGAGGGAAATATGGCTTTTTCTCCCGGAAACTCGAGTTTTTCGTCCAGAAAACAGAAAATCAACTGCAGAACATGCACAATTTACACAGTATACACAGAGCAATATGGTCTTGGTTGCTGATGCTCCTAAAACCCTATAAAACAACAACAACAACCCAGAAATGAGAAGAGCCATTCTTGACAGATTTCATAAAATCGTCTGGAGAAAGTCAGTTGCCAATTCTTGAAAAAATATTGTTTTCCACATCCTTGAAATACCCACAAGAAAACAGCGGATCTTGCAGATTTTTGTCAGAAACAGCTTTATAAACAAAATCACCAACGATGCCATCAGAGTGTGGATTGACTTCTCCATGGGTCTTAATGACAAACATACATTTCATGATTAAATATCTTCGCTCTTTTCATCTTGATTCACACCGTTTCTTTCGATAATTAATTAACTTTTCAAATTTTTCCCTTTCTTTTTAACAAAATTCCAAGCGAAATGTCAGAGTTAATTTAAAAGATCAAAGGTTGCGCTGTATCTCTTCGTCAACCTTTTTTTTAAAAACTATACGAGAAAGAATTGGTTCTGGTTGGATTTATTTTCACAAAGCTTTCGAATCTTCGATTTTAAATCAACATTAATTATCTAGCCGAACTAGTTTCATTCTGTTACCCTCAAATAATAGCTAAATTAATTGGTCTGGTGTAATGTCACTGGTTTAGAACCTGAAATCTCTAAAGTAAATCAAATTCCCACATGTTAGTGACACTTCAGTAATCCTGCGGTCTAACTTTTCAACGTGCGGGTTTCTCTTAATACGGGTATTGGATTGAATACTAGACACATTCTCTCCATTTGGTTTTGTTGTTGACATCTTCTTTGTTTGTTTTTGCAGTTGGCTTTTAAGAGCATCAACGACTGTTCCATCTATTCTCTCTGTAAATTGCAAAGGACGATTTTCTGTCTGCTAGATGAAAAAGCTACCCTCGCCCGAGACCGACTAACTTGGCCACGTTGTGAAAAAGGTCCATGAAAATTCCTCACATCATCAGCTGGACCCGAACTCAGGTCTTTTCCACCTGCTATGAGGAGAACGTCCTGCCAACTGTGTTACCCACGAGGGCATCTTCAATGGTAAAAATGTTTTCAAGAGTTTTTATCTTGTCCAGAAGATAGCTCTTTATTAAATCAAAGAGTTGTTAGCCTTTGATTAAGTAAATAAGATTTATATCCCTCTCCAAGTAGTAAATCTGATTTAAAGCAATAGTTTTATTTAAACGCGATGTTTAAAAATCAGTCTTCTAACTCCCCCTCGCGGTACAATAATGAAACAAGGACAAAGTCAATAATTAATTCATTTTCATTTGTTTGCCAACTCCCTCTATCGGTACAATACAATCAAACACGAACTAAAATTAGAGAATATCTTCTTTTGGTCACCCTTTCATTATGGAAACAGTTTCTACTGACAGTGAAAAGTATAAACATATTTCAGAACAAATCTGCTGGTACAAAAGCAGTTGTTCGATAATGCAAGCAGAAAAAAACGAAAGGTTAATTAAGCCATGTTTCATTTAACCCGTATTTCCCTTGATGTTTAGAAATTAATTACACTAGACTAGCGTAAAATTCCTTGTAATAGGCACGTAATGAACGAAATCGCTCACTCCATCCCATGGGTTTCCCCTGTTTCGAAACAAGAGAACAAAGCCAGCGTAATATGTAAAACCAAGCATTCGAAAGAGTATCTTTCGAGATTAAGGGTTACCAGGAATGTCTGCTGTCACTTCTTCAACTCAGTTCGGTAACTTTAAGTCATTTAAATATGATCCAGACAACACAAGCATGCAAGAAGAGGATTAAGAAAGTCTGGAAGTTGATAAACTTTCTTAACTCCTCAAGAGAGTGTCTGTTTATCATTTGACGAAGAATGGACCTTTCCTTTCAAATTATTTATGCATCTCAGTTTAGTTTAAATGGTTAGTCGAATCACTAAAGCAGGTTCGAGTCTATTAACGTTTAAACTAATCAAATTATGCTGACTGCCATCAAATACAGTTTGAGTAATTCACAGAGTCTGATATTTCATCAACTTATTTGTTAACAAGTCAGTACCATTAGAATGTAAATGTAGTTTGCGAAGGATCGTTATATCAACGCAAATGCTGATTAGTTGTAGAGTTAATTGACTACCAGGTTTGGTGTACGATGGCTTTGAGGAAGTGAGAAAGTGATAGTATTAGAGGCAGCGATTAGCCGCTTAAATTACGTATGCTGCTGCATGATAGTTCTGATTTGCTTTGATATTATTCGGTTGGTTATTAAAAGTGGGTTGAACTTGCTGGCATAAATTCTATTGTATAAGAATAGTCCATTAAAGAATGGTCTATTTTAGACTAGTCCATTATTTAATGGACTATTCTATTTAATTCAGCAATGGCCTGGATGCTTTTAAACGAACTAAATTAAGAGAAAAAGACATCGGCGTTTTTTAGAACAAATGGGATAAATATTTTCTGAATCTAAATCTTAATTGAGAAGAAATCGGTTTCATTGAGTTTTGCTTATCAATTAATTTTTTCAACGGTATTATTATTATACAAAGTAGTTTGTACAATAAAGATTGTTAATTAATTATAAAAGGTGTTGAAAAGCTAATAAACTGCTGACATATACACTGTCCACTCAAAACATTATAGCACTCCCAAGTTTTAGCAATCGGCCATTTCTTTCTGCCTGGTGGCACACGTGGCGCCGTGAGACCCATAAATGTGATACTACAGGTCGGTGGCATGAGGTCCATACGACGTACTTGATTGACATGGAAAGGACTGATCTGAGGGACTTCGAAAAATGGATGATTATCTGGTACCGGTTGTGAAGGGTGGAAGTAGTATGGGAACTGTGAGTCTTGTGGGTTGTTTTCAGAGTACTACTTAAGGTGCTCCAAGAGTGGATGGACAGTGGACAGAGCAGCCGTTGTTAGACCAGTGGTGGGCACCCACGCCTCATTGATGGTCGAGGTGAATGTACGTTGTCTCGCCTTGTGAAAAGGAATTTCTCTGATGTCCTGGTCCAACAGAAACAGGCAGGTAGCGGCAGTGTTTTGGACTGTGGTGTTTTCTTGGGAATCTCTTGGAGGCCTCATACCTTGATCGCACCCTGAATGCTAAACACTACCCATCCATTGTGGCTGAACAGATACACCCCTTCATGGTGAATGTCTTCCCGGCTGTGTTCTAGCAAGATAATGAGTTTTGCCACGTTGCTGGCATTGTTCTGAGTGGTTCGCTGATAACGAAAGCGACTTACAAACGTTTCGCGGACCCTCTGGAACTTGTATACAGGATCTACAGGACACAATCCTGGATACATGGTACAACATACGTTTTGCAACGTTCAGAGGCCTTATGGAGTTTTTTGTTTGGCAACAGTACTGGCAGTAAGAGGGTAGGACATACCCAATATTCGGTTGTTGGTCACGTTGTTTTTACTGAATAGTGTAATAAAAATAAAAGATATTTGGTAAACGTCCAAAAAGGGACTTTAATGGAGATAAAATGTACTTGTAAAAATAATAATATTTTAATTTCAAACTTGTGAATTCTGGACGCAAAACACATAACAAATGGTAAGATGTTCCTTCTAACTTCATTATGATTTTAGTAATTATTTTATTTTTTAGTAACAAATTAATATTAAAATAAATTAATTGATTAAGTGAAATTATTGAATAATGTTACATCTATAATTTACTTCATTTAAACAAATAATAATAATAATAAACCTGGAGAAGTACAGAACGATCAGGTGTCTCCCAACGATGTAGCAAGATCCTGACCAGCTGCATATCTAAGAAGATATCAGACCCCTTAGAGAGCCAGAAGATCATGGCCGAGCAGGAGAAGGGATGAAAGCAAAGGACGCAAGAACAATAGACTATTCACGCAGCAATTACGGAGCAAACTTACAAGAAGCACCACAATCTGTGTGCGGTCTACATACATTGACTACTGCAAGGCCTTCGACTCTGTGCCCCATAGATTGCTGATAGAGACACTGAAGATCAATTAAGTCAACCTGACACTGACACACTTCCTAAAAGCAACCATGGCGAAACGTCCACCATCAAAGTCTAAAACATCACGCCAAGACCGACCCCCATCTGAAGAGGAACATTCCAGGGAGACGCCTGAGCCCACTATGGTTCTGTTTAGCATTCAACCGACTGTTCACAATGCTCAATAGCAGCAAGTACGGATATACCCTAAAAGAAGGAAGGAAGGAAGAACCTGTATGCACCCTCTCTCCTGATGATACTGTAACCGAGAATGAACTCCAACAGCTACTCTGGATCACCGAAGAGTTCAACACTGACATCAGGACGCAATTTGATCTAGACAAATGCCAGACCCATGGGTTGCATCAGGGAAATCTAGTCGGCCAAAATTACCAGCTGAAGATTGAAGAATTGACTGAAGACTGAAGAGATTAAAGCCATGACGGAGGGAGAGAGCAACAAATATGTAGGAATTGTGCAGCCTCACAAGTTGGGACACAGGGAGATCAAGTCCTCCTGACTGAGAAATGCCATCAGAGACTGAGAAATCTGCTAAACAAAAAACAAAAAAGAACCTTGAATAGCGGGAACGTGATCAGAGCCATAAACACCTACACAGTCCCAGTACTAACATACTCACTCGGAAGCATCGGTTGGACCAACACCGAGGGATCTAACCAGGATAATGATGGCCAAGAGCCACCAACATCACCCGAAGTCGGCCATCGATAGACTGACCAGAGGCTGGAAAGGAGAGAGGGGTTTGACTGACCGCACTGTAGAAGGTGATTAAGAATCTGACGGATTGTTTCCAGAAAAACACGCGCCAATCTATCAAGCCATAAGAAGGACAGACAAACGGCACGCACACATGAACCTCCACTAAGAGATCCCCATTCACACAGATTGAAGAAACAAAGACAGAAAAATGGGTGAAGAAGACTCGAGCACGAATCCTTCCGTCTTGGGGAAGCTCTTACCCGAAACCGAAGGATTCATACTCGCCATCCAAGACCAGGTAATCAACATCAGGAACTACAGGAAATACATCGCTAAGAAACCGGATCACAAAGTATACTAGGACCGCTCCATAATAACGGGCAAGATGATTCCACACAACAGAGATTCATAATCCTCATCGACAACAAAGGAAGGGCTACCTATCCGATCGACCTAGCGCTGCCCAACAAAACCTCCAGAAAACCTACGAGGAAAAAATCAGGAATTATACAGACTTAAGACAGGAAGTCAAAGAAATGTGACATATGGAACAAATAATGACCATCCAGATCACCACCGGCATGGTGCGAAAGAATTTACATAAGAACCTAGCAGCAATAGACCTCTCAAAGAACATCTACAAGGAACTCCAAAAAGCCACAATCCTGGACACCTGTAGGACAGTAAGAGAGTCCCTCGAAGTATTTTTACGAGGGTGCAGGTAAAAATTCTCTCTCTGTTAATACAGATTAAACTATTAATTCTATTTCTTTTGTAAAGGTTTCGTAGATGGCACACTGAGAGGACGTTGCATAAACAAAACACAAAACTGTGATTATTCGTTTGCTTTACCTTAAGATATTTTAAGATGTTTGCATAATTTAAGATGATTTAAAGAGACACTAAAGAGGTCAGTGATACCTTTCCCGCAGTATCCAATTTGATTTAATAAATGTCTTTTTGAGTCTGGCAACAGTCCTGAGATCGCTGCAGAATCTCACACCTGCTTCCTTTAATTGGGTTTCCTTGTAATCAGTAAGATGTTTTGGTTTATTAAGATTAAGGAACCGCGTTACTTTTAACTAGTAAACAAACCTTGAACAAAATGCTTTTGGAGCGCGAGGTCGCATCTGGTGGCCTTTGTATGAATGGTCTTATTTACCACTTCTAAATGATAATGCCAGGAAGCATTAAGGAATAATAAAGCACCACACCAATGATAGCATTAATTTTGTGGATCTTCTCTTTATAGTTTTGTTTTCCATCAGGCTTCTACTCAACTTGTCTCATCAATTACCTCAAAGAGGGCGCTGTTTACTACATGACCTTCCGTTTTACGCCCTCTAAGCAGTACTAAAATAGATAGTCGATAACACACCTTTTCTCCACTCTTATATTTGGCATGTTTATCGATCTTTAGGCTTGATCTACTGCAACACTTCTATTCCTTGGAGCACTAAATTTTCAGGACTTGTTGCTGACTCGTAAAATGGTGCATTATGGGATGGTGTAGTAAATATTGGCCAGTTAAATCACATTTCTATTATGGGTTGAAGAAAGTGTAAATTTTGTAAACGTATTGGGAAAAATCAGACTAAAACCAATTTGTGGATATGAGGAAAATACTTCAGCATTTTCATCATTCGCAAGGGTGTTGGTTGGAATACACTGATGCACAAAATAAAGGAAGGAGTCGCAAAAACCAGAATAAAGTCCAAAGCTTGTTTAGTCTTTGAGTTACTCAAGTTCAAAGAGCGTGCTGGACAGAGGGACATGGTCAGATTATTATATAGATGATCTTTCAGCCAACTGTTGGTATTCTTGTTAAAACTGCATGACAATAATGAAAGGTCCCACCGATCATCCAAACTTCGTCATCTTGGTGATAAATGTTTGAAAAATTGCAGATTTGTGGTTTTACATCGAGCCTACCATCTTTTATTAGGATCTTGTAGATTTGAGCAATAAATCCACTATAAATCCACGTGACTCGACTATTACCCATATCAGCTTACCGGCAATGTGGAATGGACCTGAACTCCAGGGACTTCAAGAAGAAAGGAGGAACTTTCCTATTATCATCTTCGTTTTTTCCCCTTAATGTTTCTGGTAGTTGATTCATTAATCTCCAAATACTTGCTGTTAACACCCTCAAATTCTTTCATTATCACCACCAGAACTTGTATCTGTATCAATAAAATAAAATTGGTTAGTTACGAAGCGTTAATGACCACCCAGCGCTCTAGAGGGCGTACTATCTTTATTGTTCTATTGAAGATCGTGAGATGCTCCAGATGGCGCCCTGCATTAACAAAAGCCTTTGATCGGAAATGTGGCATTAAGAGGATTATCGACAGACACAAAACCCTACCGAAACTATTTATCGCCTAACAGAGCGTGCCATGTATCGGGGGTTAGTCCTATCACAATCGGTGGCCCTTCATCATAGCCATAGATCCTTTTACGAAGAACCCCAGACGAAGTAAACGATCCCAAAATACAATAAAGGAAAACAAAAGCAAACCACGAAAATACAGCTGCGGTTTCCCAATAATTTGCTCCATTAGTGTACGCAAATAAAGAAATGAATACGTTTGTTTTTCAGTGGGAGGAATAAAGTCACATCGCTTTAATACTGAAGCAGGCGCTGTTTATTTGAAAGAGCCTCAGACTTCGTTTATTCGATATCGCGGGGCCTGTTTGGTTGGTTACTTTGAAATTATTCGCGCAGATTAAATAGACAAGACAGACATTTTAATCTTTTGGAAAGCTTTTCATAGTACGCTGTTGGCAAACGTTTGCGATTAGGTTGGAGACTCAAGGCACACAATGGGCCCTCTTCTCTTTATTTTTCTCTCTTCAACTGACGTTTAAAATGTAAAATGCTTGGGTGGAGATTACTCGGATGTGAAAGATCAAAGAAATCCGCTGAGCATGAAGTTTTCAAAAGATTTCGTTTAGTTTTTACAGCCTGCCTCTTTCTCGTGTCTTTGTTAAGATTGAGTAAGTCTCTTCTTTTTCTTTCCTTCTTTTCTCTCTCTTTCGGCAAACACGTGAATGCAATAGGGCAGGGAAAAAATTAATGTTTTTTTTACGAGTTGCTCGGAACTAATTGAGTTAAATTAATAAAATCTTAATTTAAAATAATAAACTTCTGATTTTAAAACTGTCAGAAAAGCTGTTGAAATGAATAGAATGTTTCAATTGCGTGTGACTTCAACTCTATTTTATCCAGGATAAGAAAAGTGGTTTCTTTTTTCGAGATCTATGAAGATTGTTGATGCATTCGCATTTCCTGTATTATGGAAACTTTGGGTATTCAGGACCTGCTCGTTCAATACCTTCCAAAGGAAACACATTGCTGGTTGAAGTCGAGTTTCTAGTTTGAAAAATCCATCTACTACGACTTTACCCTTAACAAAGTCGTTGTAGATGGATTTGTCTGCTTGATGGTCCACTCCCCAAGAGCGGTACTAATACTGCATACCACTTTTAACGCATGTGTAAATCTACAAACTTTGAATCCTTGAGTTCTCTTTCTATGTGGAAGCACCACTTTTGAATCCTTGAGTTCTCTTTCTATGTGGGAGCAATGTTCCATGGTAGGGTGAATTTGAGATTTGTACATACGCAGTGATTGTTTAGAAGTAAGGTAATGTCGAGAGCGAAAGAGAAAACCCATTTTTTATTCAAATGCAGAGGAAGAAATATTTGTGAGGTACTTATACTAAGATAGATTAGAAATCGGGATAATCCCTAATAGAGATATGTCTTGACCAGAGATCTGACTGTTATCGAAGATGAGCGAAGGAGTAGCAGTCTCCTTTTTAGGAATTCGTTTTAGAAGGGCTCAAGTTAACTAAGTTTCCTTTTCCCCATAAAGGTTATCCGGCGTTTAACGAATTGAGGGTAGGTGTTCAAGAGGTTAGAGATATTTCTGGAGAGTAAGGTTGCTCAAACTGGAAGGTTGAATGCAACATCATCAGCAGTGGATAGGATTTCCAGTAAGTGGAATAAGGTCAATAATATACAAGAGGGAAAGAGTGGAAGAATCAAACTTGGAGAACACCACGATTTGGTGAGAAGTTAGAAGACAGAGAGCCATAGATGGCGCTCTGTTAGAAGATAGTGTGCCAAAGGATAGAAGTTTATTTGGAAGACCTTTATGGATAACTGTCAGGATAACTGCTTGCGTTTCACCAAATGTTTTCATCAATGCCTAAATATAAGTATGAATCTTTCACCACTTAACCAACACGGAAGCAATCCAAATTGGCGATCATTATCAGATGGAAGGTTTCGAGATAGTTTAAGAGTCGGCAGCTGATGGGTTTCTAACCCTTTTTAAGGAGCGGCTGGAAAATCCATGATCCATTTAGTAGATTAAGTAGTGGAGGGGGGGATTTGTTGTTGTAGGGTTAAAGGCGTTGATGCTACCACTTTGCGAAAAGGCCCATAAAAATTTCTCACCTCATCGACGGGAGTTGAACTCAGGTCTTTTCCACCCGGTGTGCGGAGGACAGGGATTCTACCAACTGAGCTATCCACGAGGGCCTAGTAGGGGAGACGTGTTGTATAAAGCAATAAATTTTTTGCATATGGCGTACATAAAGCAAGAATATACCCAACTCCTTGAGTATATCGGACTCCCTCCAGTCACTACCTGACAGAGTGGAGGCAGCGAGACTACACACTAACTGATTCAGATGCCTCCTAGAGAGTTACCAACAGGTATAGTCCGGTGGGCTTTAATAATTACAATTATTTCGGAATTTTCTAAGACCTTAAAAAAGTTCAATGACGTGTTTTTGAAATGTAGAAATCCACGCGTTCGTAATGGTATTAATTTAATTCCAGAATTGTGCCATGACCAACAAATAAAGCCCTCCCCTCAACAAACAGCGAACCCTTTTCCCCCCCGATTACTTCAAACACGATTCTTTTCTTTTAATCCTAATTAAGCGTTTCACTGTCAACATATGAATCCTGAATAGATCAAGGAGACGAAGGGGATTGATAGTGCGATTGCATTAAGGTCCTTTATCCATTCTCATTTATCTGAAACGAGAATAGATCTGTCACTGCATTGTATATTTGCAGCTGTAGAGGCGCCGCCTTTCAATCAAAGGCCGAAATGAAGTAGTTATTTCGATAGATGATCAGTGTTAGAAGAATCACAAAAGATTGTCATCAAGGATCCTCTGCAGCGAGAACGAATTAGACACGTAGAGAAAGGCTGCGTTGCGCCAGCCACACACACACACACGTACATCTTACAAAGAGCGAGTTGGAGTCCTATAAAAATGACAGCCTGTTCGCTCCCGGCAATTATCTATAATGCAGACTGGCACCACGATTGTGCAGTAAGTAGCTGGCAAAAAGTCTTCAGACACGTTGTTAGATCTGTGTGTCGATGAAGAACACACATCCTGTTTTTTTTTTTTCTTGTACAACACAAAAGTACTCTTGTCTTTACTGCCAAAGTCACACCTCTCTCTTCTCGAGCCGGTTTCTGCTTTTTTTTTTTCTTTTCCCCAATTTTCTTTCTCTACTTTTCAATATCTGATCGTGTTTGGAATGTCTGAAGTCGTTCGTCAAGTTGTCTTGTGTGACGTGGCTTCGAAAGAATTTCAACACTACTCTACTTGTCAACTATGCTGATAACATCTTACACTTCAAAGAGCAGGTGCATGTCTCACGTAAATAATATAATCGCAGTTCCCTGAATAAGTACAGGGTTTTCTTTCTTTATTTTCTGAGCACGATATACTGGAGTTGTTGATAAAGTGGTTTCAGTACCGAAGATGATTTGGATTCTTTTTTTTTTCTTAGTCCCATGATTAATGGTGGATGTTTACAGTTTTTGGGACAATGTTTAACCCACAATGTGTAATTTTGGGACAATGTGTAAGTCTTAATGAATCTTCTTAGGATTTTTCTTTGGAGAGCGGATGGCAAGGATTCTTCGAGGCTTTAAGATTATCATCTAATTAATCTTATTTCCAATAAGATGTTAGTAGAAACACAGCGTGAGCCTATTAGCGAAAATTTGGGGAAAGTATATTTATTCGTTCAGTATTTGAATTCCAGCCCTCGTGGTAAGCACAGTTAGTTTGATCGCTGTCCTCCCAACACTGGATGGACAAGAGCTGAGTTCGAGTCTGGTCGATGATGAGAGGAATTTTTATGGGCTTTTTCAAAACGTGGCCGAGTTAGTCGGTCTCAGGCGAGCGTAGTGTGGTGTTTTCTCCTGAAAATTCCAGTTTTTTATCCAGCAAACAAAAAATCGACATTAGAACACACACAATTCACATACAATATACACAACAGTATGGCCCCTGTCGCTAATGCTAGTACAACAACAACAACAACAAATTTGAAGTCCATTGAAGTATAGTTGAGTTTACCCAGGGAATTTGGGTGATTTTCTAGTGTAGTTTCAGGATACTTCATTTAGTCTAATTGTGTTTAATAATCCGAATAGAGGAAAAAGTTTTAGACGTTAGCAGAAACAAAGCAGGAACCTGCAGTGGTGTGCAAATCTTAAGTACCAACACTATTTCTAAAGGTTACAACCACAAAATCTTTACTTAAGGGATTAGATTCAGTCTCAGCAGCGATTCTGAACGTCAGCTAATCTGGCGAGAGGTTGGCACACACCCCCGCAAACATCACTGAAAGGATCGATATGGCGGTAGAGGTGTTCTCGTCTGGAGAGGCGTTATCTTGGATGGACGTACACAACTCCAGATACTGGAAGGCGGTACTGTAACCGGTGCACGCTACTGTACTGAGGTAATCCTTCCCCATGTGCGTCTGTTCCGAGGTACCATTGGCCCCGAGTTCGTGTTTATGAATGATAACGCCACACCCCATCGCACTGCAGCTGTTGATATGCTTTTGGAAAGTGAGTACTGTTCGTATGGATTGGCCTGCCCGTTCAACTGATCTAAATCCCATCGAACACATATGGGACGCTCTGGGAGACACCTAGAGGACGTCCACACCCACCAGAAAATGTTCACCAGCTGAAGATGGCGCTGACAGAGGAATGGACGATGTTACCGCAAGAACCTATCAACAACATTGTTCTAAGTATGGACAGGTGGTGCAAAGCCTGCATTGACATTAAGGGTGGTCATATCTCCTGCTGAGGACCACCTCTTCCCTTTGTTCCACCTTCATCATTTCTGTACCTCACGAGGTTCCTTTGGTATGATTTTCTCATATCCTTAAATTTTGCACACCAGTGTACAACAACCAACCTAGTTGGTAAGATCGCCGTCCTCCTCACACCAGGTGGAAAAGACCTGAGTTCGAGTCCTGTTGATGGCGGATGAAATTTTTATTGGCCTTTTTCACAACGTGGCCGAGTTAGCCGGTCTCAGCCGAGGGTGGCATGGTATAGTCGAGTTCACCCAGGGAATCTTGGGTAATTTTTTAGTTTCGTTTCATCTGTGACTTCATATGGTCTTGCGATGATTAAATATCATCTTCAAATGTTATTTTACATTTTGCCTTTGAAAGTCAGCTGCACTTTTGGTTATAAACACCAGAAAATTAATCAATTTTTTTTCATTCATTCCACGAACGAACGAATACTGGAATTAAATACTATTGGGAATTAAATTCTTTTTCTAAATTGGACAGGTTAACGCCCGTTGGGGGCGTTAACCCTTCGAATTATTTCGACATTTTCTAAGACTTTTTAAATGTTCAGAAATTTCGTGTCATCATTAAAAACTGCAATTAGAAATGTCTCAAAATTAATATTTCTTTCCTGATACTAATGTTTCTTAAAGAGAAATGCAGATTGAAGTAAAGAAAAGAATTAAAAGTACGATCATTAAAATCCAAAGGAAATTATAATAAAAAAAAACATTGACTTCGCTTCTCTTTGATTACATTTGTTTGTTCATAAATTAATAGGATTATACATTTCTTTAATTATTTTCCCTAGCTGATGTTTTTACTGTATTTTTTTTTTTAATCTAAAGGTAACTTTCCTCTAAAATTAACAAAATCCCTAAATGCTATTCTAATAAATAAAATTTTTTCACCACTTATCTCTTATTTTCAATTTATCCTTAACCATCGTGGATGGTAGGAATATTTTTCTGGTTTTTTTTAATGCTTTTTTTGTATTAAAAATTGTTTTTAAGCGTGTTTACAACTTTTATTAATCAGTTAATAATTAAATAATTTAAAAAATATCATTTTATATGTCGGGCATTGCTTCTTTATGTACATAACTTTGAGTAAACTGGGTTTACTACTTTAGCGCATCGATCTCACATTTTGGAGGAACTTTGCTACGAGTTGCCTTGATGTTGCGCTACTCTAAATATTGTGGATATACACTGCACTACTAATATCAGCACACTCATCAGTTGGTGGCGGTTCACGCCTTGTACAAGCACTTGAACAAATGTCTAATAATGAGTTAGTCGGTCTCACTCAACAACCTAAGTGATGTCACCTACCGGCACAGCATATATAGTGACGGCAAAGGCAGTGCCTGTCAGTTCGTCATTATGAAGTCCGTGCAATGGGGGAAAGGAAGGACGTGATAGAGTTTGAACAGAGTATGATTTGCACGCTAGGAAGGCAGGCCAGCTTCTCAGCAACTGCAGGCATTGTCCATTGTTCAACGGCCTCCATAGTGGAGGTGTCGTGGGAATGGTCCAAAGAGGGCATAGAACCAACCATTTTGCCGGAATGAGGAGACCATCCCTGGCTGACAACAGATGGTGCACCGACCATGGACATAGGACCACTGGAAAAGATTTGCCTGCTCTGATGAATCATGGTTCCAGGTCCCTCATGTTGATGGACGGGTCATTCAATGGCCAAGTGAACAGCTGCCACCAGATTGCACGGTTGTACGAAAACAAGCTGGAGGTGGTGCATCATGGTTTCGGGAATGGTTTATTGGACATCACTGGGTCCCATTGGACACGCCCTCACCTCCAGATCGTATCTCGGCATTATTGTGGAGGATCCAGATGGACTCTTTCAAAAAGACAACGCTCTGTGTCACAAGGCCCGCATTGTACAGGAATGGTTCGAGGATCATGAATAATGTTACAACAACGACTTGTTGCTATGACGAAGTTTCTTACTGATGCTTTATGCGAATCATTATCTTAACTGACCCGCGATCATGCTTCAAATCTAAAGATGATCAGATTTAAAGCATGATTCGTCACTACTTAAAATGTAATAATTTTTGACACTTGTTTTTTTATACCTTAACTTTTGTCCACTGGTATACTTTGAATTATTCCAAACGCCAACACAAGGTGGCAGCACTAGTTCTTTAAAACGCATTCGTAGTTTTACCTGCACGTATTTCAAGAAGAAAATCTGCTTTCAGATTTCTAGCCATCTAGAAATAATCGGTGAAAGGAGAAGAGGGATTTCTCTTTTTCTTGCTAATCGCATCAGATGGATTGCAGAGGACAGAATGAGAGCAATGCCAGATAAACAGAAAATGGATTGCCATCGACAATAACCATATCATTCACCGTTTTGACGCATTTCCTTCAGAGATCATTCCATCGTTACATCATTAGTATCTGGCAATGTTTTGGTTTCTTTGCACAGTCTCTGCAGTAATTTCTGCTCTCCACGCATCCATCTTACTCAGAAGAGTATTTTCGGCTCTTTCTCTTGGACGTCAAATAAAATTTCTTATCACTAAAACATGGACTGACACGAACACGTGGTGCCTCTTAACGGTCATAGCCATCATTTGTGCACACCAAGTATCGATCGAGGGGAGCATTGTCCATCGGAGATAAAAATTTGGGCAATGAAGATGTTTGTTGGCACAGAAAATTAATGGCGCAAGATTCACCTGGCCTTGTTACGTGGTAGGATGGTAAGAAATAATCGTAAAAACGAAGTGAAGTAATGTGAGATCTCTTCAAAAAAGAAAATCTTCCAAATATTCTGATTTATTGGAGTACAGACTATCTTTTATTTTTTAAGCATGCGCAGATGCAGATAAAATAGAAGAAAACTAGGTCCGCCCATGCTAGAGATGCTAGAGTACAACGTAGGGTGCAGCGCACAACATGGATTTGTCCAAAGCAGTGTTATAAACCAGTTGAGAGACATCAACTGCTGCTCTGTCATCAACTGAACAAACGTGCCACACCATCACTAATGCAGACACAAAGATGAGTTTAAAGTGGATATATTCAAGCTCCCAGGGGCTGTCGAAGTTTTGTGGCGACCCTAGTACCACTAGAAATGACCTCCACATTTTACTTCGATGATTTTTTCATTACTTTCATCAAAATTAATGCGGCGGTTCTTCAGAATAAGTTCTTTAGCATGCTGAACTGTACTAGACGTAAGCCAAACAAATTAAAAAAAATCACTTTTTAATTTAAACTTTTATTTTAAACTTGCGCGTTTGTATAGGATAACAATAACTTTATCGATCACTACTTAAGATATATCGATCTGCATTCTCCAACTTGTTAAAATATCAGAAAAATTTTGATCGGCTCATTAATTACACTCTCTGATGTTATTGGTGTCTGAAGGTTTGGGATTAATGTGAAAGTGGAGTATAAAAATTAAATCTGAGAAAAATAATTAGGCATCTTAATTACATAAGACTAATTAAGGTTCCAGAAGGAAAATTAGCGTGTTTCTTTTACTACTTTACATACTAACGAACATAAAATGGATGTTCTGAAGGCAAATTTATGACACTTCACAGTTTGTTTTGAGGGTAGAGAATAAATATGAACTATATATAAATGTCATCAGCAATGCATGATTGTTGGTATCACGGAGGTGACAATTCTATCGCTGCAGACTGTGTCAAACGTCTATAATTGTTGCTATCGAGTGGGAAGCTATTTGGACAAGCACAACACAAGTCTGAAGAAATACTGCAAGTCTTTCCTATCGAAGTATACAATTAGTTCTTATGGAAAGCCAAGGATATCAGCAATTCATGATTTTTGGTATCACGGAGGTGACACTTGTATCATTGCAGACTGTGTCAAAGGTCTATAAATTGTTGCTATTGAGTGGGAAGTAGGGAGAGACTGGCAATAGGACTTACCGGGGAAACCTCCGGTAGGCTGGAGGTTTCCCCATAAACACTAGTATGAGTCAGCTATAAGTTTTCTCCGGTAAGAATTTTTGACTCAGTCTGCCTCTGGTGGGAAGCTACTTAAACAAGCACAGCACAGGTCTCAAGAAGTATTACAGGTCTGTAATATCGAAGTATACAATTAGTTCTTATGGGAAGCCAAAGACATCAGCAATACATGATTGTTGGTATCACGGAGGTGACACTTGTATCGCTGCAGACTGTGTCAATGATCTATAATTGTTGCTATCGAGTGGGAAGATACATGAACAAGCACAGCACGGGTCTGAAGAAGTACTACAGGTCTTTCCTATTGAAGTGTACAATTATTCTTATGGGAAGTCAAAGACATCAGCAATACATGATTGTTGGTGTTACGGAGGTGACACTTGTATCGCTGCAGACTGTGTTAAATGTCTGTAATTGTTGCTATCGAATGGGAAGATACATGAACAAGCACAGCACAGGTCTGAAGAAGTACTACAGGTCTTTCCCATTGAAGTATGCAATTATTCTTATGAGAAGCCAAAGGCATCAGCAGTGCATGAATTTTGGTATCAAGGAGGTGACACTCATATCGTTGCAGATTGTGTGAACTTCTGTAATTGTTGCTGCGATTGGGACGCTACTTCTAGAAGTACAACACGGGTCTGAATAAGTACTACGAGTCTTTCCTATTGAAGTATACAATTAGTTCTTATGGGAAGCCGAAGACATCAGCAATGTATGAATGTTGGTATCACGGAGGTAACACTTGTATCGCTGCAGACTGTGTCATTTGTAATTGTTGCCACGAGTGGGCAGCTACTTGGACAAACACAACATAGGTCTGAAGAAGTACTACAAGTCTTGCCTATCGAAGTGCAAAATTAGTTCTTATGGGAAGCCAAAGACATCAGCAATGTATGATCGTTGGTATTAGGGAGGTGACACTTGAATCGCTGCAGACTGTGTCAAAGGTCTATAATTGTTACTAGCCAGTGGGAAGCTACTTGTACAGGCAGAACACAGGTCTGAAGAAGTACTACAGGTGTTTCCTATCGAATTACATAAATTATTCTTATGGGAAGCCAAAGGCATCAGCAATGCATGATTGTTAGTATCACGGAGGTGACACTTGTATCGCTGCAGACTGTGTCAAAGATCTATATTCGTTGCTATTGAGTGGAAGGATTAAAGAATTATTTAATCTTAAATTATTTAATAGATAAAATAATTTATTAAAAATTATCATAAAAACACTAATGCATTTTTTAAAATTTCCAGTCTTTTATGGGACGCTGAACGAAACTGTTCTGTAGCAACGAAACCGAATTCCACCAAAAGAGATGAGGATTACTTTTGGAGCGTGTCTTTTCCAGCAAAAAACAACTTTGATTAAGTTACCAAGATGTGGTCCGTGCTAATTTCCCAGGATTCCTCACAAAAGCAACACTTCCTGGTGAAAATGAGAAACGTTGCGTGCCTATTTTACCGTCCACTGCACACCCTCTTCGATGATAGCTAAAAGGTAAACATTGGATTTTTTTTTGATGCTCCCGCGCGCGCGCGCACTGTGACCCTAATACCCAAAAACTCTTTCAACATCCGCGTGTGTCTTGAGATTTAAGATTATTTTTCTTTTCTTCTCTAGCCTTGTTTTTCTCTTCTGTCTATTACCATCTTAATAATTTGAAAACGCGAACCGAAAACGGTTTGGATAGTCTTCTAATTGCCTCGAACTTTATCGACATCTTAAAAGGAAAAAATGTAAGAAACAAAAAGATAAAAGTGTTTATAATTTGAAAAAAAAGAAAAAGCGTGCAAATGGAGCCATAATAGCATCTGCAGATAGCGCTGTAATCCTTACTCCATCCCTCCCTCCTCCCCCCAAACAAAAAGCCCTCAACAAGAACACAAAATAAAAACAAAAGGACGAAGCCAATCTACGCACTTCGTAAATTGCTGATGCTCCGAAAGGGTCGTTAAGAGAGAAAAGAAAAGAAAATGGACCCGCCTCATTACACCAACTAAGTTGCTAGATTTGTTACCTTTGCTTCAAGAAAAGGCTTTCTGAAGGAACTTTACAACCCAGTATGACTTCTTTCACGTTGTCTTAATTCCAGCCCCCCCACTTTCTTCTTCTTCTCGGAGTGAATCCAAAGACATTTTCTCTGGCACGAACTTAAGAGTGGGTGATAAGAGCAATTGGTTCATGGCCCGCAATATTTCCACCATCCAATGTTTCGGCAAAAGAAGCCACTAAATAGTAACTGGAAAACCTATAGAAGTCATTAGACTCTTCACCCAATCACCATCTCCACTCTCCGAGAAAACAAAACATCCTCTGGAAACTCATTCACACAGATAGAGTCGATGATGGAAAGAGGAGCCAACCCACATGCTGCCATCATGTCATTCGCCCATGGACAGTGTCCACGAATCAAATAAGAAATATCTGCACTCACTGGCCCAAAATTTAGAAACCTTTGTTTAAAATCTAGCAGGGCCATCTTTTGTTCCAATTCCAATTACAGCCTGTAATTGGAATTGGAACAAAATTCCTCAAGATTTGACCATTCTTCCATCCATCAAGGTCAGATGCTGTATTATGGTCGGTAAAGAACTGATAAGCTGAAGAGTCCTTTTCAACATATCCCAGACATTCTCAATTGAAAGTGGAAGCACGTTGGATAATTGCGTTATCGTCTTGAAGAATCCATCGCAATCCTGCTGAAAATGAAGGATTGCAGGTCGAAGTTCTTCCGATAAGACAGAAAGATGTTCATTGGAGGGGTATGAGCAGACTCAGACTGTACCATCAGAATATATCCACCCTGAGATACCACCTCCATCCTCTTGACTGTGGATAACCTCCCTTTATATATATCTCCTGACAATTACAATCTACAGTCTAATATCAACATGGATCTTCTTGCTTCTTCTTAACCTTCAACCCATGCCCGGTACTAAGTACTAGAGGTTCTAATATCTCTCGTGCTTGGGGTTTTCATTAAAAACCCTCCATCCTCTTCATCCTCTTCAGTGGATTCATGAGATTCATGCCACAATTTCACCGTACGACTGATGCAAAAGAACATAAAAGGAGACTCGTCAGACCCCATGATATCTTTGCGTCGTTGACGCCAACTGCAAAACGTTTCCAACTCTTTGGTTAATCGGTAAGGACACTGACCAAAGAGATGCTGTTGTTGTTGTAGGGTTTTAGGAGCATCAGCAGCTATTGTCTGCAATTGCGTGTTCTGTGATTGATTTTCTATTTGTTGAATGAAAAAACAAGACAAAAATTATGCTGTCCTTGCCTGAGACCGACTATCTCGGCCACGTTGTGAAAAAGATCCATAAAAATTCCTCCCGTCATCGGGGGGGTGGGGGGCTCGAACTCAAGCCTTTTCCACCCGGTGTGGGGAGGACAGTGTTTCTACCAATTGCGCTATCCACGAGGGCTTTCATCTGAACATGGGCATAATGGGAAATTTCTTTTATACTGAGACACGACCACGTCAGAGGACTTTACAACTATTCTGAAGATGAATACCATCTAACCTCTTTAACCAACTCAGACGTGTGTTCTGTTTAATTGAAGCCTAACCACTCGGCTAAATGCTAATTAGTATCTTTGAAGATTTTGTACAGGAGCTGCGAAACATTGCTAAACAGTTCCATCCATACATGAGAGCTTTATGAGTAAGATGTCCCACAGGAGCCATGATTATGATGCAAATATAAACACGACGATCATGACAATGGTTGACACTTTCGACTTGGGAATACCTCAATAGAATCTTTACTAAGATTCCCAATGTTTGCATTATCAAAGAACTGGATAACAATATAGGAGAAAAATAAACAAGCAACTCCAAGACTCGATAGATACCACAAAGGAGCACAAGAAAGTCGTTTCTAGGAGAAAATAAATGCTTATCTCGGAGTTGTAAAGGAACCAACCCATGCCCTGTTATGTAAAAAACATTCTTTTGGAGTAAGTAAATCAAATTTGTCCAGAAAGGAAGAAAAGGCTAACGTAATCAAAGGGCCCTTTCTGCTCGCTACATGCGAGAGAACATCTGATAATATTTTTAAAGGAACATCCATTATTATCTTCGTTCCTTCGAGAAGAAAGAGGAAGTGACTTCTCTGCCGAAAAGTCCCTTTTGTGTTCGACGTTTAAGAAAAGCCGCTTCTCCATCCCCCTCTTTCCAACCCACGACAACAGATTGATATCACCGCAGGATGTAAATAATACGCTGGTGTGGCTCGAAGGCACGAGCTGATTGTGTAGCGTTTGTAGGAATACAAGAAAGTTGAGCTGGAACAAATCTTTAGTATTGAAGATTTCATTCAATCATTTCAGGGAGAGAAAATGCGCTCGAAGATGGTTGAGGAGATCATCGACCTTTAGGGTATTTTTAAGGAACAAAAGCAATAGTTAAAAACATAGAAAGAGTGTTCATCAAGAGGAAATTGTTTAATTTTTAAGTCCCACAAATTTATGTACCAATACATCTCTGAGGATTAATGCAAGAGCGCATTGAACATCGATAGACGTAAACAACGTTTGCAAGTTGCCGATTATTTCTGGGATGAAAAGTGATATTAAATAAATCTATATTTTAATCTCTCTACAATACAGAAAGAGTGTAAGATGGGTAAGTATCCATCTTACAATGATGGATACTTACCCATAAAGAGGACAGCTTCGAACAGGTCATCCAGAAAATGTGTGCGTGTTTCTAAGTAGTTCCATAGTCTTTCAACAGCCAACCACCTGCTGACTGATGCAAAATTCCTAACATCCTTCCTCAATTTCAATTTATGTTCCCTCATGTGTGTAATCTCAGCAAGTGGAAGAATGCCATCAGCACTGGGCTTGCTCAATCCTTTCCGCGCCTTATACACCTCAATCAGATCTACTCGCAGGTTCCTTGTCTCCAGACACTGCAATTTGCAGAACTGAAGCTCTTCTTGGGTTTCCTTCATCATTTCTTACCTGATGAGGTTCCTTTGGTATCCTTTTCCCATATCCAGGCCACTCCTGTGAGAAGCTACAGGTGAAAACCTGACTTGTCCTTAAATTTTGCACACCAGTGTATAACCATGTTTCTAATTTATTATTTTTAATAAATAATTATTACAGTTGGGACTTTAAAGGAGCGCAATGGAATTGCACATCTGTGCAAAATATTCTTTTCTGATGACCTCTTTTCCAAGAGGTAATATTCTCTCTATTACAATTCCTCGAAGACCATCTTCCAGTATCAGTATACAAAATATTTCAAAGTGTTTTTGGGGTGTTGTTGTTGAACCAGTTCTAAACTGTAGTTTTTGGAACAGCCCTCAATTGGACCTTCGAAAATAAATTGATTGATGCCAAAAATATAAGTGAGTGACATTCATGTTCTCATTTGATTCTCCATGAGAGATCAGAAACTCTGATTTTCAAATATTATTGATTTACCCTCGAAGAAACACACAAACGAAGTTGGACAGAGAACTTTTTACCAACAAAATCTAATAAGACCTCGAAACTTGTTAACGATGAAAGTTTTCTGGAGTGTGCCTCTTCGAGTTTCTGTACGTGTGTGTGTGTGTGCACCCACTTATTCAACATGAAAATGAGGACCGGGCTGCAATCGATAGTTGTACAAGAGGGGGAAAAGAAGGCGATAAATTTTACCACAACTTTATGGAGGCGTTCTTCCACGAATCAAAAGCCTGGAGCGTGGAAATATTTGCCTTGCATCTAGCTTTCGAAAGATCTGAATGCGAAAATAGTATTTTACAAATATTAATACGCATTTCTTAAGGTCTTGGAATATGTCTCAGAAGAACTTCCAGCTACTGTCTTTGGAGTAAGAGAATAAGAAATAGAAGTTGAAGCGAATCCAGGAATTTTTAATTAAATCGGTTCTAATGCTTTAATTGGATTGATATTTGGGTGAATTGGGATTGAAAGTTTTGTTGAAATACTGCTAAGTGAACACGGATTCAGATTTTGATTTAAAGTCCTCCAAGAGATTGCTTGAAGAGGGTTGCAAAACATTTGGAATAAAAATAAAAAGAGTTCGATTTGATTGGGAGGTTAAAATTGCCAAAACTGTAATTTTTATTGAATTGATATTGAATCATGTTAGGGGATCGTCTATCTTCAGAATACTATAGAAACACTTTCCAAAATTTGCACTGAGGCTACAAAACACAACCGATCAACACTACCCTTTCACTGACAAGAAGATTAGCAAATTCAGCAGATTCAGATATATGGTACTTGTCGAGCAAAAGTTAGTCCTTTAATTTTATTATCAAGCTCCTGTTCTAGTCCAGAATTTAATTATACGCTTAGTGGTCACTTTATTAGGAACACCAATGCTTTCCACAAAATGTAGCGCATTTTGAGTAACAGCATCGTGTGTTCGTACGTGAGATGTACATAGACTGGCCAAAAAATACGGATCTTTATTCAGCGTCGAATCGGCCCATCTTTGTTTCAAAGAACAGCAAGTGTCTGGTGCGGTATGGATTCTATAAGATGTTTTAGTG
The DNA here is from genome assembly GCF_048544385.1 of Mastigoproctus giganteus. Lineage (NCBI taxonomy): Eukaryota > Metazoa > Arthropoda > Arachnida > Uropygi > Thelyphonidae > Mastigoproctus > Mastigoproctus giganteus. The sequence continues at coordinate 19,212,981 of NC_143586.1, read as the reverse complement.
CGTTTTGATCTAATTGTAACCATTCTTCCACCAAAATTCGCGGACCTGAAACAAAGTTGAAGGAAGAAGTTGAAGGGCTTCTTAGCCAAATAGCTCTCTCCAGCATATTCCAAACATTCTTAATAGAACTGAGATCAGAGAAGATGGAGGAAATCCATAATCTCCAAACCACTGTGGCATGATACGCTGTTGCATTGTCATTCAAAGTGCAACATTGCAGGGTGCAGTAAATCTGATACAAAATTCAGGTACTCCCTTGATGATATTCGACCTTCCACAGGTATCAAAGGACCCCTGTCTGTGTAAAGAAAACATTCCCCATTCCATGATACTTCCACTTCCAGATGCTTGAGTTATTTTAAGAAGCAATTAGGGCCATCTCTTTGTGAGATTCTCCCCACCCTCTGCCTACCATCAGTGCAAAACAAAGTGTATCGTTATTCGTCTAACCGCATGACTTTCTTCCATTGTTCCACTGTCCAATCAGGACAGTGGAACAATGGAAGTGAAACAATCCTGTCCATAGCTTTGCTGATGATAGAACATTCCATCCCACCCTCCAATTTACGAAACCTTGCCCTGCAAAAAAAGCCTCAACTTGTGGAATATCCACTACCAATTCTTTAAATACTGATCTCCAGGTAAATCTCCAAAGGGGCAAAGATAGTTGATTTCGATCCTTCTAAGATTCAATCCTCTCTCCAAAAAGGATTCTTCTCCTCCTATGCTTATCTTTGACGTTCCTAAGACTTCTAGACAAGATTGTACTCTATTAGGGATTACCTTGACGTCTAATCGCTCTTGGTGTTACTTTTATTCTAAATAACTACTTGTAACTTCCTGCCACGACTAATCCAGACTGATTTGCTCGCTATTAGTTAGGGGTACCTAATAGAGGGGCCCTCAGTGTAAAGCGAAGTCTTGAATTATTCAGGAGAATGATATTCTGGCAGACAATGCGGGAGCTTAATGAAGCTTATGGTATCTCTCAAAGAGTCAACAGATCTTTTAAGTACCTTCAAATATTCCAATAATTTTGATTCAGAATTATTAACAATGGCTACAGGAAGTTGCAAATCATTCCAAAAAGATTCTCCAACTGAAATAATTAAGTGAAATCAGAATTTACCAGAAGAAAATAATTAATCTCACTCTCGCGAAATATCCTCTAAAGATGATTCCATTTGGAACAATCGTGACTTCTTTTCTAAAACTATCATCCTAAATATGTTTTGCAATAATTGGATGATCCCAGATGTTCGTACGTGTCTGACAGGAAAAAAAGGATTGTTTGATTGGTGGGTAATGTCCATGACATCGTGATTGTTGTCCAAATACTGTCAGAGCTAGCGAAAAGTTCCAAGAACCGAAGAAGATGACAAATGATCTTCAAAACGACTTACAATGTTGTAATACATTTCCCGGAAGAATGGATATTGATATTGGAAGAATCTGACATGATTCTCTGTTCTATTGTCAACTGCAGTCGTGCGGAAGACTCTAATCGTGTTGCGTTTGGGCAACAACACCTAAAAAGGCTTCACTTACCAAGGAAGGCGAGATCCATGAATCTTTTCTTGCGTTTCTAATCTTTTCTTTAGAAATAAGAAAAGAATAGAAACCTTTGTTTGACATCTTTTTTCTCCAACTCTTTAGGTGTAAAACCAGCTGTCCTCAATAAGCGAAAACTCAAAAGGAAGAATGGAGTAATTTGCCTTAGACTTTCTGCCACTTTAGTGGATGCTGCAGGATTTATATGTCTAAGAAAAAGAAGATTAAGTACGAAAATCTTACTCCAAACAAATCTCCATTTACATTTCCATAAAAAATGAGTTCCAATTTTTTTTTCTCTTTTATTACAAAGTCTACTGCAGCAATAGCCCCTCTTATTCACAGGGGCTTAAGTAGGCTTATTATAAACGCTACCAAAGGACGTATATAATAACTCTGTAAGTCCTTTTCCATTATCTTCTTTGTGCACCATGTTGCTTTGTGGATGGCAATGCGCTTTTCTTGAGTCAAAGCCTCTGGTAGAACATAAATTCTACATATATGAAAGGAGATGTAAGGAAATTAAAATGAACAATCTTATTTGCTGAGGAGTGAGCGAAGGAGAAGACTATAATTTAACTCAAGGTTGAAGAGGACAATACGATTACTTTTTTTTGTAAACATTGCATTTTATTAGTCTTCAGGATTAGTTCAATTAATCAAAGTCGCGTAGAACGAAACCCATCTTGAGAAAGACTTCAGAATCTTAAAATAAAATATCTTAAAAGCAGGCATACTGATGAAATCTTTTCAATAAAATGCTGTTTGTTTGAAATCTCTTCTTTGGGTACGCTGGTTTGAATTTAAAGATGGTGTAGTCCAAAATGTAGTCAGTGACATCTGCCGATGAATATGGAAAATCTAAAAAGGATATTCTTCCAGGACTGGAGACCATTGTGCAAACCGTATTATCTAATAATTTTGATGATGGTGTATTTAAAATATTCAGGATCTCATTTCCATTCTCTGCACCCGTTCAAACAGATCCATCCTTCCTAAAATGACAGAACCTGAAAAGAATAAAATACCAATCTGAGATTCTCCAAAGAAAATTGCTGCCATCGCTTGCTATAGTAACCAAGGCGAATGCATCTTTTAGGAGGATGGTGCACCTTACCACACAGACAAAACAAGGGTGAAATCCTCCAAAATCCAGCAATAAAAGGGAACTTATCGAGGCCAAGAGTAGGCGTACTTCATAAAGTGGCCATGGATGTATATTTTTGAAATGCGTTCAGAATTAAGTCCAGAAATTTAAAGAAGATTTGCCAAATTCTTCTCTGGAATTATTTAACCCTCTCAGCGAGATTGGATGTAACACGCGGAGTGAAATCATTGGTGTTTATAATGCAAGAAAACAAAAAGTATCAAGAAAGTTGGTTGCTCACTTCCATTCTTTTAAGCGATTGGGACTCAATTACTTTTAAAAGAATGCAATGAACTCAATGCTCAACAGCCATCACAAAATTTAACTTTCTTACAAATTGTAAATAATACTTAGAAGGAGTGTTTTGAAAAATTTAAATTACATTTCAAACTCAACTACGATTTTATCTAAAGTACTGTATTTTGGAAATTCATTCTCCATTAAATGGCTTCGTATTCCAAACATCCTCAGGGAGTTTCTAGAAGACAAACTTGGAGATCTTTAAGACAGTGCGAGGAAATGAATTTGTTACTGTGACTTACGCACGTTGTTGGAATGACCTTCTGAAACCCATTTGGAGGAACAGGCCCCGCATGCTACCGGCTAATTAACATCGATAGAGCCACTACAGGATGCAAGAGGATACTTGGTATTCCGGAATGGCCTAAGAATAAAGATGGGGCGTCAGTTCTTTTCCATATCTTCCACTTTCACTCGGAGGTATAAAACTTCATTCGAAGTTTTTCTAAACAATGGCGGTTATTAGTGGCCCGAGAGTTGCTATGGCAACAGAACCGGGAAAAAGAGCGCCTATCGCCCGGGTATCGCTGCAGGAGACAATGCCGTTTCCTCCAAAGAAGCGCTGTGGCAACAAGTCTTCTGTACTTAATGCTAGCATGAGTAGTTAATGAATGCTGCTTGCGAAAGAAAGCTGGGCCTCAGGGCTGAAAAACAGCAAACAAATTCAACCCTCCCTCCTCCCCTCTTCCCTCCATCCAACACCTTCTTGACGTGATATCGATTTTTGATGTCTTCAGCCTCGTCTCTGTTTAAGGAGTCAAGATCACTTTGCATGAAATCACCTTGTTGATGATGTCCTTTTTTTATAACTATCGGTAAGGTCCACGGGGCTTTGGAAGTACCTCGCTTAATAGCCAAGAGAAGTGTTTGGATGCACGTGTCCATAAATCTTCGATTTGCTTCGATTTTCTTGCCTCATAATTTTTTAAGACATTGCAGCTCTTTTTAGAAATGGTTGTTGGTTTATTGAGAAAGATTTACATGAAAATTATGATGGCTAACTGAAAATTTGGTTAGAGAGGGGTAGAAAAGAGTATGACGGTTTTTTACCTCTGAGAAGGTGTCTTCTATTCCTATTTTCATCTTCAGCAACTCTGGACAAGAGCAAGTATCTGTACTGGAGATCAGGATCACCAGAAATCCCACATCCCAAATACTGCTTCTGTATCCAGAAGACTAGATTTTCTTTTCTTCTGAACAGCTGCTGACCCTGTACAAATCACAAACCCAACCCAGAGGAACAGCGTTCCTCATCTGGGATGGTACTGCCAAAATGTCTTTAAAATCCTAGTTGATTATTATTTCTTACTTAGAAAGTCATTCCACCCTCTATCACAGAGACATTTAGTTTCTGCTTTATGGATACTTCCATGGACGTGGTTTCTTTTGATTTGGCATCGGCAACTCCATCGCTCTCTCCGAATTCAGTTCGAAAACGTATATCAACGTCAACATCCATTCATTGTGCCACTCTAGATCCCCCCCCCCCCAGAACTAACTTCTTCTCTCTCTCATTTATCCTTCTACTTCTGTCCTTTGGAATAACCTTCGTAGGCTGTTGATCGTTTTACAAGAAGATCAAAGTGTTTATTGGGTTAACACCTATAAAACCCACACTGAACAGCCACGTTATTACACCTATCTAATAGCCAGTAGGTTTCTTCTCCTCTTTAGCCATCAGACCAACCTAGATTTCCCCTCATGGGCAGCACAGTTGGTAGAATCGCCGTCCTTCCCACACCGGGTGGAAAACAACCTGAGTTCGAGTCCCATCGATGGCGTGGAGAATTTTATGTGCATTTTTCACAACATGGCTGAGTTAGTCGGTCTCAGGCGAGGGTAGCATGGTTTATTCTTCCAGAAAGTCAGGTTTTTCATCCAGCAAACAGAAAATCGACCACAGAACGTGCAATTTACAAATTGGTTGGTAGGAGATCTCTATACCAAAGAGCTCTTTCTACCTCACTGCAAAGCTACTCAATTGGATTAAGATCAGGTAAGTGGGACTGTTCCAGGAATTGTACAGAACCTGTTCCTGTAATCTTTTCCTAAATTGAGCTTTTCATCCACAGCAAGATATCAAATCAATTGTAAATCTTCGCCTACTTGGACAGTTGTAGATGCTGATATATTTTGGTTATCAGGCTACCATACATGGAAGTTAGTCCACCAGCAAGAAGGAACAAACGAAAGAAGACTGTAGAACTTCCTTCTTCGAATAAAAAGTCTTTTTCTCTCGAAGAACATCTTCCAATTTTCAGTTTTTCCTTTCAGCCAAGCGTCTTGCCAGAAAAGATTCAGGTGAATACAGTCAGATACGTTACTGATTGAAAATTCCGATGGAGAGTGGCTATCGATCGTCTTGATGTCATATTTTAATGGATAGCCACTGTATTTTGATTTGGCATCGGCAACTCCATCGCTCTCTCCGAATTCAGTTCGAAAACGTATATCAACGTCAACATCCATTCATTGTGCCACTCTAGATCCCCCCCCCCCAGAACTAACTTCTTCTCTCTCTCATTTATCCTTCTACTTCTGTCCTTTGGAATAACCTTCGTAGGCTGTTGATCGTTTTACAAGAAGATCAAAGTGTTTATTGGGTTAACACCTATAAAACCCACACTGAACAGCCACGTTATTACACCTATCTAATAGCCAGTAGGTTTCTTCTCCTCTTTAGCCATCAGACCAACCTAGATTTCCCCTCATGGGCAGCACAGTTGGTAGAATCGCCGTCCTTCCCACACCGGGTGGAAAACAACCTGAGTTCGAGTCCCATCGATGGCGTGGAGAATTTTATGTGCATTTTTCACAACATGGCTGAGTTAGTCGGTCTCAGGCGAGGGTAGCATGGTTTATTCTTCCAGAAAGTCAGGTTTTTCATCCAGCAAACAGAAAATCGACCACAGAACGTGCAATTTACAAATTGGTTGGTAGGAGATCTCTATACCAAAGAGCTCTTTCTACCTCACTGCAAAGCTACTCAATTGGATTAAGATCAGGTAAGTGGGACTGTTCCAGGAATTGTACAGAACCTGTTCCTGTAATCTTTTCCTAAATTGAGCTTTTCATCCACAGCAAGATATCAAATCAATTGTAAATCTTCGCCTACTTGGACAGTTGTAGATGCTGATATATTTTGGTTATCAGGCTACCATACATGGAAGTTAGTCCACCAGCAAGAAGGAACAAACGAAAGAAGACTGTAGAACTTCCTTCTTCGAATAAAAAGTCTTTTTCTCTCGAAGAACATCTTCCAATTTTCAGTTTTTCCTTTCAGCCAAGCGTCTTGCCAGAAAAGATTCAGGTGAATACAGTCAGATACGTTACTGATTGAAAATTCCGATGGAGAGTGGCTATCGATCGTCTTGATGTCATATTTTAATGGATAGCCACTGTATTTTGATTTGGCATCGGCAACTCCATCGCTCTCTCCGAATTCAGTTCGAAAACGTATATCAACGTCAACATCCATTCATTGTGCCACTCTAGATCCCCCCCCCCAGAACTAACTTCTTCTCTCTCTCATTTATCCTTCTACTTCTGTCCTTTGGAATAACCTTCGTAGGCTGTTGATCGTTTTACAAGAAGATCAAAGTGTTTATTGGGTTAACACCTGTAAAACCCACACTGAACAGCCACGTTATTACACCTATCTAATAGCCAGTAGGTTTCTTCTCCTCTTTAGCCATCAGACCAACCTAGATTTCCCCTCATGGGCAGCACAGTTGGTAGAATCGCCGTTCTCCCCACACCGGGTGGAAAACAACTTGAGTTCAAGTCCCGTCGATGGCGTGGAGAATTTTTATGTGCATTTTTCACAACATGGCTGAGTTAGTCCGTCTCAGGCGAGGGTAGCATGGTTTATTCTCCCAGAAAGTAAGGTTTTCATCCAGCAAACAGAAAATCGACCACGGAACGCGCAATTTACAAATTGGTTGGTAGGAGATCTTTATACCAAAGAGCTCTTTCTTCCTCACTGCAAAGCTACTCAATTGGATTAAGATCAGGTAAGTGGGACTGTTACAGGAATTGTACAGAACCTGTTCCTGTAAGTCTATATCAAATCAATTGTAAATCTTCGCCTACTTGGACAGTTGTAGATGCTGATATAATTTGGTTATCAGGCTACCATACATGGAAGTTAGTCCACCAGCAAGAAGGAACAAACGAAAGAAGACTGTAGAACTTCCTTCTTCGAATAAAAAGTCTTTTTCTCTCGAAGAACATCTTCCAATTTTCAGTTTTTCCTTTCAGCCAAGCGTCTTGCCAGAAAAGATTCAGGTGAATACAGTCAGATACGTTACTGATTGAAAATTCCGATGGAGAGTGGCTATCGATCGTCTTGATGTCATATTTTAATGGATAGCCACTGTATCAACGAACAACGATCGATTTTGATCCTCAGCTGCCCACATATGTTTCCTCCGGTCTCCTCGTGCTGCGTGTGGTATCGGTTACCCTTCTCAGTCGATACTTCAATGCAGGATGCAGGAGAATTGCAAATCGACAGAAAGAAAAAGACCGAGGAGAATAAAAGTCTTTTTCTCAGAAGAAATAAAAAGGAATGCAAAGCATTCTTGCTTGGATTGATACATTTGCCTCCAAAGAATTTGAAAACGGATAAATAAAGATCTGTGGGATGAAACTATTGTGGAAGGAGAGAAATCTTTGGCTTCTTTTCTGGAAGGAGGAGGAGAATTAAAACATATTTCTGGCCCGACATCTCTTGTCCATCGTCTCCTACTTAATGAATGTGATGATGAAATGAAAAAAATAAAAAGGGATCCGTTTAACGCATTTCATCAAACCCTCTGGAAAAATGTGCTCAGCAAGATCTCTATTACCGCCGGGGTTCCCCATCCTGGCTGAAATTAATGATGGAAAATTAACCTCAATTGCTGTAATACCGCATCAGATTTTGACGTCTGTGACAAATAGTGAAGACAATCTTTGCCCACTTTCCCCCACTCCCTCCCCGTCCTCATTTCGACAGAATCCTTGCGCAGCGATATTTCCACCATCTTCATTCAATTAATCTTTCAAATTTAATTTCGGGACGCGCTACCACTTTTTTTTTATCTTCCCGGCCAACAGACTTAAAAGTTGAAAACTTTTTCTAGGTCATCGTCAGGTACTCGGAGGATGGCTAAGAGACGCTTTTAATCGAGGACGCTGCAGGGAAAAAAACCCCACTTGTAATTAACAAGATTATCTTAGAAGATCGAATTAAGTGATTTTGCTCATGCTTGAAAGTTGGCAGAAAGAAAAAGAAATCTTTCTTTTTCTGTATTTATTAGGAAGACGCTAGTGTCATGGATGAGGGCAGCTGATCACAGCATGTAACTGTATTTCGTCATCGCATTGTTACGTCATTGGATATTTAGACAAGTCATAACTTGTCTAAATTCGCTATAACGTGTTATAAAATGTTGTTCCGGCGATTCTTCGCATTTTGTTACATTCTTGAAGCCAACGAGACTATTCTATACTAGTTAACTTAGTTACTTCAGCACTTTTAATTTTCTTGCAGGAGTCCCCCAAGGTTCTTCCTTGGGATCACTATTTTTTGTTATTTACAAAAACGATTTGTTAATTATGCCTGGACAATATCTGTGTTTTATGTTAAAACAAATAAATTGACGAGTTCTCCATTTTTAGAAATATTTGTTTTTCTAAAAATTTAAAAACAGACGTAATTCATCATAACTACGTTTCCATGGTTACTGAGAGCAGTAGTTGTTTGTTCGATTCATTATTTATCCCACGATTGTTCTTCAAATTAGACGTCTACGCAATGAATTATAATCCTCCCCGTCCCAAAAACTGCACGCGCGAAACTTTTTCATCGTTTGCAGGCGTCATTTTCGTACAGGAGTCCCTCAAGGTTCTTCCTTGGTCCACTATTTTTTATTATTTACAAAAACGATTTTCTCATTATGCCTAGAGAGTATACAAGGGGGGGGGGGTTAAACAAATAAATTGACTAGTTCTCCATTTTTAGAAAAATTTGCAAACAGACATAATTTATTGTAACTACGTTGCCATGGTTATTGAGAAGAGTAATTTTTGGATTCATTATTTTTCCCACGATTGCAGAAGTGTTCTTCGAAGGAGACTTCTACGCAACAATGAATAATAATCGGCTCCCTCCCAAATAACTGCATGCGCAGAAGTTTTTCGTCGTTTTCACGCTTCAGTTTCGTACAGGAGTCCCCTAAGGTTCTTCCTTCGGACCACTATTTTTTATTATTTACAAAAAATTTGCTCATTATGCCCAGAAAATATCCGGGGGATGGGGGGGTTAAAACAAATAAATTGACCAGTTCTTCATTTTTAAAAATGTTTGTTTTTCTCTAAAAATTTGCAAACATATAATTTATTGTAACTACGCTGCCATGGTTACTGAGAAGAGCAATTGTTTCAATCATTATTTTTCCCAAGATTGCAGAACTGTTCTTCGAAGGAGACTTCTACGCAACTATGAATAATAATCCACTGCCTCCAAAATAACTACACGCTCAGAAGTTTTTCATCGTTTCCATGCTTCAGTTTTGTGTAGGAGTCCCCTAAGGTTCCTCTTTAGGGCCAATATTTTTTTATTATTTACAAAAATAATTTCCTCATTATGCCTAAAAAAATATTAGGGGGTATGTTAAAATAAATAAGCCAGTTCTCCATTTTTAGAATTGTTTGTTTTTTCTAAAAATTTGGACACGGACATAAATAATCGTAACTACGTTGCCATGGTTACTGAGAACAGCAGTTGTTCGATTCATTATTTTCCCCAGCAATAAAAGATTGCAGAAGTGTTCTTCGAAGGAGACTTCTACGCAACAATGAATAATAATCCGCTCCCTCCCAAATAACTGCATGCGCAGAAGTTTTTCATCGTTTGCACGCTTCAGTTTCGTACTGGAGTCCCCCAAGGTTCTTCCTTGGGACCACTATTTTTTGTTATTTGCAAAAACGATTTGCGACTAGAAAATATCCGGGAGAGGGAGTTGTTAACACAAATAAATTGACCAGCTCTCTGTTTTCAGAAATGTTCCTTTTTTTTTTTTTCTAAAAAAATTGGAAACAGACGAAATTCATCATAACTACGTTGCCATGGTTACCGAGAACAATAATTGTTCGATTCATTATTTCCTCCACGATTGCAGAAGTGTTCTTCGAAGGAGACTTCTGCGCAACAATGAATAATAATCCGTCCATTTCCAAAAAACTTCACGTGCAGAATTTTTTTATCGTTTGCTCGCTGTCTTTCTCTCTCTCTCTCTCTTTCTTACTCGTTGTGGATTTCTGAAAGTAACCGGATGTAAGAAGTTCTTTTGCGCTCTTTGGGTGGGTGACTAATTACCGTGGACTTGTTACGAATGAGTTTTCCTACATTAGACTCTCTGTTAAAGGAGAAAAAGAAAGGAGAAGAAAATAAATAAAAGAAGAAGAAGATCCGTGTGTGAAATGTTCTTTCCTCGAAGGCGTCCAGAGACCAAGTTTTAAGGTTGACAGACTTTTGTTACAACGTAAGCTAAGAAAAGTCAAGAAACCTTTACAAATTTCTCCTGAGACTCCTCTTGGAGATTTCAACAGATTTAATTAGACAGAGCGAGAGATAGACAGATAGACATAGAGAGAGAGAACGTAAAGTGAAAAAATAAATCCTACAGAGGAACATTTTCAAACAACAGCTTTCTTTTTTAATCTTTCTTGCAAAAGTGGTTAAGAAAGATGTCAGAAGAGGTTTGCAAGAAAGAGAACTTCTTGCAACGAATTTGAATTTGTTCTCAGCGCATGCACTCTCTCTCTCTCTCTCTCTCTCTCTTTCGCTCTTTCTTTCCATTTACTTCTGTCTCGTTCCATAAATTGCTAGCCAGACAGACAGATTAATGCATTATGGGATTTGTGTTTTTTTTTTTTATCTTCTCGAGATCGCTGATTTCGTTAAGATGTTTATGTTAAAAGTTTTATGGGTGCACTAAACAGCACGCGACTAATTTATTGCGTTCTCTGAGACGCGACCGATTCGAACCGTGGCCATTGGAGCGGGCAAATAAAACCGGGGCCCTCTCTCCGAATTTTAATATGGGCGAGTCGTAAAACCAACTTATATATCTTTGTACCTAACAAATATGATGCCAATGAATTCGAGATTTATTCCTCCCGCCAGGGTACGCTGCTGTCGTGAATCTTCTGCGTCTTTAAAGTAAGGGGACACTTCGAGATAACAATTTAATGAAACACCACCGATGGATTGGGCAACAAATCACCGAGCAACTCCCTTTTCTCAGAGGAAAGATGGCGCCTTCTGGGAAGAGGAAATGAAAGCCAGTTTTCTCTCTCTCTCTCTTCTTTTTCTCCTTTTTATCTCCTTCCCTATAGTTTTAAGAAAAGGCGTAAAGTGGCAGAGTAGAGAGAAGGAAAGAAAAAGAAAAAGCGCGAAAATGAGAAACAAGTAACAGGAAATAGTTGACAGGAGTTAGAGTACAAGGTGGAGGCAGACAGAAAACAGAGAGAGAGAGAGAGAGAGAGATGGTAATGGATGGAGGGAGGGAGGGAAAGAGAGATGTAATGGATGGAGAGAGGGAGGGAGAGAAAGAGAGAGAGAGAAAGACAGATGGTAATGGATGGAGGGAAGGAGAGAGAGAGAGAGAGAGAGAGAGAGAGAGAGATGGTAATGGATGGAGAGAGGGAGAGAATGAGAGAGAGAAAGACAGATGGTAATGGATGGAGGGAAGGAGAGAGAGAGAGATTGTAATGGAGGGAGGGAGGGAGGGAGAGAGATGGTAATGGATGGAGGAAGAGAGAGAGAGAGAGAGAGAGAGATAGTAATGGATGGATGGAGGGAGGGAGGGAGAAACAGAGAGAGACAGATGGTAATGAATGGAAAGAGGGAGAGAAAGAGATGGTAATGGATGGAGGGAGGGAAAGAGAGATGTAATGGATGGAGAGAGGGAGGGAGAGAAAGAGAGGAGAGAGAGAGAAAGACAGATGGTAATGGATGGAGGGAAGGAGAGAGAGAGAGAGATAGTAATGGATGGATGGAGGGAGGGAGGGAGAAACAGAGAGAGACAGATGGTAATGAATAGAAAGAGGGAGAGAGAGAGATGGTAATGAATGGAGGGAGGGAAAGAGAGATGTAATGGATGGAGAAAGAGAGAGGGAGAGAAAGAGAGAGAAAAAGAGAGAGAGAAAGACAGATGGCAATGGGTGGAGGGAGGGAGAAAGAGAGATGGTAATGGATGGAGGGAAGGAGAGAGGGAGGGAAAGAAAGAGAGAGAAAAAAAGAGAGAGAAAGACAGATGGCAATGGATGAAGGGAAGAAGAGAGAGAGAGAGAGAGAGAGAGAGAGAAGGAGAGAGAAAGCGAGATGGTAATGGATGGAGGGAGGGAGGGAGCGAGAAGCAGAGAGATGGTAATGAACGGAAAGAGGGAGAGACAGAGAAAAAGAGAGGGAAAGGTGGGGAGAGAGAGAGAGAGTAAGAGAGAAAAGTGCGAGTGACAGATACAGACAAAAAATGGAGAGATAGTCAGACAAACAACGAGGACAGATGGCGATAGTAGCAGACAGGAGAAAATAAATGGACAGACAGAGGGAGACACGTGATGCAGAAGTGGCGAAAACGAGAAAGATTTAACAGAGAGAGAGAGAGAGAGAGAAGGATGATGTGAGATGGAATGCTAAAAGAATGACTGGAGAAGGATAGAGAGAGATGAAAACAGGATACCGCTCACGGCGAATGTGTACGTGAGAGAACGAACACAGAAAAGACAGAAAGTGAAATGAAGAAGGCGATTTGAAGAAATCGAATGATAGGGCACGAGACAATCAGTGAGATATATATAGTGAGAGAGAGAGAGAGAGAGAGAGAGAGAAGAGAGAGAGTGGACAATTTTGTGTGACTTCCTTTTATCGGCGACGTGTAGGGGGTGGGCAGGGGGGGGTTGTTGCCGGGTAATGCCGCCCGCGTATCTCCCGAACACGAATCTGCCGGTGAGTTATCTCCGGCTATCAGACAGGAAGCCACACACCGGAAATAAAAGCCGTTGTATGTTTCTTTTATGACTTTTTATTGGGGAGTTGTTCGCAAGCAAGTGTACGCTCCATTTCCCCCGACACCCTCCGCCAGTTAAAGAGAAACGCTTGTGTGAACATCATGAACTCCGAAGGTGCCGTCCTTTAAACCTTTGTCCGCACACCCGCATCGCTTCTTTGTTAGTGGGCTCGTTCATCGATGCCGTGTCTCAGACACCACGCCGCAATCTTCTGGCTGTTCTGGGAACAAGCGCGAGCCTGCCAATTGATAGAGAGAAAGAGAGAGAGAGAAACATCATCTCCAAAAACGCCTCATTCATCATCTTCCACTATCAGGCGTCAATCCCCATCATCTTGTGCATCAATTGTTTAAAGGAATCTTCCATCACTTCTCCACCACCATTTGCAAATAGTTTCCTCTCTCACTTTCCAACTTCCATTGCTTCCACGATCATCATCATCATCTCGCTATCCTCATCTTACTGAATCACCATCTTCTCATTCTTTGTCATATCATTTTCCCATATTGAAAATACACTACCTTCCAAAAAATATCCTGACACCCCAATTTTCATAATCCATTAGATCTTCCTGGACAGTAAGTGATTCACACCATGAGTTGTTCTTGTCATGGAACATTGGGCACAGCTGACTGATTTCGAGAGGGGTGTTACTGTCGAATGCCACATTGCAGACTTTAGTGCAATTACTGATAGCCTACACCATCCAAAATCTACAGCTGTAATATTATCATGAAATGGAACAGTACCATCATCGTCCAGCAACACGTGTACACACAGGACCTCCACGTAACCTGTATTAACGTACATGAATCCAGTCAGTTGGTAGGATCGCGTCCTCCCCACACCGCGTGGAAAACACTTGAGTTTGAGGGCAATCGATACGTGAGGAATTTTTATGGACCTTTTTCACAACTTGGCTGAGTTAGTCGGTCTCAAGCAAGGGTACCATGGAGTTTTCTAGAGGAAACTGGCGGTTTTTCATCCAGCAAACAGTGCCAACGCTCCTAAAACCCAACAACAACAACAACATGGACCCAGCGTAGAGTGCCGATCTCTAGGAGATCGATACTCAACGCTACCAAAAAGAATCGTTGCCCCATTCTATTACTTTCCTCTACATGTTCCAATCTTTAACATCATTTTTCATCTTTCGACTTCCATCCACTTTTTAAAATCTTCAACGTTTATCTCTTTAATCATCACCTACTTCTCCATCTCCTGTTCTTTTCCTTCGAATATCTTTCATCTTTTCAGCGTCTTCTTAAAACTTTCTGAGCGTTCCGTTTTCTCTTTCCATCTTGAAGTAATTAGACGCGTCTTCAGTAAGTAAAAGAATGCGAATCCAGAAAGGATATTTGCGCATAATTCCACCATCGTGCGTCTATTTAAACTTCGATTATTTGCATCATTCCATGTAGCTGTCTTTACTCTTTGAATATTTGCATATTGCAATCAATACTCTGGTCGTAGTGGTATCTTTAATGATTCCTTATGAATTATAATTCAATGAGAAATCTCATTTGGCTGTGAGAGAGAGGAGAGGAGAGGGACAGCTAATGTGTTTCTTTATTCTGGACTAATGGCTTTCCTTAAGATATTTGAATGACAAATATGGACTGATTTTCTTTTTCTTTCTTTCTATTTTTCTTTAAAAAAGCCCATCTCCTTCTAACAGAACACGTCATTTGAAATCATCCGAATAACTTTACTGGTTCTCTGAATGTGGGGACAAATTATTTTTGCGAGTGGGACATAATTCGAGAAGATGGAAATACTTATTGGGGGTGATGGAGTGTTTCAATTATAATGGCCATCATTACCAAACTCTTCCAATGAGACCGGAATAAAAATATTCGCCAATGTTCATCAAGTTTTTACGAGGATTTGTTTTTATTTTTCCTCTCCATCCAGCATCTCTTAGATGCAACCAAAGGAAACCCATCTATTAAAAATTATGGCTTGCACAACTCGTGTTAATCTGTACCATTGAATCCCGGCATTTTAATTTATTTTAAATCATTCTTTCTGATTGTTGAGACCCTCAAATGGTACTTGGAAATGTTTGCCATTTTCTCCTGGTGGCCATGGTGATTGATTACAATAGATGCTCAATAATACAAAGACGCCTAAGGAGTTACTCATTTGGCTGCTCCTATTTCTTTGGTTAATTTTCTTTTGATGGCCAGCGCCCTTGTATCGGATGCCATCGGCGAATAATTAGGTCCTCCTGCCGCCAGGTGGCGGTGTCTATACTCCTGACTAAAGGCAACGCCGTATTTCTCTAAACACTGGCAATAAAGGAATCGCGCGGTGCCATTAGGGAGAGGTTGGGAGAGTGTGGTATTCATGCGCGTGCCTTCATGGATGTAGACACGCGTACATTCAATTCTGAAAACTTCTTTTGGCCTTCCATCTCTTAGAAAAGTAAGATTGTGATTGATGAAGTTGCGTGTCTCCATATGGTGTGGATGGAGGGAATCTATTCAACCTCTCATCCGGGTTCTCATCCCTCGCGATGACAATTTACATGCGTCAGAGATGAGAAACGTTTATCTCATCCCCAATTTCTCTTTCTTTTGCGTTCTCCTTCGTTTCGGGGTAGGTGAAGGAGCGCCGCGCCTTCCATAAATGTGTTTACAACGCGAGAAGTATTTTCCATTTTTCCTTCGCATTAGGCTTAAGAAAATTTAACCCAAGTCACGATAAATTGTCGCCACGAGAAAATTAAATTCGATTATGCGAAGCACCCCCCCCCCCATCTGGCCCTGTTCGGCTTCATTTTTCCTCTCGGAGGTAGCTCAGGGCCGAATTAATGAAGTTTAAATTGTCAGCATTTTGGGAAATCTATTGTTTTTTTTTCTGTCATGAGTCCAATGAATTGTTGAACTCCTTGAAACGTTTTAGATTATGCCACCTATCTTTTGAATCATGCAGAGTATTTTTTTGAATTAAGGAGGAGTATTTTTTGTTTTATGGAGAGTATTTTGAATATTTTTTTGAATTATGGAGAGTATTTTGAATATTTTTTTGAATTATGCAGAATTATAAATCATTTTTTTGATTTTTTTGAATATTTTATGAATTACTCAGAGTATTTTTGAATATTTTTTAAATTATGCAGAATAGTTTTGATGTTTTTGAATACAGAGAGCATTTTTGGTTTTTCTGAATTATGCCTAAATTTTGCTGAATTATGGAGGGTATTTTTTGAGTAATCTTTTGAATTATGGAGAGTATTTTGAGTATTTTTTGAATTATGGAGAGTATTTTGAGTATTTTTTGAATTATTGAGAGTATTAAATTGAGTGTTCAATTATGGGGAGTACTTTTGAGTATTTTTTTAATATAAAGAGCATTTTTGGCGGCTGTTTTTTTCTGAATAATGCATAGATCTTTTTTGAATTATGTGACTATTTTTGACTATTTTTCTGAATTATGCCAATTTTTCTTTTGAATTGTGGAGAGTATTTTTGAGTCTTTTTTGAATTGTCTGAGAGTATTAAGTTGAGTATTGAATTATATAGCATAGTTTTCAGTATTTTTTAATATAGAGCGCATTTTTGTCTATTCTTATGAATTATGCATAGATTTTTTTGAATTATGTATTTTTGACTAATTTTCTGAATTATGCAAATTTCTCTTTTGAATTATGCAGAGTATTTTTGAATATATTTTTCAATTATGCAGAATAGTTTTGATTTTTTTGAATATAGAGAGTATTTTTGACTATTTTTCTGAATAGCATTGATTTTTTTTTGAATAATGTAGGGTATTTTTGAGTAATGTTTTGAATTATTGAGAATATTTTTGAGTGTTTTTTTAATTATCAAGAGTATTAAATCGAATATTAAATTATGCAGCATACTTTTGAGTATTTTTTGAATATAGAGAGCATTTTTGGCTATTTTTTTCTGACTTATACATAGAATTTTTTGAATTATGTGAGTATTTTTGACTATTTTTCTGAATTATGTGAGTATTTTTGACTATTTTTCTGAATTATGCACATTTTTCTTTTGAATTATGAAGAGTATTAAATTGAATATTGAATTATGCCGAATTTTTGAGCATTTTTTGAATTATGGAGAGTGTTAATTGGGTATTGAATTATGCAGAATATTTTGGAGCATGTTTTAGTATAGTGCATTTTTTACAATTTTTCTAAATTATGCATAGATTTGTTTTGAATTATGGAGAGCATTTTTGAGTATTTTTTGAATTATGGAGAGTATTTTTTGAATTATGGAGGGTATTAATTGAGTATTGAATTAAGCAGAATATTTTTGAGCATGTTTTTAGTATAGTGTATTTTTATCAATTTTTCTAAATTATGCATAGATTTGTTCTGAATTATGGAGAACTTTTTTGAGCATTTTTTGAATTTTTTTGAATTATGGAGAATATTAAATTGGGTGTTGAATTATGCAAAACATTTTGAAACATCTTTTAGTATAGTGCATTCTTGACTATTATTCTAAATTATGCATAGATTTGTTTTGAATTATGGAGAGCAGTTTTGAGTATTTTTTGAAATACGGAGAGTATTAAAATGAGTATTGAATTATGCAGAATATTTTTTGAACATCTTTTAGTATACTGCATTTTTTGACCATTTTTCTAAATTATGCATAGATTTGTTGAATTATGGAGAGCATTTTTGTGTTTTTTTTTAATTATGGAGAGTAGTAAATTGAGTATAGAATTATGCAGAATATTTTTGAGCATTTTGAGTATTTTTCTGAATTATGCAAAGTTTTTTTGAATTAAAGAGAGTGTTTTTAAATCATGCAGAGTATTTTTAATCGCATAGTACTTTTAATTATGCAGTTCATAGTATGAAATCTGTAGTTTTGAAGAATTAATTCTATTTACTCTTATCCTCTAAATGTTTCATATTTCTAAGTCTATTGTTTTTTTCATTATGACTATTCTCTAATTTGAATTATGAATCCAGAGATTCATTAACGTTATCAATGTGTTGTAGCCTCAACTCCATAAACATTTCGATCCTACATTAACGAATCCATAATGAGTTATTTGAATTTGTCGCGTTTTGAATTACGAATTAATTTTGAATTTTGAATTATGAATTATAGAGAATTAAAAATTAAATATCGTTGACTTAAATTTAAATCGCTTTTAACATAGAATTAAATCGAAGAAAATAACACAATTTTAATAATAACACAAAAAACATTTTATCTACTTAATACCCTATTTATTTTTAAGCCCCAGATGGCGCTGTCCGTTGGACACCGAGAAATTTTTGCTTGTACTGTTGTTTATTCCTGGAACATATTATTTTGGTAATTCCGAGGCAAATCTCTCGTGTTACACGTTTTGGAAAATGAGGTAGTAAAAAGAAGAGAGCTTGGGATGCCTTTTTATGTTATCTTACTTTATTCGCGCAGTTTTTGAGGCGCGTATTTGATTTGGGTAAACCTCCCTTAGCAGATGGGGGCCCATTAACTTACAGTCTTCGCCATATGCTAGGGCTTTATGAGAATTGTGATTTTCTCTTTTGCAACCATCAAACTAGCGAAGCCAGGAAATAAAATTTTATGGTTGAGCTAGATATAGTCGAATAATTATTTTATGCTTCTTGCGTACGCTCGTACGATGCGGTTTTCTGCGCCACCCTCAGACGCTGAACGGAGGTGATGGCGTTGAACGAAAGCGAGACGGCGCTGGAGATTTGTAGGCAAAGATAAAGCAAACCGCGATGTAACAAACTTATCTACACGCATCTTTGTTTCCATTCTCTGATCAGTTGTGAGCAAAGGACGAATCTAATGATTGGTGTTGGTCACGTGGGAATATCGCCAGAAAAAGATGAAAATACAACGAGTAATGATGAATAAGCACGCGATACAAATGATCGAGGGAACAGAGATTAAGAACAATTAAGAGATTAAGAACCAAGAGAACACGCATCAAGAGGACAGTCAATTGGACAATAATAAATTAACGGGGAACGGTCAAACGAATGCAGATAAAGAACAAAAAATTCAGGCTAATATGGATTAAGAGAAACAACAGTCAAGCAAATGTAGATTAACAATAACAGTCGACAGAACACAAATAAATTATGAGGAACGGTCAAGCGAACACAGATTAAGATTTCACAACAGTCAAACCAACACAGATTAAGATTCACAACAGTAAAGCGAATACAGATTAGATTAAGATTCAAAATAGTCAAGGGAATACAGATCAGATTAAGATTCACAACAGTGAAGCGAACACAGATTAAGATTCACGACAGTCAAACGAACAAGATTAAGATTCAAAACAGTCAAGCGAATACAGATCAGATTAAGATTCACAACAGTCAAGCGAACACAGATTAAGATTCACAACAGTCAAGCGAACGCAGAATAACATTCACAACTGTCAAGCGAACGCACAATAACATTCACAATAGTCAAGGGAACACAGATCAGATTAAGATTCACAATAGTGAAGCGAACACAGATTAAGATTCGCAACAGTCAAGCGAACGCAGAATAACATTCAGAATAGTCAAGCGAACACACATTAAGATTCACAACAGTCAAGCGAACACACATTAAGATTCACATCAAGTGAACACAGATTAAGATTCGCAACAGTCAAGCGAACAAAAAATAAGATTTACAACAGCTAAGCGAACGCAGAATAACATTCACAACAGTCAAGCGAACGCAGAATAACATTCTCAACAGTCAAGAAAACAGAATAACATTCACAACAGCCAAGAAAACAGAATAACATTCCCAACAGTCAAGCAAACACAGATCAGATTAAGATTGACAATAGTCAAGCGAACACAGAATAAGATTCACAACAGTTAAGCGAACGCAGAATAAGATTCACAACTGTCAAGCGAACACAGAATAAGATTCACAGCAGTTAAGCGAACGCATAAGATTCACAATAGTCAAACGAACACAGAATAAGATTCAATACAGTCAAGTGACTACAAATTATGAGAAATAGTTAAACAACCACAGATTAAGAGAGTCAAGCGAACACAGATTAAGGTTCACAACAGTCAATAGAACTCAAGTAAATTAAGAGGAACAGTCAAGTGAACAGGAATTAAGAAGAACAATAAAAAAATCAAAGATTGTTGTTGAAGGGTTTTAGGCGCTTCAGCCACTTAGACCATATTGTGCCGCATATAATATGTCTAAATTGTATGTTTTGTAATCTATTTGCTGTTTTTCTGGAAGATATACACCAGAATTTCGGGGAGAAAAACCTCTCCTGAGATTTACTGACTCAGCCACGTTGTCAAAATGACCCAAAAAAATTTCTTGCTTTATTGACGGGATTCAGATTCAGGTCTTTTCCACCCGGTGTGGGGAGGATGGTGATGATACCAACTGTGCTACACACGAGGGCAACCATAGATTAAGAGAAACAGTCACGCGAACAGAGATTAACAACAGTCAAGTTAATACGGATTAAGAGAGAAACAACAGTCAAACAAATACAGATTAAGAATAACAGTCAATAGAATATAAATGAATTAAGAGGAACAGTCAAGAGGACAAATAAATTTAGGGGAAGAACGGTCAAGTGAATACGAATTAAGAGGACAGTAAAACAGTCAAGCGAACGCAGATTAAGATTAACAATTGTCAAATTAATGCAGATTAAGAGTAACAGTCAAGAGAACATACACGAAAGATAACTACCAAGACACTAGTTAGTGTTCATCCAAAGCCCGGGCTTACGTCACATTTGTTGTATAATATTTTCCCTGGTAAACAGAACGTGAACATCAACTCTTGAACACAAGTAGTTTTGCACTGGTCCTTGCCTGCGGGTCCCTCTTGGTGTCTTTTGATTATCATGTCCAATTGTGTTTGTAGTATTGATTGCCAAGGAGGTAATTTTCCTCCTCATCTTTGATGGTGGACAGCCTTGATTGCCTCAAACTGTATGCCAAATTGAAAATGGGCATCCTTGAAAGTTGCACAGCCTTTTAGACTTGGCCAGTCGATTTCGTCCCAAGGAGAACACTAAATCAGCTGGCGGGGGGATGTGTCTTAAAGGGACTTGACGTGATGGAAGGAAAAGTATCCTCTGTGCCATAGTGGCCAATTGTTTGTCACAAATAAAGCATTGGAGTATAGGATTTTAAAAAATCCAATGATGGTACATTCATTGAATACGATTACTAAGTACCATCAGAGAAGATAAAAATCCGAGCGTAGTAGGATTAAGAAGTTTTAGATTGGCCTACATGAAAGAATAAAGACTGCAACCATATATTGGAGAAAATTATGGAGTGGTGGAGAGGAACCAAATACCCAAGGTAGAGTTTACATCCCTTGACCAACCACCAACTTTTCTTAAGAATATTTTACCTTCTTCACCCTGCGTTAGCTATAAACCTATAAAAATTGAAACCTATGTATACTGGAAAGCCGTCACAACAGACTACATGGACTCCATTACTGTCTTCTAAGGAGATTGATTGTGCCCTTCGATCGGCTGAACTTTATTTTCTAGCCCGAATGGTTTTATCACCCCCTTTAATCAATGAAGGACGGAAGTCTCCCAGTTAAAGGCTAAAGGCTCGAAGTAAAACCTCCTCACAGACTTCAAGGAAGTCACAAATTGGTATTTTCGAAAAAAAGTGGATCAATTTAGAGAGAGGAGCGGCCGGGAAGATCGTCCAGCCAGGGCAACTATTAGATGGATTCATCGGCGAAACTATCAGCGAAAATATACGAGGCGATGATACGCTGTTCATTGCGTGGACATCCCCTCAGAGAGGTGTTTTAGTATTTATAGAAATAGCCAGGAGGCTCCCAAACACCGGGAGATAGCACGTCGATAACCACTTGTGTCCATTTTCAAGATGCTCGACAACGACATAAAGAATGGGTCGCCATGGAAACGGATAAGTTAATTTTTTGTTGACTTCATCCTTTCCGAGTTGGCTGGTATAGCTACTCCAACAGCCTGGACGTTGGAGTATCTATGCGCTGGATAAATAAAGAAATATTTATTATTGATTATAGCGATTAACGCCAGCAGGTGGCAATTTTTAAAGTTGTGCATCATGTTCAAGACCTCTTGATCTCTTCGTTGGATAATTCAGATTTCTTTTCCGATAAGCTGGAAAAATTATTTGGAATCTAATTAAATTATATTATCCATCCAGTGGATCAATAATCCATCTATATAAAAAAACTTTTCTTTAATCCTCGAGGATATTGAATTCTAGATGGCATACTCAATTATCTACCATGATCGCCAAGGTAAACTCGAGTACCCAAACTGCAATCCCAATACGTTTATACCTCGTGGATCCCAAAAGAATATATTACATAACTCCATCCATTCAACCCCTGTTGAATGAAAGGACAGAAAAGCTTAGCAGACGGCCCCAGCTGTAAACTAAATCCCCTGGTCGATCGGACACGTGACTTTCTTCTCTACCAGTCTCCCTTAACCTTTCTATAATCTGTCCGGATGCTTTTTGGAGAGAAAGCACTTTCTTTAACGTAGCTGACAAAGATTTCTTTTCTTGAATAATACATGTTCTGCAGCCGAAAAAGGATATATACGATAAGGGTCAAAGTTTACTGATAGGTTGTATTTCTTCTTGTTCCTTACTCTTCAATTTTCTTTTTCTTTTTGGACAAAAACTTTTCGAAGCCAATAATGTAGAGATAAAATGATCACCAGTTGGCGCTACGTTAGGAGTATTTTGTTTTAGATTTGCATATCGTATCAGTTACTCTATTTCTGTAAAAACCCTTCTATCTGGAAAGATAAATTTTGCCTTAAGCAGAAAAGATCAGAAAATAACATTCCTGTATCGAATATTTCTTTCTTAGAAATAACTAGAAGTCCCTTGGGGCAAAATCACATTATTACAATCTTCTTGGCTCATACATGACGCGATCTGCAACTAAACAAAAGGTATTTGCCATTCCAACTTAGATTTTACATACACCAATGCAATAAACCCGATAATAACGTGTTTCGACATGTTCAGACATGTCCAAACATGTCTGAAAGTGTTTGCTTTAATTACATCTTTAACTGAATGAAAAATAATAACAGCAGGAGTACTGCATCTCCACTACAACATATTTTTTTAAAGTTATTAATGATTAGCTTGACTTTGAGTTTTATTCTACACTACCCCACCAAAAGATGTAGTCTCTCTCTCTTAAAATTACACTGCCCTACCATTAATATCCGGACACCTGCCTTTAAACAAAAAAAAGAGCTTTTATTGCGTCATCTAATATTTTGTGATGAAACCTTTTCCTTTTATGACGGCCATCTTCGCGGCATACTTTCAACCAGCTTTTTATAAATGTCATGTTCCTCCACTCGGCCTTTAACGCAGCCACCAGTTCGACCTTGTTCTTTGGGCACTTTGGGCAGATCAGCACTCTGGGCTGGCTAATCCAACTTTCCCACGTCCATGTCCTCAAACCACTCTGTTACGACCCGAGCAGTATGGTATGGCGCGTTGTCTTGATGATACAGGTATGGGCCTTCCCCAAAGTATTGCCATAATCTTGGAAGTGCATAATTGTCCATTGTCCTGGTATTGCAAATCATTCATGGTTTTGTCGATAAAGTCTAATGGGCCCAAGCCGAACCATGAAAGGAGCCCATACCATGACACTGCCTTCACCAAACTTCATTGTTGGGAGGATACAATCAGGAAGGAACTGTTCCCCTGGCATTCGTCACACCATAAGGTCAGGCCATCAGACTGGTAGAATGCGAACCTCGACTCGTCTGTCCATAGGACTGTTTTCCACTACTCTACAGTCCAGGATTCACGCTCCTTACACCATGTTAATCGGCGTCTAGCATTTGAGTTGATCAATTCTGTTGAACGTGTCCTCTTGCATGCCCACTTTTGCAATTGTCTGTTCAAAACCCAGTGTGCATATTTATAGCAGGCTCTGTGACGTTTTGCCTGCACAGGACCTGTTTCTCCATCCAAATGAAATTTCAAATTATATTCTATTTTCTGTGTCCAAATTCTGATTTCTTCTCATTACCACAAGCAATTTTGCAAGGTACGCTGTTGTGCCCGAGTTACGTTAACCAAAGAAATAAATAAGAAAGACTCAACCTTCAAGAATAGTTTTCATTTGTTGTTAATACTGTTTGCTACTTGCGAGGGAAAACTCTAGGGAAATTTATAGTGGTTTTTCGACTTTAAGGAGTACATCCTAATGAGCATCGTAAATCAGGAATAAGTCCCCCCTGACAGCAACAGGAAAACAGCTCTGCCTTTTCTACTCGGAGGAGAGAGAGAGAAAGGTTAACTGGGCAAATCTTCCAGCTCACCAAGTACTAATTAGAGTCAACGAAATCCCGCATTACAAAAACCAGCAAGTTCTCATCAACGTTTCAAATAGGTATTGATCGTATACCACGGCTAAGTCACTGCTGTTGTCAGATTCCATTAGAGATAACCAATATGCATTACACCCGATCATTGCCTATAGGTATCGATATAAATTTTTATTCTAGTACACTGCTCTACAAAATTAACAGAACACGTAGAAAACGTGGTGTAACTCATGTAGCTTGCGATGAAGAGGGACAACATTTGGTATCGGATTTAAATCTGGTGATCGTGCTGGCAATGGCAGTTGTTGTATGTAATCAATTTCAAGATATTCTTCCACCACTTCTATGTGCAGTGAGGTTGTCATGCATGAAAAGAAAATCTGGGCCAACCGCACCCCTAAAAAGTTGCACAAAGGGTTCGAGGATCTGTTCTCGGTACTGCTGCGCAATTACGGCACCCCTCTCAAAGACATGAAGAGGGATGCGGTCGTTGATTATTATTGCGCTCTACACGAGAACATCGTGGGCAGAAAATTGGATGGCCATTGCACAAAACAGGAGGAAATGGAAAGTTGCTGGAGAGGCAATCTGCAGTGGATTGAAAAGGGCTGATGGTGTGATCGTGCTGGCCATGGCAGTCTTTGTATATCTTCAGTTTCAAGATATTCCTCCACCACTTGAGTTCTATGTGCAATGGCGTTGTCGTAGATGAAAAGAAACTCTGGGCCAACAGCACCCCTAAAACGTCGCATATAGGGTTCTCGGTACCTTTGGCAGTTACGGTCCCCTTCCCCAATCTTTACATTTGAAAACTTTGATATCACACCATCCACTCTTCTTCAATATCAGAAACAACATTGGTCCCAGAACCGATCATTAAGGAATTCCACTTCTATCTTAGCCCAATCTGAAGAATAAACAATCACATCCTTCTGCTCCCTGCCTGTAACTCTTGAAATCCATCTCAGAATGTTGGATTCCAAAGCGTTCCAACTTATACAGTAACTTCTTACAAGGGACTGAATCAAATTCTTTGCTGAAATCCAAATAAGCAATATCGAAGCCATTCCTACATCCAGCTCAGGAGTAACTGAGCTGGATCAAATTAGCTAAACCTGATTTTTCTCTTAACAAAACTGTGTTGGATTTTCTTCAGAATTCCACATCTATTTAAATTGTCTTTTTATAATTGTCTCCATGATTTTACCTACCACTCGAGCCGTTCTATAGTTAGTCACTTCGCTCTTAGAATCCGTTTATGTATTGGAATTTCTCCAGTCCAGAGGAACCTCTTCCAATGATCTATTTGTTGTTTGGAATAAATTGCCTGCCAGAGCGGTTGGTGAGAAAATATGTTTGAATGATTGCTTTTTAATCCATTTAATTATAATACGTTCAAAAACATCCAAGAAAATATTCACCAGGAAAGAATTCAGATTTAAATCTCCGCTGTATATTGATTGGGTCAACCTCTTCCATCCATCGCTCTGAAGGGTAGGAAGTATTTAAAAAATTTGGAGTTTTTCCACTGGGCTGGCTTCTTGTTAAAAATTAGGCGCGAGAAGGATAACACATTCAGGTCTTAAATCGAAAGTAATATTTTTCAAGTGCTGAAAGTTACGGATAATTGAAATGAGGCACGTAAATTGCTTCTTTGTAAGGCATAGTGAGGAACATTCCTGAAGTCTTTAATGCCTTTGATCGGCCTAAATAAAGGCAGGGAAAAAAACAGACCATTCCATTCATAGCTAGCATTTCTTGTTCATTACAAAGTTACCAAAGGCACAACAAGAAGATTATCTGTGTGTACCAAAGAAGCAAGTTCTTTTGAAGAGTGATTTTTGGAGAAATAGTACCCTGGCCAGGCAATAAACAGGGTCTGATTCATCTTCAATCTTTGTCCATAGTAGATTTTTAAAACTATGGTAGTGAAGTGAATCTAAATTCACATTATTTCTCCTAGATGGTGCAACTTGTATATATTATTCGTTTTTTTCCTCCTAGATGGCACAACTTGTATATATTATTTATTTTTAGCTCCTAGATGGCGCACCTTGCATATATTATTTGTTTTTTCCCCTCCTAGATGGCGCAAATTGTATATATTATTTGTTTTTTGCTCCTAGATGGTGCAACTTGTATATATTATTTTTTTCCCTCCTAGATGGCGTAAATTGTATATATTATTTGTTTTTCCTCCTAGATGGCACAACTTGTATATATTATTTGTTTTTTTCCTCCTAGATGGCACAACTTGTATATATTATTTGTTTTTTAGCTCCTGGATGGCGCACCTTGCATATATTATTTGTTTTTTCCTCCTAGATGGCACAACTTGTATATACTATTTGTTTTTTTCCTCCTAGATGGCGCACATTGTATATATTATTTGTTTTTTCCTCCTAGATGGCGCACCTTGCATATATTATTTGTGTTTTCCTCCTAGATGGCGCAAATTGTATATATTATTTGTTTTTTTTTCTCCTAGATGGCACAACTTGTATATATTATTTGGTTTTTTTCACCTAGATGGCGCTACTTTATACATCATTTGCATATACCCCAATCCAATCAACTTATAAAGAGAGAAGAGGTTATTTTATCTTTAAATAATAATAAAAATAAATATTTTCCCCGTTTTCTTTCTCAGTCACTTCATAAGTGATTATCGATCTGGGCATACTCTTAGAGAAAAGTTTTCCGAGCAGTTCTAGAAAAGTTTTTAAAGTTCACATCGTGTGAAATCCGTCCTCGTGATAACTTCTTGAAGCCATGATAACGCGTTGCTGAAAGGAAAGAGAAATATGAAGTTATTTGAAGAAATATTTCCTCGTAAGCGAGTGGTTCTCAAGCGCTTGTTAAAGCAGAAAGATTCCCCATTACAATTTCTATTTTTCTTTTGCTCCAGATGGTGTCGCGAGCCTCGACAACAAACTCGCCTTCTGACAGTTTTAAGAGTTGATGAGAAGTCGGAGATTTTCTTATTAAATAAACACCGAACTCGAGAAATTTCAGAAGATAAAAAAAATAAAAAACAAGCCTAAAATTTTCTGATAAAGATATGGAATCATCTTGGAGGAAATAAATTATCCTTGAATGTTGGCAGCTGTACAAATTGTCATTGCAGGTGATTGTTCTAAATATACAGATTAAAACAATTAGGAAAATATTGGGCACATTTTGGGATCTCTGAATTGTTTTATCCTCCTCACCATCATCCATATCCTTCTCAGCAACCTAGCACTCCAAGTCATTGAGGGAGTTCTCTCTCTCTCTCTCTCTCTCTCTCTCTCTCTCTCTCTCTCTCTCTCTCTCTGGACCTGGAGATAATTCGCAAAGGGGTGCACTACGTACTCGCCAAGGGGCTCCCTACCACCACCCTCAATTTCACTACTAACCCAGCAAACACCAATAAAGAAGAAAAAAGAAACGCCTTGCAGTCGATCTTCTTAACGCCTGCAAACACAGATGGCATACCATCCTCAAAGACTCCATCACTAAAAAAAATTCTTACCTCAAATAGCCCAGATCTAGCCTAAAGCTCCAGCTCTAACCCATCACATTCCTCATTCTTCGATGACCCTCGCTGCCTTTGCGGTGAAAACAAAGACTAAGATCACCTATTCTACGTTTGTCCGCTCTACGAGGACCTGCTAACATTGTCCATAACAAAATGACATATGAACATCTTCTGGTCAATGAGGAAGACCAGTACCACGCTTTCTCTGCCTTCGCCAACGAACTGTTTACTAGAAGAATATCACTGGTACAGAGTCCTGGAACCATTACATACTAATCAACATCTCTTCTCGGATATTGAACATTCCACCAGATTCGTCTGTCTTAACCCGACTGCGACTATCTTCACTTAGATTCTGACCACTTCCACCTACTGGACTTCACGGTAATTTCGCGTCGATTCCAGGGTCACCACAGAGTTTATATGGCGCAGATGTGGAAAACCACCGGAGGTGCCTTTCTTCTAACGCTATGCACCTCTCCAAAAGCATTAGAAAACCACTTACATACCAGGCTGCGTTGTTTTCTATATTTTCAGAGGACTGTTCCAATACTTTTGAGAGGACAGTGTATACTCTTTTCAGAGGTATTCGAATATTTATTATGCACTAGCGAAATAGATCTCGCTGGATGAAAAGGCAAAGTGAGAGTAACTCTGGTAGTTTTGCGAAAGATTTATGATCAATTTTCCTTTATAAGCTGATCAAGTTTACCATTCTCTCTCTCTCTCTCTCTCCTTGTAGAAGACACCCAGAGCAGTTTTGTCCGGTTGTAATGACGTGACGTGTATTCACGAGCGAGCGAGAGCACATTTCACAGCTGTCTACTCTAACTATGCAAGGAATGAGTATCGTAGTGGCCATGAAGGTTATCAATGACACCTCTTACATTCCATCAACGCTACATTCCTCAGCTAACAGAAAGTAATGACCCGTAATCTGGCAACATCATTTTGTCATTAATCTCCTCACCATCGATATCTGATGTGTGTTTGTGTGTGTGCGAATGCACGCGGCTGTAAAATTGAAGGTTGTGGAGCATTTACCACACAATGATAAGGCTGGAACATCGATAGGGGAAAACACGATCGACCTTAAACAAACCACAGAAGATTATTGGTGTCTCCTTCGATGGATTTTACCATCTCTTCGGGAACATTTACAGTTTGGAATTAAATGTAGGCAAACCTACATCAACTGGAGCTGTACTACCTGGCCAAAATAATAGAAACTGTCAATATGGAGGAGTATATCGTGCACATTGAGAAGGGGATACCACCTGTGGTGTCCCACAAGTACTCTTGGGAGTATACATTACTCTGCACAAGCCAGAAAAAAGTATCGTGTGCCGTGTGAGTAGTATTATGTTGGGATCTGTTGTTATGTTCTGACTTTTGGCTGCAGGGCCCCTGATGGGACCCCAAGTTGCCCCCACATACTTCTCTTCGAACGGACGCTGATGATGGGAGCAGAAAACATCCGTACTGAAGGCCAAAACTTAAATGACCTCCAGCAGCAGGTGATAAAATTAATCACGGACGCAGCGGACATAGCCATAAAAAAGAAACACCCGGCCCCCAGAGCTGTTCCTTGATGGTCAGATCTAACTGACCTCAGACACAGAGCAAACAGAGCCCGAAAAGCATTCCAACGAGCACGCAGAACCTGACCACAGGCGGAGGTGGATGAGTTAAGGCAGAGGTATCGCGAGGCAAGAAATAACTACACGGCCAAGATTAAGCAGAAGAAAAAAGAAACATGGGAAACTCTGGTCAGTGCAAAAGGCAATGCTGACCCATGGGGAACTCTTTATAGAGTTGTCGCTAACAAGCTCCCAAGAGGGGAAGTGGTTACAGCCACCGAAACTGCACCAGGAAGTTATACCAGAACCTGGAAATCATCAACTGACAACATATTAGACCACATCTTCCTACCTCAAACTGAATCCCAGACTGAGGAACAGAGAAAACTCCTCTTATTGTACCACGGCAGTTGAGCCTCCCTTTACAATCATGGAGCTGAGATAGCAGTAGCAAACATTAAAAACAGGAAAGCCCCTGGTGACGACATGATTGAACCAGAGATGCTCAAAAAGGCAGTAGAGAAGATATCAGACATCATTCTAAATCTCTTCAATCGCCGTCTTTCAGAAGGCTATTACCCTAATAAGTGGAAAACAGCAAGAATAAGACTTATACTTAAGAATCCAACCAAACCCCAGGATAACCCAACATCGTACAGACCCATAGCTTTGCTTTCTACCTTGAGCAAACTTTTTGAGCGGCTTCTATACCATAGATTAGAGACTCACTTCCAGGAAGCGAACATGATGTCGCAGAACCAGTTCGGCTTCAGAAGAGGACGCTCAGCGGCAGACGCTTTGGAAAACATAATTGAGGCAGCAAAAAACTGCGACATGAAGTATTTTCTCCTCATATCAATAGACTTTGCTGGCGCTTTTGATTCTCTCTCTCTGGTGGCCCGGAATCCTGGCCAGACTTCGGCGGGCCCAAATTCCAGGCAACCTTTTCTGCTGCCTTAGATCATACGTGGATGACAGAAGGATTACAGTGACTGCTCCCTTTGCCACTCTCTCTCTCTCTCCAGGCAGGTCCACAGAGGCTGCCCCCAGGGATCAGTTCTGGGGCCCCTTCTGTGGACTCTTGTGCTGGATGAGTTCCTCAATATGGAAATCCCTAATATAAGAACTCAGGCATGCGCCGATGATCTTATACGGATGCTGCAGGCTAATAGTAGGACACAGCTGGAGACCCATGCAAATCAGGCCATTTCTGTTCTGCAAGGATGGGAAAATGGGAACCTACTGAACATCTCACCGGAAAAAACACATTCAATACTCCTCAAGGGCTCCCTTGATCCCAGGAGACCTCCCCAGATCAAGATAAATGGAACAACCATTAAACTCCAAACAGAAGTCAAGTATCTTGGCGTTATCCTCGATAGACACCTCAACTTCACACCGCATCTTAGTTACCTCAGAGTAAAATTCAGGAAATATTCCGGCCTATTCGCTAGAGTTACACGGAGAGGCTGGGGTCTGAAGAAGAGGGCACTCGCCATCCTCTACAAGGCATTCTTCATCCCGGCACTGGCTTATGCAGCGGGAGCTTGGTACGCTAAGGCAGGCACTGCTGTTAACAGAAGGAAACTGGAAACCATCCATCGAATAATTCTCCTCACAACAACCAGAGAATGCTGCACGGTGAGCACCCACGCTCTCCAGGTCCTTGCGGGATGTCTCCCTTTGGACTTAGAGATTGTCGGCCGTGGGCTGCTGCACCAACACGCCAAAGGAAGGGTAATCACACATTTGAGATACACTACGGACCCAACTCTGACTAGACCACAGAAAAAAAGACGTCTTACAGACCACATGAGAACAGTGTGGCAGAATCGATGGAATGACTCCACTAAAGGCCGCATAACTAGAAGCTTCATACCAGACATTGGACGTGTTTACCCTATTTCCCCGAACTGGTACTCTCCTGGACTTCATAGCACTTACCTGCTGACCGGGCATGGCTCCTTCAGGAAGAAGCTACACGATTTTGGAATCTCGGACATAGCACAGTGTAGATGCGGACAAGAAGAAACTTGGGAGTACCTGCTCTATGAATGTAATATATATGAAGACCTCCGTGGCCTACTGTTTACCAAACTACGCTCCATCCTTAGAAATCAGGAGGACATAGTGCTGCAGGAAGAAGAAAACTATAAGGCCTTCACGCTTTTCGCTCAAAATCTCTTCGTGAGGCAAAGAGCACTCCCAACACCCTGAAACAATGGCAACCCAGATCCGACACCTTTCCGGGCCTGCTTTATCTCCTTTTCCCGGTGGGGGACACCCCTGTCTCCCCCTCTCCCTGCAAAACCCACTTTCCCTCTGGTGTGGCATGGGCATGCCCACTGAACATTTAGGGGCCACCTCCTCTATCGGTCCCTTTCTTCTTTTTCTACCCTCCAGCCTTCCTTCTCCCCACCCGTCTGTTTACCTTCACAGCGCACAGCCCCACATGTCAAAATTGTAACTACACCAAAATTGCTTGCCCGACCCTTTTCAGCCAAAAATAAAACTCATTCAGCGTACAATCCATTCTCGCTCTCAAGGCAAATCTCTATGACCAAACAAAGCACCAACAGCGATTAAAGCAATGTCTCTTTTTTTTTTTTTTTTATATAGGTCCTAGCCATTGAAATCTGAGGAAAGTAGGTAGCAGGACCTGCCAGAGTACTGATTCCTTATTGGTAACACCTGGCTAGCCTCCACGTGGCGCGGTATGGGCAACGTCGGGTCCCATCAGGGGCCCGATGGCCAATAAGCCAGATGAACAATGGGCACAACAGACTACACTATACACGATCCACACACTTTAAATCTCTGGCTTGACAGGGTACTGTCACTCGATACAGAGAACACCGCGGAGATGGGAGAAATCCCAGGAGCCGCAAGACCCTCAACATACCAAATACCAAATACTTCTAGGAGGTAAGCCAGCCTGCCCATTATTCTCTTACTTTAATTATCGGTGGAACATTGGCTCCACGAGGCGAAAGGGGAAGGGGTATCCCCAGGGAGAGGGAAGGAAGGCCACCCAGTGTGGTGGCCTGTTGGAATTGGAGTAGACAAAAACCACTGGATTCTACCCAATCCGAGGACTGGGTTAGCAATCCTACCCAGGGTATACCCGGGTTAGTGTGGTCAGGTAAAATCCTACCCAGCTCTCTTGCTGGGTTAGCAAGGGGTCGTTCCCCGGATGTTTTAGGGTTAAAAGTCCATGTAGGTGGAAGTAGAAGGTTAATTCCAGTATGAAGGTCAGTTCAAGATTCTGTTTAGGGATAATGGTAGAGTCACAATCGGTAGAATCGTGTCCGGTTTAAGTCAGGTCCAGGTTCAAATGGTAAAAGTTTTAGGTGAGGATGCTCAGTTTGATCGTCAGGTTCGGAGAAAGGTGCAGAGGGAGACATGGTTAGAAGGAGTGTGGTTTTCAATGGACATTATTGTCCTTGTGCGAATGAAAAGCTTCCGAGCGAAATTGGTTAAAGGTTGGTAGTACTATTAATCTGTTATGAAAAGGTGTTCTCTACCTTGTGGAAAGTCGTGTATATCTGTGATTCGTTGGCTAAGAAGTGAAGGCAGATGCAGACTAGATGATGACAATCTTCCATCTGGCCGCAGTGGCGGTAGGGATCTGCAATAATGCCCACAGATGTTAGTTTCCGATTGATGGGACCATGTCCCATGTTAATAGAAGGGTGGTATGTAGACCAGGAAAGAACCATATTGGAGGCTTCGAATAGACAATTGCTATGTCTAGTATAAACTTTTTTGTGATGGGTCCCTTGTTGGGTTCCATCGCGCTTGCCAGATTTGGTTCAGTTTGCTAGAGATAATAGAGGAGACCCACAACTCTTCATCATTTTGGCCATAGTTCAAATTCACCATGCTTTGGATTCGGTTAGTGGCTAAAAAAGTTAAGTCGTCCACCACCGAATAAATGCAATTTACAGACACTGTATTGACTCCTCCATGACCGTAGGCACCTTGGCGAAAATACTAAAGCAACTTAGCCTTCTTACAGCTACCAGAGTTCGACTGCTGACCCCTTCTTATAGGGCATTAAATTTCGTGCCTGATTGCATATTTCTGATAAATCTTACCGCTACGCGATGCTCTTCCAAGAACATCTTTGGTCACACGTTCTACAGCGCTGATTCCTGCCACGTCACATGTCATATGACCTGTTTAATTTATATTTTTGTATATTGTCCAACTCTACGGTGTCCTAATACACTGGCCAGGCAGTATATATTTCTTTTTGGTTGGTAAATTTTCTTACGAGTCGTTTAAAGCTAAGAAATTTCTCTCTTATGATATATTCTCCAATCGCATTGAGTTTTAAAATTCATTTTAAAACTGAATGCGATTCTCTCCACAAAGAAATCTAGTTTCTTGTAATCCTGGGATGCTCTGGGATGCGGTACAAGGAAGGAAGGGAGGAGGGAGGGAAGGAAGAGGAAGGAAGATATTAATGGTAGTTTATGGTATTTTTATCGATTCCTTTCACCGTCGGCTAACAGTGCATCTTCTCCAAGCCCTTCTGAAGGTCTACTTTGCAATTCTCCGAGTTACTAACAGTAATCTGGCTTCGAAGTTTTCTTAGGAAATTCTTGCAGAGAAGCATTTGTTCCTGTCCCTTAACAATAGCGCGAGTAGTCCTCGTTCTAAAACGCGTTATATATTTTTCCTTCAAGATCTCTTTAGAAAAGTAGCGTCTTATTTATACTGGAGTCCCTCCTTGCATTCTCTTTCAGTCGAAGAATTAATATTTCAACCAAGGAAACAAGTTCGCTACACGCGGAAGGAAATGCATTTTCTATTTTTGTTTTTTTGGTTTTTTTTGTGATTTTTTTCCCAGTTTTTTTTTTTAAGGATAAAGCCTACGTTGTGAATAGACAAAGGATAAACTGAAAATGTTCAAGTTTTAAAAGTGGGGAAGATGTTTCGAAAGTTTTGGTTTAGAATAATTTTGGGTTAGAATAATTTTGGTTTAGATTAATTTCGGGTTAGTTTTGGTTTAAAATAATTTTGGGTTAGAATAATTTCGGTTTGGCTTGGGTGTAGAATAATTTTGGTTTAGTTTGGGTGTAGAATCATTTCGGGTTAGTTTTGGTTTAAATTGATTTTGGGTAGTATTGGTTTAGCTTGCGTTTAGATTAATTTTGGTTTAGAATAATCTTGGTTTAGATAAATTTTAGGTTAGTTTTTGTTTAGAATAATTTTGGTTTAGTTTGGGTGTAAAATAATTTTGGGTTAGTTTTGGTTTAGATTGATTTTGGGTAGTATTTGTTTAGAATAATTTTGGTTTAGCTTGCGTATACATTAATTTTGGTTTAAAATAATATTGGTTTAGTTTTGGTTTAAAATAATCTTGGTTTATATAAATTTTAGGTTAGTTTTGGTTTAGAATAATTAGTTTAGTTTTGGTTTAGATTAATTTTGGATTAGTTTTGGTTTAGAATAATCTTGGTTTAGATTAATTTTAGGTTAGTTTTGGTTTAGATAAATTTTAGGTTAGTTTCGGTTTAAAATAATTTCGGTTTAGATTGGGTGTAGAATAATTTTGGTTTAGTTTGGATGTAGAATCATTTCGGGTTAGTTTTGGTTTAAATTGATTTTGGGTAGTATTGGTTTAGCTTGCATTTAGATTAATTTTGGTTTAGAATAATCTTGGTTTAGTTTTGGTTTAGAATAATCTTGGTTTAGTTTTGGTTTAGAATAATCTTGGTTTAGTTTTGGTTTAGAATAATCTTGGTTTAGTTTTGGTTTAGAATAATCTTGGTTTAGTTTTGGTTTAGAATAATCTTGGTTTAGATAAATTTTAGGTTAGTTTTGGTTTAGATAAATTTTAGGTTAGTTTTGGTTTAGATTAATTTTGGATTAGTTTTGGTTTAGAATAATCTTGGTTTAGATAAATTTCAAGTTGTTTGGGTGTAGAATAATTTTAGGTTAGTTCTAGTTTAGATTAATTTGCGGTTAGTTTTTGCTTAGAATAATTTTGGTTTAGTTTGCGTTTAGATTAATTTTGGTTTAGGTTTGATTCAGAATAATCTTTGTTTAGATAAATTTTTGGTTAGTTTTTATTAGAATAATTAGTTTAGCTTTTATTAGAATAATTAGTTTAGTTTTAGTTTAGATTAATTTTGGGTTAGTTTTGGTTTAGAATAATTTTGAGTTAGTTTGGGTGTAGAATAATTTAGACTAGTTTTGGGTTTAAATTAATTTGGGTTAGTTTTAGCTTAGAATAATTTTAGTTTGGTTTTGGTTTAGATTAATTTTGGGTAAGTTTTGATAAGGATGTTTTGCAAGGATGTTTTTCGTGTTACGTCTCTTTTGGCGATTAAAGTGTGATAATTTCGTTGAACGTTGTCCTCTTGGCAAGTTATAGTAAGAAGGATGTCCCAATAATTTTGATATCATGACAATGGTATCAAGTTCATAATACTCCTCTATCGATATACACTGTGCTACCAAAAGTATCGGGAACTTAAGAAAAACACTTGATAAGCAGTAGCGGTCTTTGTTTCCATAGTAAGACGTTAATATTGGAAACAAAAGGAAAGGGCAACCACCCAGTTTAAGAGAAAATAATTTACCCATTCTAAATGGCACTTATACACTATATTGCCAAAAGTAACCGGACAACTGCAGTTTTCAATGGACTTTTGATAAGACGATAATATTGAAAACGAAAGGAAAGGTAACTGGCAGCTGAAAGGAAAAATAAGAGTAGGAGTGTGTTATAGGCCTAATGACTCGAATGAGTACAATGAACAATTGTACAGAGAAATAGAGTGGGCCAGTAAATCTGAATGTCTTATAATGGGGGATTTTAACTTCCCAGATATTGACTGGAACTTGAGGGTTGGGCACTCACACACTAGTCAGACTTTTGTGGAGTTATTGGATGATTGTTTTCTGCAGCAGCATGTACGAGAGGCAACCAGAGAGAGTAACACTCTTGATCTGGTTATCAGCAGTGATCATTCGTGTATTAAGAATTTGCAGATAAAGGAACCACTAGGTGGCAGTGATCACAGTGTACTGATGTGGGATTTACTCAAAGAGGTAACTACCGTCAGGGGTAAAGGAAAGGGTTTTTGCTTCCGTAAAGGGGAGTACAGTGGTCTCAGACAGTTTTTAAATTCTGTACAGTGGGATCAACTGACGATGTTACCAACAGTAAATTCTAAGTGCGAAGCATTCAAGGAATTAATCGTGGAAGCTACTAAAAGTTTCATACCTATTAAGAAATATTGTTCAAGGTTTAGGCCTAAATGGTTATCAAATGAACTAATGAGACTCGTGACAGAGAAGAAAAATGCATGGGATGCATATAAATTATCAAGCAACTCAGAAGCCTATGGCAGATATAAGCTAGTCTGTAATCAGGTCACAAAGGAGGTTCGGCAGGCGAAGGCGGATTACGAGAAATCTTTGGCAAAAGATGCTAAGAAAAACAGCAAGGATTTCTTTACTTATATAAACTCTAAAAGGAAGGGGATGAATATGATTGGTCCACTTGACATCGATGGTTCGACTGTTGATGATCCTGCTCAGATAGCAAACAAACTGAATGAGTATTTTCCATCTACATTCACACGTGAGGAATTATTACAATTTGAAAATGGAAGAAGGTTATCAAATTGTAGCAGTGTGCTTAATGATTTTGTAATAACTGAGAGCAAAGTGGAGGAGAAATTGTTGAAGTTAAACATAAGAAAGGCACCTGGGGTGGATGGGATCTATCCAGTTATTTTAAAGGAGGCGGCAAAGCAACTAAGCAAACCCTTAGCCATAATTATGAGAGCATCCTTGGACTCAGGGGAGGTTCCCACGGACTGGAGATGTGCAAATGTGTCCCCAATTCACAAAGGTGGATCGAAGGGTGACACGAGTAATTACAGACCAGTTAGTTTAACTTCTGTTCCGGGTAAAATAATGAAGTCGCTGGTTAAAGATGCATTGCAGGATCATCTAGACAAGACTGCAGCGATAACTCAAACACAGCATGGGTTTGTTAAGGGAAAGTCTTGTCTGACAAATTTGATTGGTTATTATGATGTTGTCACAAAGGAACTGGATGCAAAAAATAATTTTGATATCATATACTTGGATTTCAGGAAAGCTTTTGACACTGTTGCGCATGGAAGACTACTGTACAAATTGGAGCAGAATGGTATTAAGGGTAAGTTGCTACAATGGATAAAAGGATGGTTAAGTGGGAGAAGACAGAGGGTGGTAATCAATGGGTGCTGCTCTTCGTGGACTAATGTTATTAGTGGAGTCCCACAGGGTTCGGTGTTGGGTCCACTGTTGTTTTGTGTATTTATCAATGATATTGATGAAGGTATATCAGGCTTAATGTCGAAGTTTGCAGATGACACAAAGGTTGGCAGGGTTGTTAATGACAGTAATGGCAGTGTGCTACTGCAACAGGATCTAGATAATTTGGGCAGATGGGCTAAGAAGTGGCAACTGAAGTTTAAACTTGACAAATGCAAAGTACTGCATATGGGTAGAAATAACCCCAGAGAAACGTACCAACTGTGTGGTACTACGCTTAAGGTGGTAGAAAATGAAAAAGACCTGGGAGTAATTGTGCAGTCAGATATGAAGTTTTCTGAGCAGTGCAGACAGGCTGCTAGGGCGGGTCATGGGGTTTTGTCAATGATATATAGGAATTTTGCTAGCAGGGAAAAGGAGGTGATTGTCCCTCTGTATAAGGCAATGGTCAGGCCACGCCTTGAGTACTGCGTACAGGTCTGGAGGCCTCATTTTAGGAAGGATGTAGATTTGCTTGAGCGTGTACAGAGAAGAGCAACACGATTGGTGAGGGGAATGAAGGGATTCTCTTACCAAGAGAGGCTTAAGTTCTGCAAATTGCAGTGGCTGGAGACTAGGCACCTGCGCGGTGATCTGATTGAGGTGTATAAGGCTTTGAATGGGTTCAGCACGGTGAATTCTGATGGGATCCTTCCACTTGTTCAGATTACGAAACTAAGGAGGCATAAATTCAAATTAAGAAAAGACAGATGTAGATTGGATGTGCGGAAATTTGCCTTTAGCCAGCGGGTGGTTAATTGCTGGAACAAACTTCCATCTGTCGTTGTAGAAGTTGATAGGTTAAATAAATTTAAGGAGGAACTGGACAGGCATTTGGAGGGAATGGTGTGATTTTTTTTTTTTTTGGCTGATGCTGCATAAGCTCCTACACTTGCTTTCTTGCATCATGTGCCACTACTACTACTACTACTACTACTACTACTACTACTATTACCAAAAGTAACGGACAGCTTCATGTTTCAAAGAACATTTTATTGATAACAAGAAGGAGGTATTTTGGTTCGTTCAGGTACTGATTGCGGGCTTGCTGGCTTGACCGAAGTCGACTTTGCAGCTTATATCCAAGTGTTTCGCGGGGTCGGAGCTGTGGACAGTGCATTGGTTCGTGTGGATGGCGGTATGGTTCATTTTTTCGAAATCCTAGGGGTAGTAGTAGTAATGGCACATGATGCGAGAAAGTAAGCTTGTATAGCATCCGCCAAAAATAAAACACAGTTCACCAATCCGTACTCTCCAAGATTTTCTCTACTTCTCCCTTGAATTTCTTCAACCCATCCACTTCCACAACAACAGATGGAAGCCTGTTCCAATAATCAACCACTCGCTGGCTAAAGGAAAACTTGTACACACCTATTCTTCAACCGCCCGTCCTCAATTTGAAATTGTTGCCACTGACATGTGTGTGGTCACAGCAAGAAGAAAAATCTCATCAGCATTGAGCTTTCTCAATCCATTCAAAGCTTTAAACACCTCAATCAAATTACCTCGCAGGTGCTTATCCCCCAGACGCTGCAATTTGCAGAACGTAAGCCTTTCTTGGCAAGGGCATCCCTTTGTTCCCTTTCTGGTTCCCTTTTTATGCACCCGTTCCAGCAGATCTCCATCCTTCCTAAAGTGAGGCATACAGTACTGAAGATGCAGCCTAATCATGGCATTGTAAAAAGGGATAATCACTTCCTCATCCCTGCTAGTAAAGTTTCTGTATATCATTGACTAAAGTCCATGGGCTGTCTTGGCAGCACGCCTGCACTGCTCAGAGAATTTCATATCTGACCACACAATTACTACTGCCCATTTTTTTAATATTAAACTTCAACTTCCATTTCTCAGCACATCGACCCAATTTTCCTAGATCTTGTTGCAGTTCACCCTGGTAACTAATGATGGGTGTCTGAATATTGGCAATATTGCATAATTCATAATTCTCTTCCACCGCAGTGTCCTCTACAGTATCTTCTAACAATACAATCTGTATAATCTCCAAATATTGGTAAGGTAGGTAGTATGTGCGTTATTTGTGCAATAAGCAACACCCTCCCCTTCTGATAACGACCCCCAATAATTATTAATCACAAGAGCAGAAGGAGCATCCATCTGCGAATAGAAAAGGGCTTCCCACAGTAAATCTGCTCTTAGTTATTCTGCGAATCTGAGGAGAGGAAGATGAACACATCTCTCGTCTGAAATGAAGATGGAGAAACAGCAAAAGACAGCTGAAGGAATTATTGTAATCCGTCGGTGTCTGCATGGCAGAGGACATTAAAATAAAGGGAAGAGGGCCCTTGTCGTTTGCTCGAGGTTGACGTTGTGGAGGTTATAATTAAAGAGGATCTGCGAGTCCTCATGCGTGTCGTACTTTTGAAACATTTATTAGCCAGATAATCCCGTAATGCCGGGCTTCGTCTGCGAACGAGGCATGACACCGAGATCCGGTGTTCGGGTTCGTGCAAGACGCGCCGTTACTTAAATTTAATGCGATCCTTTCTTTGCCGTGTGTTCTGCCTTGGTCGATCGCCTCCACGTGATCCGCTCTAGCACATCTGTAAACACTGTTAACCTGGCCCTCAGCCGTTCTCCACATTAACTTGATGCCTTCCAATTAACGAAGCATTTAATCAGCTCCTTCTCCTAATATTGCACAAATATCGCCTCGCGAGTCCCTCCTATGCAAATTTTATGGCTTTGTTAACAAATAAAGTCTGTTGGTGTACGTCAAAAAGAAGTAATTGAAAGTGCCCGGGAGAACAGTACCAGGATTTAGATAAATGAGTTTCTTTGGGATTTAATACAGCGAAGGGTCTCCTTTGGTAGGTGGTTGCGCTTACAGGAGGAATAGCAATCATCGGAGAAGGGCAGTCGGGCCTGTTTGTATCGGGTTCAATTCAATGCACACGTGTTTCGCTTTAATAGACTTTACTCTGGTGCACATCACTTCTCCTGGTCTTTGCATTTTGACTTTAATGTACTTAATTTTACCTTTTGGTGCACTCGAACTGACTTCAGCGAACTTTGGATCGCTTCGTTTTATCTTTTGGTAACTTGTGCTGATCTGAGGAGCTTCGATTTTAATTTACTTGGATGATATGAGGAGGGATTCGGCACATTATACTTCAATCAGATTGATACCAATACACCATCTGTGCGGATAGCAATGATTATAATCACTGTCCTCCCCCCACAATGGGTGAAAAAGGCCCGGGTTCGAATCCGTCCAATGACGAGAGGAACTTTTATAGGCTTTTTCACTCTTACTTGGCTAATTTAGTTGTTTTTATGCTTGGATAACAAGGTTCCTCCCAGAAACTTGGGTTTTTCATCCAGAAAAACAAGCAGATGGTCCAGAGAACACAAGCCGTTGATTGGATGTGGAATTGGACTGACTAACAATTTAATTTAGAGTATTTGAATTAGATCGATCTGGATTCGGTACTTGGATCTGGATTTATACCATGCTCGACTTAAATTGGTTTTAACTTATTACGACTTAGTGTTGTTGATTTAAAGTGAGAAAATTTTAATTTAATTTAAATGAAATCTTATTAAATTTCATCAAATATGGTTTGATTGACCTCAAGTACCCAGTGAGTCTTTCTGTTTTGCGTATTCTGAACTGACTCCAACAGATTTGATTTCAATAAACAATATGGTTGATTTAAATTCCTTCTATCTGACATTGAGTTGGCCTCAAAGCACCTTAACTGACTCTCTTTTCGTATATAGTGTCGAAATCACATTTAGTACTGATATGAAATTGATAGCTTGTATTTGTCTTACCAACACTTTGAATTCTACTGATTTGAATTTATCTTTGATTTTGACTTTACTGATTTGAATCGACCTTTAATTTTGACTACCGATTTGAATTGATCTTTAATTTTGACTTTACTAATTT
Source organism: Mastigoproctus giganteus (assembly GCF_048544385.1). Lineage (NCBI taxonomy): Eukaryota > Metazoa > Arthropoda > Arachnida > Uropygi > Thelyphonidae > Mastigoproctus > Mastigoproctus giganteus. The sequence goes on along the minus strand of NC_143586.1, from coordinate 19,171,258 downwards.
GAATCGATTTTGACTTTACTGATTTGAATCGATCTTTGATTTTGATTTAAATTGACCTTTGATTTTATTGATTTAAATTGACCTATGATTTTGACTTTACTGATCTGAATCGATCTTTGTTGTGACTTCACTGATTTGAATCGATCTTTGATTTTGAGTTTACTGATTTCAGTTGAATCTTTGATTTTGAGTTTACTGATTTCAGTTGAATCTTTGATTTCGACTTTACTGAAATTGGCCTTTGATTTTGTCTTTACTGACTTGAATCGATCATTGATTTTGATTTCAATTGAATATTTGATTTTGACTTGAATTGTTTTTTGATTTTTACTTTACTGATTTGAATTGATCTTTCATTTTGACTACTGACTTGAATTGATCTTTGGTTTTGATTTCACTGATTTGAATCGATCTTTGATTTAGACTTTACTGATTTGAATTTATCCTTGATTTTGACTACTGACTTGAATTGATCTTTGGTTTTAACTTCCCTGACTTGATTTACATTGACCTCAACCCATCTAATGCGAATACCTTTTTCAATTTATGGTGTTAAACTGACTGCAGGAAGTTGATTTGGAGTTAACTGGTTGACATAAATTGCCATCAGAACATTCAGGCTGTATTTCAATGAAGCTGATTGGAACTGACCTCGCTAAAATTTAATTTTCTTCTATCTGACTTGATTTGAACTGACTTCAAAGCATTGTAACCTCAAACTTAGCCCACGATGCTCTTGAGTCATTAAATTACAAACAATTTGAATCCCTCCAAACAATGCAGAAGAACTGTAACGAATTTTATTCTCAAAATAAACAATTTTATGTAGATGGTAAACCTTAAGTCAACTCAGTTCTTGAACTGACTTCACCGCGATTGAATCGCATGTGATTTTAAATGGACGAATGAAAGATAGCATGCGCTGTCTTTCATCCTTCCCTAATACTCGTTTAAAATAATCCTCTACCATAGCCGTTTCACTGATGAACAAAGCTTAGAGTGTCAAACACGAACATGATACCGGGATGAAAGTTTGCACCACGCAATTTCCCCTTGGACTTGAAAGAGGCGATACGAATCAACTACCAAACTCGTTACCATGGAGTCACGTTTATCGCTATTGCCACAAATAGCTGAGCTCCCTTAGGTGAAGAGACTTAGAGGAAGTGACTTAAACTTTTCCGTGTTCTGGGCTAGAGATTAAAAGTTTGGGAGAATTTCGTAAGATGCTTCCAGTTTCTTTAGGTTTTTGGTCTGATCTAATTTGTCCTGTGACGAGCATTGGAGCTGCAAACCGTGTAACTAATACCGCGGTATACAGTTACCAGCACAAGCTCGAGATTAACCGAGCAAAAATTCTGTTACCTCTAACCTACTTAGAGAGGACTTAACTCGGTTACACTGTGCGTTTAATAGAAGAAAGAGGTCTGAGCCAGAATTTAATCACCTAAGATGGGGTTCGGTACAACGGTAATTAGAAGAGATTCGACATGATGTCGCTGTGTGTCCTTGGGGATTAGCGATCGAGTCTTTTTCTTCGGATGCTATTACGCTCAGTTTGTTTCCCCTCCTCCTCCTCTTCCCCTTTATAGCAATTAATTTCGGACATCCAGGGAACCGAGCGAAGATGGCCCATCAAAGAGACCCAATTACTGTAGTGTTCAATTGGAGACAGCAAAGTGGTAACGTCCATTAGAGACTTCACAAGTGGTTTGGAGAGAGGCCTCTGAGGGACTCACGACGTAGACTTATCAGAAAAGAACCTTTGGGGATTTGGATTATGAAAACTGTTCGAAAGAAGTATTTTTCTGAGGGGTAGGAGTATTTACAAGAAGAAATGCAAGTTAGTCTTCTGATATGGTGCAATTACTGGACGCGGTCATGTACCACGGTGCAGACTAAAGATCCCGAGGAAGACAGTAATTTCTCCTTCTAATCATTAGTGTGATGAACTGACTACTTAAATGGAAATACTTTTTAATATACCAGGAAGTAATTCTGCAGTATACCACGTGATGTCGTGCAATTTTGCTGCTTACTGTTTTTTTTTTCATCCATGAAAAACCCTTGGTAACATGCCATGGAATGAATCTCAAGATTTCTTGTGAAATGATCCATTACTGTTTTCTCCTCCGCCATACTCACCGCATTTGGCTCTCTGTGATCTAATATATCATCAAATAATTGTGTAGTGTACCACGCGATGGGGAGTAATTTTGTTGCTTACTTCTTTGTGGTAACATGCCATGGAATGAAGCTCAAGAATTTCTTGTGAAATACCCCATCACTCTTTTTCCTTCCTCTCCTCCATACTCACCGCATTTGACTCCCTGTGATTTTCTAATACATCACCAAGTAACTCTGCAGGTGATGTGGATCAGTTTTGTTGCTTACTGTTATCTTTAAATCCATGTAAAACCCTGACATGGAATGAAACTCAAGAATTCCTTGTGAAATGCTCCATTACTGTTTTCTCCTCCACCATACTCAGCGCATTTGGCTCCCTGTGATCTTCTAATATATCACGAGGAAATTGCGCAATATATCAAATGATGTGGTGCAATTTTGTTGCTTACTGTTTCTTTTTAAATCCGTGTAAAACCCTGGTAACATGCCATGGACTGAAGCTCAAGAATTTCTTGCGAAATACCCCATCACTCTCTTCCCCTCCTCCATACTCACCGCATTTGACTCCCTGTGATTTTCTAATACATCATCAAGTAATTCTGCAGGTGATGTGGATCAGTTTTGTTGTTTACTGTTGTCTTTAAATCCGTGTGAAACCCTGACATGGAATGAAACTCAAGAATTCCTTGTGAAATGCTCCATTACTGTTTTCTCCTCCGCCATACTCAGCGCATTTGGCTCCCTGTGATCTTCTAATATATAACGAAGTAATTAGGCAGTGGTGGTGCAATTTATTGCACAAATCCACGTGAAACCCCTGGCAACATGCTAAGGAATGAAGCTGAAGAATTTCTTGTGAAGTACTCCAGCACTATTTTCTCCCCTCCTCCATAAACACCGCATTTGGCTCCCTATGACCTTCTGCGATCTCTTTTTGTAGAATGGGTGAATATCGATAAATCCATCATCCAATCTCCTGCAAATATTTAAACGCAATGTTTTCTGCCAAGCCGGGTTTATTTTTAAATCTTCCACTGGGGTGATCTAATTTCTCCAACATCGAGCAGCTAGCGAGGTCATCACCTCTAAAACAAATCCCGATAATCCAACAACCCCCGAAAGACCTAAAAAAATGTCATACACGTGGGATGGAATTTGTTGATGGCGAATACAACGTTTTTCGAGTTGTTTCCCCAACACGGGATGCAGAACGCATCTCTCCTCGCCCCATTTGTCTCGTGACCTCGATGAAAATGTAAGTTGGCGCTTTGCCAGCCAGCCATTTCTGGCCAACGATCAGGTGGCCCTTTAGCAGCCTCCCGTATTGACTGAACGCTGTGTTTGTTCAAGCTGGAGAAGGCCCGTAAAAACAGCTCCGATGCTCATTACGAATTGGGCGTCCAGCGGAGGTGAATGTGCGAGAGGATGTCGAATAACCTACTGCCGTTATGAACACGGACCGGCGGATAATACGCACTCATCGGGGCCGTTATTATCTCGGGCACGCAGCGTTTCATCCCTCGTATTAAACGACTATCGACACCGTATTTCGTCTATGAATAATTCTGCGGGCGATGTTTTTCGCGTGGGCCTTTCCATTACGAACGCTAAAGTAATAGTTTCTTTAAGAGTTTAGAGAGTAATATGAGGGGAGGCTCCTTCGTCTCTGCCCCCCCCATGAATGCCTCGAGATCATAATGTACTCGCATTACGCAAATGATGTTGGTATATTCGGTGCAGCCAACGCAAATTATGCTCGTATTTCGGAGAAATGATACACAGCATCCCCCATTTCGGAGAAACAGCTGCGCGTTATAGGCTCTCCCGTGGGTGGGTGTGTGTGTGTGGGCGCGCGTGCGTGTGTGTGATTTAAAAATAGAAAGTTTTTATAGCGCCAGTGGTATGATAATGATACAGTCCTTTGTCTTATCCTAATTTGCAGGATGGCATCCGGATGTGATGAGGAGCAATTTCGGACGGAATGTCTCGCTCACTCCCCTCTCTCTCTCTCTTTCTCTCTCTCTCTCTCTCTCTCTGTCTAAATGCACGTCTCGACATTTCCTGCTGATTCATATGTTTTCATTTAAGATTTCAGCATCTTCTTCTTCTTCTCCTCCTTCTTCTCGGCGGTCTCTGTACGTTGATTGTGATTTCTCAATGAGAAAAAGGTTTTTGTTCTTTTAATTTCTTTTTCTTTATTCCCTTTTCTTTTCATTTTCTGCTACCTTCTATTACCATCTGTCTTTTCACACCCAAATGTCTATCAAGAAGGTATTTACTAATTCATTTTTCTTTATAAATCTTATTTTGTGTTTCTCTCTTCCTCCATTTGTCGTTCTGTTTGTATCTCTCTCTCTCTCTCTCTTCTTCATTTTCCACTCTTATTCTTCATCTCTCCCTCTCTTTCTCCATCTCTATCTTGTTTCATCACCTCTCTCTCTCCCTCTCTTTCTTTTCTTCCAGCTCTCATTCTTTCTGTTTCGCCATCTTTTGCTGTCCTCCATCTCTCTATCTCTCCCACTGGTTTCTCTTTCTCTCTTCCATCACATTTTCCTGTCTGTACACTTCTTCATCTCTCTCTCTCTCTCTCTCGCTCTCTCTCTCTCTCTGTCTCAATTTCTTCCATCATCGCTTTCTCTCTCCCTTCATCTCTCTCTTACACTCTCTTCATTTATCTTTCTTTCACTTATCTGTGTTTCTCCGTCGTTGCTGTGATCTTTCATCTCGTTCTCCCCTCTTGCTTTCTTCCTTCATCTTGCTCTTCCCTCCTGCTTTCTTCCTTCATTTCTCCCCTCCTTTCATCTGACATTTATCGAATTTCTCTGATCTACTCTTGTTGCCTATTTTCCACTTGTCTCTCCATTTCCTATTTTGTATTTTCTTCCATCTATCTCATACTCTCTCTCTCTCTATTCATCTTTCCTTTCTCATCTCATTCTCCACCCTCCCTGACTTCCTTCGCCCCTTCATCAATCTCTTTCCTTCCCCTCTCTCTCGTTTTCTGCACCTTTGCTATACTCTTGCATGTCTTTCACTTTCTCTTTATCTCCCTCTCTGCTTCTGTCTTTTTCCATTTTTCTTCATCTCTCTCCCCCATATCGCTCTCTTTTACATCATCCCTTTCATCTCTTTTTCTCCGTCAATCTCTCTGTTTCTCAATCTTTTGCTGTCTTCTTTATCTCTCTCGCTATAACTTCTTTCTTCTCCCTCTTCCTATCTCTCTATCTTCCTTTATCCCTCTTTTTCTTTCCTATTCATTTCTCCCTTCTCTCTCTCTCTCTCTCTCTCTCTCTCTCTTCCCCTATCTTTCTATCTTCCTTTTCCCCTCTTTTTCCTTTCCTCTTTATCTCTCACTTCTTTCTTCTCTTGCCTCTAATTTCTGTTTTTCTTGATCCCTCTTTATTCCTTCCTGTTCATCTCTCGCTTCCTTCTTCTCCCTTTCCCTATCTCTCTAGCTTCCTTTATCCTTCTTTTTCTTTTCACTTCGTCTCTCTCTCTCTCTCTCTCTCTCTCTCTCTCTCTCTCTCTCTCTCTCTCTCTACACCATTCCTCTTCTCACCATATTTTGTTCTTTCTGGCGGTCTCTGTACCGCAATCTCTGATTTATTATAAATTTGTATTCCATCTTTCACCCACTCTCTTCGTCCCTTCTCCATCTTTCCGTTTCTCTCTTCACCTCTGTCTCTCTCCTTCATCTCACACTGGGTACTCTTGTGAAGATGATAAACATTTAGACATAAAACGATGGGGTCGTTAATATGATTATTGAACCTCAGTGGGGAAAACAAAAAGGTGTTGGACTTATAAATCCCTGAAACGAGTTGAATTTGGTAATGAATGAGGAAGATTATTGAAAAGATAACAACCATCAATGTTGTGAAACTCGTATTTGCGATAGAAAGTTTGGCTACTCTGGAGTGTTACTTATTAGAAGTTTCCAGTGAGACAGGGGTTAATGGAGGGGGGGGGAGATTACACTATTGTCAAGAGTCACGTTTTTCTGTTGTTCTTTCTATCAATCGAAAGTTATTCTCTCCAAAAATCGAATCGCTATCCGACAAGTCCACCTGATCCCAATGTTTGCAGTGCAGTTTAGGGAGTTCTTTGGCAAACAGGAGGATCAAGACGACATTGTATATCTCCTATAAGTAGCTGTGTCACGTAAAGTGTGAAGAAGCCACGGATGGATGGAAAAGTATTTTCCATTTTCACACTTTCTTTGAGAGATCTAATTTGTGATGCGATTTGATACAAATGCACATCCGCTATTTAAACCAGATGGATTCTTGTGACAATTTTGATTTTAATGCAAATGAAGATGCATTAATTTTAACAGTCATAAATAAGAGGCATGTTTTAATCGTACTATCCTCACAGAGAACTCAATAGCTTTCGATAATGTTTTATCCATCATCTCTGATTAATGGTTTTCCATTGAAATTCATCTGATAATCCCTGCACATATTCCCTGTTGTTTTTCAGAATTCTAATCTCTTGGAGGATTGCAAATCACTGGTAGTGCAGATTTGAATTCAGCAGAGAGACAACAAAAAGGTAATAAACAGTACGTAGGATCTCTTTGTTTCCAGGATAGATATCGAAAGGAAGACAGACAAATGTAGGATGTCCATAGAGTAAACGTGATATATTAGACTGTTTTTATTTTCGCTTTTGCATAATAGAAATTTTTGTTGTGAGCTTATTTTCCGCGTGCATTACGAATAATACAATCTCTTATTGATCCATAAACAAAGTCAAATAAATAGGTAAGGGACGTGAACGTATCCTGAGATCGATAGAAAGTACTTCTTCAGAAATATAAACAAAGCTAATAAATCTGTTCTTTACAAGATATAGAATTTCGTTCAATGCTGCTAAGAAAAATAACCTTTTTTTTATTCAGAAGGAAAGATGAGAAAGAGAATTATCTTTCTGGGCTCTTTGAGATGTTACAGAAGGATTAAAAAGCATCCATGAAGAATCTATTGGAATGAAAGACAGAATTTTGTTTTTAAACGTGTTTGTGTGTCTAGCGACTTCCATAAAGCGTTAAGGAAGTAAACGTTATCTTGGAGAAGACATTTATAATTGGATTTACTGGATTAACTGATATTAACACGGATTTATTGATGGATTATCTATTGGATTACATGGATTCGGATTATGAACCGTTGAATCCAAAAGTTTCTAGATTATAAATGCACAGATTTTTAATGTAATGGTTTATTATAATCTGAGGGATATTGGATTAAGATAATCCAATAAAGGATTATGATTGTAGAATTATGAGACTATTAATTATTACATTATTGTTTACTAAAATATTATAGGATTATGTGGATTATTAATTATTAGAATATCATGGGATTATATGAATTATTAATTATTAAATTATTGATTACTGGAATATTATAGATTAGGTAAGCTAAATTAGGATTACATGGATTAAATATTAGATCTGCCTTCTGGTCTGAAGGCACAGGGAAAATCCTGGGGAATCACAAGAAATTTTGTTTTTAAACGTGTTTGTGTGTCTAGCGACTTCCATAAAGCTTTAAGGAAGTAAAAGTTATCTTGGAGAAGACATTTATAATTGGATTTACTGGATTAACTGATATTAACACGGATTTATTGATGGATTATCTATTGGATTACATGGATTCGGATTATGCACCGTTGAATCCAAAAGTTTCTAGATTATAAATGCACAGATTTTTAATGTAATGGTTTATTATAATCTGAGGGATATTGGATTAAGATAATCCAATAAAGGATTATGATTGTAGAATTATGAGACTATTAATTATTACATTATTGTTTACTGAAATATTATAGGATTATGTGGATTATTAATTATTAGAATATTATGTGATTATATGAATTATTAATTATTAAATTATTGATTACTGGAATATTATAGATTATGTAGGCTAAATATTATAGATAAGCTAAATTAGGATTACATGGATTAAATATTAGATATGCCTTCTGGCCTGAAGGCACAGGGAAAATTCTGTGCAATCACAGGATTTTCCTTGAGATTCCACCGGATTTTTGGAATCACAAGGAATTTCTCTGATTCTTTGTGATGTGAGTTAATTGGAAACAAAGATATAATGAGAGTGGAAGTAATCTACAGATCAGAAGATTGTGAAGAGTATGACGAGAGTCTCTACATGTAGATGGAATGGGCAAGTGGGTATGATTTATTATGGGTGACTTCAATGTGTCCTTAACTGATTGGAATAAGTGGGAGGGACTCTCGCCATGGGGAGAATTTTTAAAATGAACTACAGTAGGTGGTTGTTATTTGTACCAGCATGTCAGAGATAATACTAGGGGTGAGAATATTCTTAATCGCATCATTAGTCACGAATCAGATGGCACCATGTGACTTGCAGTGGAGGGATCATTGGTAGGTAGTGATCACGCAATCATCAGGTGAAAGATGAAGATGAAGTACATATGCCATTAAGAATAGGATGCTGAGATGCATGAATGGGCAACTGGCTAGTCTGGCAATGATTAAGAGTGCAATCCATGGACAATTAGATAGATATATTCAAGGACACACACCATGGCTATGTTAAGGGAAAATCATGCTTAGGAAAATCAATAATAGACTATTTTGACATAGTTACTCATGAGCTGGATATAGGGGACAATTTAGACAGTTTATTTGGATTTTAGAAAGGCATTTGACTCACTCTCTGTATAAGCTGGAACCTGTTGGGATTACTGGAAAGATTCTAAAATGGATTGCTGGGTGGCTGCATGGTAGAAGGCAGAGGGTTTTAATCAATGGATATTCTTCAGATTAGTGTAATGTCAGAGGTGGGGTCCGCCGACGATCTGCTCCTGGGACACTGTCGTTTCTGATTTGCATTATGGTTATTTGCTTAAAATAACAATGGCTTAAACTGATTAATTTATTAAGGGATTATCTGGATTAATAAATACGGATTTTATGATTGATTATTATAATCTTTTGGTTTATTGAAAATGCTACAATGTGGATTATACGGATTCGTATCGTGGAAACTTGAATTAGAAAGATTTTATAATGGATTATTGAAAGAGAATAGGCTTTTGAACAATTTAATCAAATAAGCATTTAATCTTTTTAATTCAATAAGAGATAAACCAGATTAAGTGGAATGCTCTACAGGGGATGTGATGATGGATTGCTATAATTCAATGGCTAAATTAAAGATTCATACAGTGGATTATTGATGACAATCTCCCGTTTTTTAATAATATATTCGATATTGGATTATTGAATTAACCAAATAATCGTTTAAGCTATTTAATCTAATAACAGATTATTGGATTAATTAGATCTTATGGTTAATTCGAAAAAACAGATTTTTATAGTGGATTACTCTGACGAAAAGATTTTTTTTAGTAGATTAATGGGATAAAATGATTCTTACAATGTATCGGGTAGACTATATCTAGTGTCATTTCTCTTTGTAAGAGAATCTTGCTGTACCAATTTTCTAAAGTAGCTACACACAGATGCAAGCGAGCACGGAAGAAGTTCCCCAGAAAAATCTTTAAGAAAAAGCGAAGGAAAAGACAAAAAAAGGGAGTTTCTTAAAAGTCGCCTACTCCGTTTTACCGATGCTACAGCAGAATGTAAGCCCTCAGTTGAGAGTCAGTGTGAGAATTCGTTTTTCATCTCGTTGGGGCTTTTCAAACACATGTTAGAAGTGTCAGCAAGAGCGTATCGAACATGTCTCTGCACTTCGCTTTATAAGATTCTGATGAAACCCTTACAAGTTCATTAAGTAAGAAGCGATGTCTGCAGAAGGTAGCGAAGAATATGTGAATGTTGGAAAGAAGATGCGAGAAACAGGAGCATGCATAGAGATTATAAACATTTTCTCGGTTTATTGCATTATATGGTAATATTGAGATAATCAGCATCATTAATGTGCATATTTTGTTGTAAAAATTCCGAGGGCGCTGTTTTATGCTACAGTGATGTCACAGAAATAAGATGATGTCATCTTATTTCTGTGTTGTCCAGTTCGAACCTCATATCTGGCCTCATCTCTGGGAAGAATAGATTTTATTTTCTGGTAAACCCCTGTAGAACATGCTTCACCGCAATGTCTGAAAGCAGAACCTGTCAGAGGCAGCCCCTGTAAAACCTGCTTTACCGCAGTACCCGCCGACAGGCTCTGTCAGGTAAGAGCCCCTGTAAAGCCTCGTTACTGCAGCTTATCTCATGTGTAGCCCCTGTAAAACGTGCTTTGCCGCAATGCCTGAAGTCAGAATCTGTCTGTTGCCCCTGTAAAACCTGCTTTACCTCAATGTTTCAAACAGAGTCTTTTGCGTGTTGCCCCTCTAAAACCTGCTTTACTGCAGTGTCTGTCTGGAATGTGTATATGGGATGGACTGATTGAATTTTCCCATAAATAGAAAGAAAATCCCAGCTAGTGATTGGTTTGAATTTTAATGCGCAGAATTATCATCTTTGCACGTGTGCCATTAATCGATGCTCAATTTAAACTTTCGTTTTAATAAAGAAACAAAAAAAGGTAATTGATTCATTCGGAGGGCTTTCAAAATCAATCGAGTCAGCCCCTTCGTGTTTTTCTTTCTTCGGTTCATAATAAGTTTTAAGATGCTCTGGCAAAAGTATCGTTATTAAAATCAATTTTTGAAAAGTGAAAGCGAAGTAATTAATCCCTTGACGCTTAGTTTATAAGAATGAGTGTCAGTGGAGTGATAGAAAAGAAGAAAGAAAGAGACGGATGTACTTCTATCTAATCTCCAATATATAGAGGATGTTTTCTTTAAAGATGCCGAGTGTGTTTTCCTTATTTGGAGGTTTAGCAAGTTTGTATTTTTGTTTTTTTTGTGTTCGTACAGATAGTTTGAAAGTTTGAAAGAATTACAAAACTCAAATATTTTGGCTTTTAAAGATTTTTAGGTGATTAGTCAGGAATGATAATTAGAAGGATGGATCCCGAAAGGATGATTGGAATGATAGATCCAGAAGGATGGATCCAGGAATGATAGATCCAGAAACACGGATCCAGGAATGATAGATTAGAGAGTTGGAAGCATGGATCCGGGAAGGATAGTTGGAAAGATGGATCTAGGAAGGATGTATCCAGGAAGAATGGATATAGAAATGATGGTTAGAAGGATGGATCTAGGGAGGATAGTTAGAAGGATAAATCTAGGAAGGATAATTAGAAGAATGGATTAAAGAAGGATGGTTAGAAGGAAAGTTCCAGAAAGAATGGATAGAATGATGGATCCAGGAAGAATAAATGGATGGACGGATGGATCTAGGAAGGATAAATGGAAGAATGGATCGAGGATGGATCCAGGAAGGATAAATGGAAGGATGAATCCGGTAAGAATGGTTAAAAGGATAAAAGTAAGAATGGTGGTTAGAGGGATCAATCTAGGAATGATGGTTAGAACGATGGATCTAGGAACCATGATTAGATGGATGGATGAATCCAGTAATGATGGTTAGAAGGTTGGTTCTAGGAAGGATGATTAGAAGAATTATCCAGAAAGGATGGATCCAGGAATGATGGTTAGAAAGATGGAACTTGGAACGATAGATCTAGGAAGGATAATTAGAAGAATTGATTGAGGAAGGATGGTTAGAAGGACAGTTCCAGAAAGAATGTGTAGAAGGATGGATCCAGTAAGAATGGTTATTAAAAGAATAAAACTAGGAATGGTAGTTAGAAGGATGAATCTAAGAATTATGGTTAGAACGATGGATCTAGGAAACATGATTAGATAGATGGATCCAGTAACGATGGTTAGAACATTGGATTTAGGAAGGATGATTAGAAGAATGATCCAGAAAGGAGGGATCAAGGAAGGATGGATCTAGAAAGAATGGTTAGAAGGATGGATCCAGGAATGATGGTCTTGCAGTAATGATGACATCATTATTCCAAGGGTAATGATGTCATCAGATATAAATTAATATTGCAGTGTAAAGGAGATTATGAAGGTGCATAGTATTCTTATTCATGATTTGTAGGATCTTTAGAAGTAGTGAGAAGGATGTATTGTCTCGTCTTTACCAGATATGGTGAGATCGCATTTAGTAGATTGTGTTGGAGGCTTCCTGAAGAAGGACAGCTTCCAGAGAGGATTCAAAAAGGATAACCAGAAAGGTAAGTGCTAATTGATAACCATATGAAGAACGTCTTAAAAGTGTAGCAAACAGACATCTTAGGGGAACTTTATTTAACGATCCGACTCCTGAAAGGGATCGTTAAAATGCCGAGAGGGGTATTCTTACTGAACAAAAGTTCGAAGTCGAGGATTAGGGACCACAAATCATTAATCTTAGGGTGTACGAAAAGGTGGACCTCACGAAGTTTACATTTGGACAGAGTGTTGTAGATGTAAATGTAAACGAAGTGTAGAGATTAGTAAAGTTCAATCTCAAACTACCTGAGTGCTCTTTTCTAACTACATTCGGCCCATACGATATTTAAATTCATCACATTGTTTATATAGCCCGGATAGCCCTTTTTGGTTTGGGGAGAGTATAAAAATTTGGGATTTTTTATGTTTTGGCAAGTGCAGAGAGACCTCAACTTCCACTATAGCCGTTATAATATCGATAATAATTCGTGTCAAATGGAATTCTTCCGCTGATCAATCTGCACGTATCTCCAATCTCCAATGTGCAAGTATCTTTCAGCAGAGAAATTCTTTCACGAAACAGTTTCTTCCCCCACCTCCCACCAATCGTCTATCCTAGCTCCTCTTCATTTAAGTATCAGCGTACACGTTGCGGACTTAAAATGCCAGTCGACTCAACCGGCACGTTCGTCATCCGAGAATAATCCGCTATCTGAATCAGTTTATCGTTTAGTTCCGTCTGGTATGCCTATTAGATCGCTCATTCGTTAATCACCAGGGGGGATTTATCGGGTCTCTTATACCCCGCAGTTCGAATAGCATTCAACAATTTGAGCAGAACGAGCCGTAGACTGAACTTTGTACATTCGCACTCTCAAATGAGGAGCGTCTAATAGACGAGGCAATTTCTGCAATCGAATAGGCAGCTCATTAATTTCCCTCCTCATCCAAGAATGTAAGGTACACGAATTCCCTCAATTCTATAGAGGAAATTATTTACACCATTGGTTATCGCGCTACAAACAGTAGCAGATGGGGTTTGCTTCAGCTCGTTGCAAACGATTGCTGTAGTAGAGAAGATACAGACAGACAGACAGACAGACAGACAGACAGACAGACACAACTGGCAGACGAAGTGGGGGAGTTTTGAATTGCCTCTCCTCTATTTATTTAAGCATTTTAGCTTACAGTCTGGTGGCGCAGATAATGTAAAACGTGGATTTTTATGGAAAATAGCTCCCTCTAGTGGAAAGTTTCGTAAATAAACAAAATGGCGTACATTACTGAGCAGCATGTGATAGATTTTGTAACATCTTAAGACTCATAGCTTTTGTAACATCTTAAGAAAGTTATCTGCTCTCTAACCCTCTTATACATTTGTCTAATAGACGTAAAAATAGACTTCCTAACATTCCACTACGAATAAGTATATTCCTTCTTCACAACCCCCAACCCATCCGCAGTATAAAAACAAAATAAACGCAAACAACCGTTCCTGTTCAGGATTAGAATAAAAGCAGGAAAGATAGATAGAAAGGTACTGTAAAAGGACTGTGAGGAGAAGAAGGAGAGAAGAAATTTTAATTCTTTAAAGCTTTATTTGGTTATTCTGCAGAAGAGGGTTGCAGATTTAATCTCAAACTACCTGAGTGCTCTTTTCTAACTACATTCGGCCCATACGATATTTAAATTCATCACATTGTTTATATGCAGATTTATTTTTATTCTCTCCTCTCTGACTCATATCTTCTATCTATTGTGTTCTCTTTTTTTATTTTTACATATTCAGAGCGGTACTCGGATTTATGGGTTGGATGTCAGCGAACTCGACTCTCGAGTAATGTCCCACAATGAAGTATTTTTATAAAATGTAAATGGAATACAATTCACATTTCATCCGAACTCTTGTCTGTCCAAACCTGGTCGTGATTCAAGTCATCTTCAATGCTGACCCGGATTATTCAACCAGCTTATATATAAACATGCTTTTGCGCATAAAGAAACAGAATATATTTTTCAGTTGTTTTTATATTTATTTCAGGAAGAATCTTCTGGGATGGAAAAATTTAAAAAACATGATGTACGGTAGAAAAATTTCCCTTTGGAGTGGAGAAACGTCAGAAGAAAGAAATGCAAAATTACAAGAGAGAGAGAGAGAGAGAGAGAGAGAGAGAGAGAGAGAGAGAGAGAGAGAGAGAGAGGAGCATGCAAAATGAATTCAGTGAAAACTATGTTACGTTAGGCCGTTGCCTTTTTCTTGATGAAACATTATTTGTTACCCACTGTACATAATTTGTAATAATTAAATCATTCATTAATGCTTTACTGCAGGAAAAGCAGACGATATTGGTGAATTCAGCAGACGAATAATTATCGGTTCAGTAGAGTTGAGTGATGCAAACTGTGTCATGGATCTAACCTTAAAAGAATGGTGTACATCATCAGGGGTACAACATCATTCACGACTTGAATCATGGCGAAAGTTTCTAGTGTCAATGTTTGTGGTAAAACCAGCTTTCCATTAACTGTGTCCTTAATATTTTTGCAAGGTAGTATATATTACTATATAATTTAGCTCGCCAATTGCTCTTCCAGCTATATAATGCTAATTTGTGTGAGTGAAATGTTTTCAGACGTGGAAACGGTCTAAGAAATCGTGAAATGTTTCCTTCCTTCTATCCGAAAGCAAACTATCAGACGCGTTGGGTCCAATTACGTTGGAAAGTGAGAATGATTTTCTTCGCAGTAAGTGGAGAGCACCGTTGTAGATGGGTGATCAAGCAGAAACCGCTCCTAATAGGTTAACGGTGACTAAAAAATACAATTTTCTGCCCCCGAGGAGGTTAGCTTCGGATCTCAGATGAAGCCAGAAAAAGACCAGAATATTAAATGTCTCGAATCGCCTGCATTCTGACGTCATCTGTGGAACGCCTGAGCGGCAAAGAGTTGCTAATGGGCTTCCAGAGAACAGAATGGTTTAACGAGGAAGGGCTAACTGCCAGGGTGGAGGCACTCTAATGTTGAAAAAACAAGACAGAGATTTAGTCTTAGCAATCGCATCCAAAAGAGAAAGCCAAAATTCTTTGGGGCCGTACATCATCCTAATCTCTTGTCCAAACTACACGAAGCCTAAATCTCTTAACTTTTCAATGGGTTGAATTTAAATAATGTACACGGTCCTATCAAAAGTTACGAATAAAGGTACACCAAATGGCTACCCTCATGGGTAGCACAGTTGTACAATCACTCTCCTCCTCAAGGATGGAAAAGACCTCAGTTCGACTCCCGTCTATGACGTGGGGAATTTTATGGGCCTTTTTCACAACGTGGCTGAGTTAGTCGGTGGCAGGCGAGGATAGCATGTTTTTTCTCTCCGAAACTCTAGTTTTTCGTCCAGAAAACAGAAAATCGATCCATCTTTGTAACAATCTTCCTAGAAACATTCTTTCTATATCCATCCTTTCTGGCACTAACCTTCTAATCATCTTTCTTGGATTCATCCTCCTAAACAATCTTCCTGGAAACATTCTTTCTAGGTTTATCATATTACTCATCATTCCTGGATCCATTCTTCTAACCATCCTTTCTACATTCATCCTTCTAACATTATTCTTGGATCTATCATTCCCGGATGCATCCTGCCTAGATCCATCCCTGTACCCATTCTTTCTGGAACTATTCTTCAAACGCCCATGTGGATAGCACAGTTGTTAGGATCACCGTCCTCCATCACACCAGGTGGAAAAGACCTGAGTTCGAGTCCCGTCCAGGACGCAAGAAACTTTTATGTTTTTTTTTTCACAACGTGATTGAGTTAGTCGGTCTCAGTCGAGAGAACATTGTTTTTTTTTTCTCCCGGAAATTCGGGATTGTCGCCTAGCAAACAGAAAATCCATCTATCCTTCTAACCAATCTTCCTGGAAACATCCTTCTATCCGTCCTTTCTGTCACTAACCTTCTAGCCATCCTTCTAACCAATCTTCGTGGAAATATCCTTTCTATATTCATCCTTCTACCCGTCCTTTCTATCAGTAACCTTATAGCCATCCTTCCTGGGTCCATTCTTCTAACCAATCTTCCTGGAAACATCCTTCCTAGATTCATCCTACTACCCATCATTCTTGGATCCATTCTTCTAACCAATCTTCCTGGAAACATCCTTCCTAGATTCATCCTACTACCCATCATTCTTGGATCCATTCCTCTAACCATCCATTCTAGGTTCATCCTTCTAACACCATCCTTGGCTTCATTCTAACCATCATCAATCCTTCCTAGATCCATCCTTCTACCCATTCTTTCTGGAGTTATCCTTCAAACGCCCACATGGGTAGCACAGTAGCTAGAATCGCCTTCCTCCTCCCCCACACACCGGATGGAAAAGAATTGAGTTCGAGTCCCCTCGATGACGTCAAGGATTGTTATGGGCCTTTTTCACAACGCGTCCCAGGCTTTTCATCCAGAAAAACAATCGAACGATACACGCAATCACAAAACACAACAGTGACACCTCATAGCCGTAGTTGCTTTGAGGCTAAACACACATCGAAGCTCATTTTGCAACTTCAGTTGTTTGTATTGGAAAATCAAAATACTTAATGAATCAAGAGGCGGTTGCCTTGGAAACAGGTCTTAAATTATTTTCTCACTTCGATCCAGTGATGTAAACCTTATGTCAGATACCCAAGAAGGAACGGATCAACCACCTCTATTATATCTACAGTCGGTTGCCATGACAACGTACACCAATATAAAATATTGTCGTCTGGAAAGTCTGTGGACAAAATTTTCGAAGAATAATTTCTTGAAAAACTTACTTATTTCCTTTTCTTCCTATTTTGTCCTGCGCTTAACTTGGGGGTGTAAGGGGGGCGTGTTACCTTCTTATCTCCACCCTAAACACGTACTGCGAGAGGTATTCATAGATCAATATGTTTGTTCTAAACACAGCAGGCCGGAAAGACAAACCTAAAAGAGCAAACATCTGCCGTTTTCTGATAAAAATCGACCCACCATGGAGGAACACTCCACAATAGGAAGATGCTGGAAAGAGGAGAAATCATTCAGAGCGTTACTCGATGAAAATCTTGATGCGCTCAAGAAATAAAAAAAAATTGGGAAACTGTCAGATCTCCCCCGAAAAGCTTTATCCAATTTGTCAAAACAGAGCCACGAAACAGATTTGTGAATTTCAAAAAAAAAACTTTACCAGACTCGTAATAATACGTTAAATACAGTATCGAAACCACTCACTAGGTGGCGTTAGTCAATGTGGTAATAGAGAAGTCACATCCCTAAAACGTTTTTCAAACCCAAAGTTAAAAGCTGGACAAAAAAAGACAAGGTTGGATAATTGAGTTTTGCTTCTTCATGACAATGCACCTTTTCACAAAGTTCGGGTTGCACAGGCCAAAATTTATCAATGTAGATTTGCAAACTAGTCACTTGGAATGATATCTGCACTATACGGGGGATCATTTAATTAAATCATCCTCCGTATAGTTCAGATCTGGTTCCAGTTACAATTTTTTTGTTCAGAAACAAGTTTCATCTTCGTGGAGCTTATTTTAAAGATTATGAAAAGCTAAAAAAGCTGTGGAAGCTGGTTTGATACCCAACTGGAAGAATTTTTTAAGTGTTAAAAGTTTCAAATCCAAAGTTAAAAGCTGCAATTTTAGAAAAACAGACAAGAAGATTGTTGGGTTATTGGGTTTTGCTTCTTCATGACAATGCACCTGTGCACAAAGCCCGGGTTGCACAGGATAAAATTCGCCAACATGGATTTGAAAAATAGTCACTTGGAACCAGATCTGCACTATATGGGGGATGATTTAATTAAATAATCTCCCTATAGTGCAGATCTGGCTCCAGGTGACTATTTTTAGTTCAGAAACCTTAAGTTTCATCTTGGTGAAAACTAAAAGCAGCTGTGGAAGCTGGTTTGATACCCAACTAGAAGATTTTGAAGGATTAAAAGTTTATTAGTTTCAAATCCAAAGTTAAAAGCTGCAATTTTAATCAAAAAGTCAAGTGGATTGGGTTATCGGGTTTTGCTTCTTCATGACAATGCACCTGTGCACAAAGCCCGGATTGCACAGGCTAAAATTCACCAATGTGGATTTGAAAAATAGCCACGTGGAACTAGATCTGCACTATACGGGGGTTTATTTAATTAAATCATTCCCCCGTATAGTGCAGATCTGGTTCCAAGTGACTAGTTTTTGTTCAAAGACCTCAAGTTTCATCTTCGTGGAGCATATTTTAAAGATTATGAAAATCTAAAAGCAGCTATGGTAGCTGGTTTGATACCAAACTGGAAGAATATTTTGATGGGTTAAAAGTTTCAAACGCAAAATTAAAATCTGCAAATTGCGTTTTGCTTCTTCATAACAACACACCAGCGCACAAACCCCGGGTTTGCATAGGCTAAAATTCACCAATGTGCATTTGAAAAATAGTCATTTGGAACCAGATCTGCACTATACGGAGGATGATTTAATTAAATCTTACCAAATATTCAAATTAATAATCAAACACAATTGTTAAATTCCTTCGATAAATCCGGTGAAGAATGAGCAACAAAAGCTAGTTAGAATAAGATTGTCCTTTACCATTTATTTATTTAAAAGATCTGAATAAAGTTAATGATTTCAAGCGGTTGAGTTTTGCTGATTTGTAAGCTAAGACGACACTTCAGACCAAAGAGATGCCACCGGAAAGACAAAGTTTCCAACTACCTCAAGATCCGAATTGGTTTCTCTGTCACGTTAATTTCCACCAAGTGCGTACGAAGTCACTTTAATTAGTGGGTGGCAAATTGATTGCGAGATTCATTCTTAGCATATCCGTGGGTTGTTAACAATGAACTGACTATCGGAGCGTTACACAGTTCAGCTCTCTTCGAAGACACTCCGAAACTAGCGGACAAACGTGGTCGACACGCTTGATGAACTTTGTCTCGTTGTGCTCTGCCAAACCCACGTAATCGCGAGAAATCAAAAAGGCCCAAGGCACCAAAGGATCAGCGTTGCAATTTTATCTGTAAAATAATCCAAAACGCGTTATTTTGTGTTTAATATCTTATTCTGTTTGGCATTAATTAATTAATTAACTCTTCTAAGGATCTGCCATCGATTACTTTAGACAACATTGATTTCGACTCATGCTGTCCAAAGGCCAAAGAGCGAACAGACTGTCCATTAGAATTTTTAGAGAGAGAGAGAGAGAGA
This sequence comes from Mastigoproctus giganteus, assembly GCF_048544385.1. Taxonomy (NCBI): domain Eukaryota; kingdom Metazoa; phylum Arthropoda; class Arachnida; order Uropygi; family Thelyphonidae; genus Mastigoproctus; species Mastigoproctus giganteus. The sequence continues at coordinate 19,151,765 of NC_143586.1, read as the reverse complement.
TCTGTTTCAAATAACAGCAAGTGTCAGCCATGGATTCTAGGAGTTTTAGTGCGTTTTGGTCTAATTGTAACCATTCTTCCACCAAAATCCAGGGTAGCTGCGACAGAGTTGAAGGAAGAGGACTTCGTTGCAGAATAGTCGTCAATATATCCCACACATTCATGGGAGGAGGGGGGCAGAGAAGATGGTGGAAATCCGTGTCATGTTCTCCAAACCATTCTTGCACGATTCTGGCAAGATGCGCGCATTGTCATTCATAAATTGGCCATCGCCATAGTGTAACATTGCAGGCTGCAGTACATCTGATACAGAACTCTCCCCCTAGATGACATTCACCCTCCACCGACATCTACGCAAACAAAACATTCCCCTTACTATGATACCACCTCCAGATCCATCCCTTCGTGAGGTACTCGCACACTCTCTGTCTACCATCAGTGCAAAACAGTGTAGCGTGATTTTCTTAACCACATGACTTTCTTCTATTGTTGCACTGAGTCCAATCAGGACGTTCTTCCACCACTGCATGCTTTTTTCGTTTTCTCTGAAACAAGTGGCTTTCGAATAGACAAAGTGACTGCCAGTGCCCGATTTCCTCAATTCCCTGAGGACAGTTCTGGGCTTGATTGAATTCAGATGTTATTGCCACACATTGGGTGTCCTATTTTTCCATCCAGTCCTCCTTAGAACACGATGGCTTTGCTCTTGAAGTATTGTTTTTCTACCACAATTACGCCTTTGAGATGTGGAAGATTGGCTTGCTTTCCACTAATTAAAAACCTCTGAGATGGATGCTTTTGAGAAACCAGTTATGTCTTCTGTTTCTTGAATCGTGACTCCTGCTAAACGTGCACCCACGATCAGACCTTTTTCAAAGTCTAATCGATCACCAGTTTTACCCAATCTGGCTTCAGATTACTACAGTGGAACAGCCCGTGCAGTCTTTATTTAACGAGGCAACACATCATCACCCAAAGTCGTAGTTGAATCTCTTACCATTTCTTCTGTCTCTGACTGTCTTAATACCAAGGTTCGTATTTTTTTGGCCAGTATGTGTATACTGGATAAATATATAGAACACAGCAAAAAGTTCCATCTAATTCCGGGACAGTTTATTTAAAAAGTAAAACTTCCGAACAGGGTGCACACTCCAGCGTAATATAACCGTCCCGAATTAGTGTCGCAAACTATCCTAACTTTTTTTACTGGGCACTAATGAAAGTCAAAATAACTCACACTGAAGACCAGAGTGCGCACCCTGTTCTGAAGATTAGCCATTTAATTTTTTATATTATTATTATTTAAAATAATCATGTACATCGATGAAGAACAGAAATCCCTTTATTTTCGTTCCCGGATGTAAAGTAGAACGGTGCGAAAACAGTCTTATGACTAATAAAGAGCATTTCTACGCAAACGCGGTATTGCAACATTTATATTTTCGTTCACTTACACACCTGCTACTTTTCAAAACGCCATTCATGTTTTGCATAGTAACAAAAGAGGCAGATTCTGTAAAGTAGTTCCAGTTTTGTTTGCAAAAGAATAAAAAGATTCAAATCTTACAGTTCAGCATATTTTCAGCAGACGAAGAGGCGACCAGAATAAATAAAATGTTTTATCACGAGGAATGTGTCGTCGATTTGAAGGAAAATATGCCTACCCACCCCATTCCTCCTACCCCTCGACAAAAAAAATAAATAAAATTTTTTGTTAAAAGAATTATATATATTCATATATATATGTTTCCCTGTAGTGTGCGCGTGCATAGCATACGATATTGATCGCGAGCTCTTCGTTGGACCATTGTTGGATTTCGTTTGTTTGCGAGAAACTGTTGGACCAAAAGAATTCTCAACAATTGGCCCCTGAGCACGCGATCCCTCGAGAATGCAGCGAATCGCGCGTGCAAACAATCGCATAAACAGCTGGGTGTAATAGACAACGTGTCTCGTGACTTATAATCGCGTGCAGCGCGTGACTAATAAGCGTTGAAATGCGCAACGTCACTCGTGACTAATAGCGTCTGAAGTGCAAATTATGATTTGTGCACCAGTTGAGAATTTTGATTAGAATTTTAACACTTCTTTCCACTTAAAAAAAGGCGTTTGGTTTTTATACGTCGTTTGGTTTTCTTTTTTTTCCCTCTTTTAATACGTCGTTTGGTTTTGCGTTATTACATCGTTTGTCAAAAGATGTTCTTCTGCACCTCTGTGTATTATCAAATGGATATTAACGCAATTTCTTAGCAAATAAAAGAATTTTTATTTTCCTTCCTTCCTTCGCTCTCTCCTCTGTTGAAATGCCTAATGCGCTTTTTAGCTCTTTTTGCACGTTTGCTTTAAAATTCGACAACCTACAACGAAAAAGGTCACACCGGTGCTGTCTGCACTCCCCGAGGAACATTTCCCACTGTCTCGTCTGTCACCGGCCGTGATAGATGACGGAATGAGTTCCCGTTTTTTATTTTCCCTCCCGAGTCTGAGTGTTGAAAGCCGTCGCGAATACTTTCAGGTAAGTGACACGGCAAAAGGCGCTGGGGGTGCGTGCAGTTGGGGGCCGAAGCATTTCTATATTTCCTCTCGGTACATTTAAATGCATGGAAAGTGCATTCTAAAACCGGGATGAAAATTAAAACAGACAAATAAAAGTGGTTTTCTTTTGCCAAAACAAATACGGATACAGTTTGGTGTTTTCCGAAATTTTATCCCTTTATTTTTAAAGAGAGATTTAGGCTTAAGTTTTCAGCCAACTAAATAAGGCTTCAGCACGAATTAGAATAAACAGTTAAGCCTAATATGGATTACTCTTAGGCTGGAGGGGCCCATTTATAGAAATTGTACCGAACACTCCCACTTAATTTTGTATATTACCTCATCCGTTTTGAATCTATAAATTTTAACTTTAATAAAACTTATTCAGGCTTAATGTACTGTATATAACATCCATAAATTTCCCACCATTCGTAATGCCATTTCTGTATAAATATTTCTATAAATAACGAGGCTAGGCCTAACCAGTTAGGTTTAAGAAGGTTAGGCTTATATTTCATACACTTAAGATACTGGAGAGAATTGAAGAGGTTAAAGGTCACCATAGGAAAGGCTTTTATATGAGTAAAGGGGGTGGAGTAGCTATACAGAGTTCAAAGAGAGAGTTTGTTATCTGACACTAGTTAGCGGCATCGCAACCCGACCTTCGATTATAGAAGGTTATGAAGTGATGCGCGACGCCGATAGTTGATTACGGAAATTAGAGGTGGTTTGTAGATGGGATGAGCGATATAACTGCCTTTCGATTCACGCCCACCCACCACGATGATGTATGAAAACTCGATGTACGCCATCACTCGGTCCCCATTATTGCAAATTAATTATTCTATACTCCGAGCGCCCATAGACACGTGTGGCAAGTTTCGCCAGCCTACCCTCTTCACGGTTTTAAAACCGAGGCCATCTTGGAAACGAGAGGGGACGGCGTCTGCCGTGAAGTGGTTGCTACGATCGTATGCGCTAATGACAACAAATCGTATGTAACAACATCGCCGACTGGCAATCTACCTACAAGAGAACTCCAGGGCCTCTTTAGCATTAACAAAGCTTGATTGCAGCTCCTCAACTCCCTCCCTCCCTTTCCCGACTTTCTCTTCCTCCCTCCCCCCCTACTCCACCGTTAATTCGGGACGCTGCAATGCTAAATCACTGATGCATTAATGGATGTGCAATCCAATGATGACAGCCGAGAATTCAAATTAGGAACCGTACAATTTGGGCGGATGCCGCGCGTGGTAATAGAATAGCTGTCTGTTGGTCGAGGAAACGCGTACAATAACGGGTTGAATATTTCTAGAATCTGCATATTTTACGTGAAATGGGTTACTATAGAAACCTGTTTCTATAGTAACCCATTTCACGTAACACATAACCTTCACATAACGTTTCACATAACCTTCACATAACGTTTCACATAACCTTCACTGGTTACTATAGAAACCTGTTTCTATAGTAACCAGTAATTTCTAACCATTAGTTTCTATAGTAACCAGTAGTTTCTAACCTATAGTAACTATAGAAACCTGTTTCTATAGTAACCGATAGAATGTTTCTATATAAACCTGTTTCTATAGTAACCATATTGGTTATTTTGCATATTTTACGTGAAATCGGTTACTACAGAAACAGGTTTCTATAGTTACTATAGGTTAGAAACTACTGGTTACTATAGAAACTAATGGTTAGAAATTACTGGTTACTATAGAAACCTGTTTCTATATGAAAAGAGAAAATTTTAATTAGCTACTTTCGTTCGACACTGACGCCACCTCCCGGAGAATTAGCGAACTTATATTTGTCTGCATGTTCATGTGAGATGGAGTCTGTTTCTATAGCAACACTAAATGAAATTGTCATCGTTTAGCCATAATAGAAACTATTGGTTACTATATTACTGGTTACTATAGAAACAGGTTTCTATAGTAACTAGTCTTCGTACGAAAGGAGAAATTTTTAATTAACGATTTTCATTTGACACTGACGCCACATACCGGAAAATTAGAAAACTTATCTTCGTCTGCGTGTTCATTCGGTTGATTGATTTGGTAGTTGTTGGCGCATCGGCTTCTGTGGCCATATTGCACCTCCCAAGGTTTTTGCAGTACTTTGATCCAAGCCCGAGGCGAGAATCGAACCCGCGACCTTTGGGTTGCCGGGCAGGTACTTTACCCACTCGGCAAGCCCGGTCGGCTGTTCATTCGGGATGGAATCTGTCTCTATAGCAACACTAAAAGAAATTGCTATTGTTTTGACGTAATAGAAACTATTGGTTAGTATACTACTAGTTACTATAGAAACTAATGGTTAGTATACTACTAGTTACTATAGAAACTAATGGTTAGAAACTGCTGGTTACTATAGACACTAATGGTTAGAAAGCAATGGTTACTATAGAAACAGGCTTGTATAGGAAAAGAGAAATTTTTAATTGGCTACTTTCATTCGACACTGACGCCACCACCAGAAGAATTAGCGAACTTATATTCGTCTGCATGTTCATTTGGGATGGAGTCTGTTTCTAAAGCAACACTAAATGAAATTGCCATCGTTTAGCCATAATAGAAACTATTGGTTACTAGATTACTGGTTACTATAGAAACAGCTTCTATAATAACCAGTCTTCATAGGGAAAGATAAATTTTTAATTAGCGACTTTCATTCGACACTGACGCCACCTACCGGAAAATTAGCGAATCCATCTTCATCTGCGTCTTCATTTGGGATGAAATTTGTTTCTATAGCAACACTAAAAGAATTTGTCATCGTTTAACCATAATAGAAACTATTTGTTACTGTACTACTGGTTACTATAGAAACTATTGATTAGAAACTACTGGTTACTATAGAAACTATTGATTAGAAACTACTGGTATAATAGAAACAGGTTTCTATAATAAACACTATAGAAACTGGTTGGTTTCTATAGTAACCAGTCTTCGTAGGAAAGGAGAAGTTTTTAATTAACGACTTTCATTTGACACTGACGCCACCTACCGGAAAATTAGCCAACTTATCTTCGTCCGCGTGTTCATTTGGGACGGAATCTGTTTCTATAGCGACACCAAAAGAAATTGCTATTGTTTAGACGTAATAGAAACTATTGGTTAGTATATTACTGGTTACTATAAGAACTGCTTGATAGAAAGTAGTGGTTACTATAGTAACCAGTCTTCGAGTAGGAAAAGCGAAATTGCCAATGTTTAGTCATTTTCAGTCAGCTGACAAATGACGTCACCTATTGGCCAAGAGTCTTTCTCGCTTTGTTTTTATCGAAATATTTGCATAATGTTCTTAAGCCGGTTAGAAAACGATTCGATTAGTGTCAGCCCGAAGTATTAAGAATTTCTAATGGTGTTGGCCCGGTTTCGAAACAAAGTAAGCGAGATAAATGAATCGAACGCGTATTGGTGAGTGTCTGCGTCGATAAGCCGCTATTCGAACGCGATAATACGGGGCGGATTATCGAGTTCATAAATAAGGCGCCAATTGATTTGGAAGCGCCATTTGGTAAGTGGTGTGGGAACGCGGAGTTCATTCTACGGAAATAAATTACCCATCGAACAGTTCGGTAGCTGTAATGACACGCGAGATGAACGATTCGCTCAAATATTTCTACGCCAACTGTCCACAGTTCATCATATCGGAAATGCGACGGGGCACAATCGGGAATAATAGTGATTGATCGCCGAACCTCGCGCTCTTCCGGTGTACGCTCAGCAAGAAGAAGAAGAAGAAGAAGTCAGAAACCCCATTTCTTCTTCGACTTAAATGCGTACTACACCGTGTCATCCACGGGCATTGCAATACGGGAGATTATAATGTCCTCGGCATGCGGAAGGAAGAGGTCGAAAAAAGAGAGGGGGGAGGGACAAAGAAAAGGAGAAAATAGAAACGGTGAGGGAGAAATAGGGAACGAGAAAGAAGAGAAGGAGAAAGAAGAGAAATAGAAAGAAAGATAAATTGATAGAGAGAGAGGGGCCAGAGGGAGAGGGATGGATAAAGAAGAGAAAACAGAAACAGTGAGGGAGAAATAGGGAACGAGAAAGAAGAGAAGGAGAAAGAAAGATAAATAGATAGAGAGAGAGAGAGAGAGAGAGAGAGAGAGAGAGAGAGAGAGAGAGAGAGACAGAAAGATGGAAATCAGCAAGAAGAAAAGAAAGAAAGAAAGATAATAGAAAGAAAGATGGATAATGTATATCGTTTGAAGATATATATATATAGAGAGAGAAAGATGGAAAGAAACAAGAAGAAAAGGAAGAGGGATAGACAATAGGCGGATAGATACAGGGATTTGAGAAAGATGGAAAGAAACAGAAAGAAAATGAAAGATAGAGAGAAAGAAGCAGAAAGAAAAGATGGATAGAGAGAAAGAAGCAGAAAGAAAAAACAGATAAAGAGAAAGACGCAGAAAGAAAAGATAGATAGATAGAGAGAGAGAGAAAGAGAGAGAGAGAGAGAGAGAGAGAGATGGAAAGAAGCAGAAAGATAGAAAGAGAGAATGAGAGAAAGATGGAAAGAAGCAGAGAGAGAGAGAGAGAGAGAGAGAGAGAGAGATGGAAAGAAGCAGAAAGATAGAGAGAGAGAGAGAGAATGAGAGAAAGATGGAAAGAAGCAGAGAGAGAGAAAGATTTTTTTGATTGATTTGGTAGTTGTTGGCGCATCGGCTTCTGTGGCCATATTGCACCTCCCAAGTTTTTTGCAGTACTTTGATCCAAGCCCGAGGCGGGAATCGAACCCGCGACCTTTGGGTTGCCGGGTAGGTGCTTTACCCACTCGACTAGCCCGGTCGGCAGAGAGAGAAAGAGAGAGAGAGAGAGAGAGAGAGAGAGAGAGAGAGAGAGAGAAAGATGGAAAGAAGCAGAAAGATAAGAAAACATAGATGGAAAGAACGAAGCAGAAAGAAAAGAAAACATAGATGGAAAGAACGAAGCAGAAAGAAAACATAGAGAAAGAAAGAAGCAGAACGAAAATATAGAGAGAGAAAGAAGCAGAAGAAAAAAAGAGATTGATAGAGAGAAAGAAGCAGAAGAAAAAAGAGATTGATAGAGAGAAAGAAGCAGAAAGATAAGAAAAGATAAATGGAGAGAGAACGAAGCAGAAAGAAAAGATAGAGAGAAAGAAGAAGAAGGAAAAGATAGAGAGAAAGAAGCAGAAGGAAAAGATAGAGAGAAAGAAGAAGAAGGAAAAGATAGAGAGAAAGAAGCAGAAGGAAAAGATAGAGAGAAAGAAGCAGAATGAAAAGAAGAGAAAGGGAGAAAGAAAATAAAAGATAGAGAGAAAAAAGCAGAAAGAAAAGATATAGGTAGACAGGCAAATAGATAGAGAGAGAAAGAAGGATGAAAAGTAGCAGGAAGAAAAGTAAGAGAGAGACAGAAAGAAAAGAAAGTGGCACAAAGAAAACTGAAGACAGAGAGAGAGAGAGAGAGAGAGAGAGAGAGAGAGAGAGAGAGAGAGAGGTGGAAACAAGCAGAAATAAAAGAAACGATTTTTATTTTAAACTGGAACAGTAAATACATTTTCTAAATATAATAATCCAGTTGCGTTCTGTGTACAATTGAGATAAAATGGAGACTTTGGAGAGAATTTAAGAATTTCCACTTCAGCCATTCAACACAGGTATTTGATGGCTCTCTTCTCAAGGTCACACGTTCAATGTGGGCACTCCTCAGTGATGATGAAGAGGTCAGCGGCACTGTTCCATTCGCTGTTAAGATGATCGAGTCTGTGATGGTGAAGGTCGAGCACAATTCTGCTCTGCAACTTTCTCCGAAGGCTCCACTTGAGATGTTGCGCTGATGTGTCCACAGGAGACACGTCCTCCCTGCGTCCTGTGTGTTTCAAGTAAAATTTGCAACTGACGGCCTTCGCGGCAGCGAAGAAAAAGAAGTTGCAAGGGGTATGTGTTGTCTGCTCAGAGTGAAGCAGCCACCAGTAGTCCTCTGGGCATGGTTGCAGGCAAGCCTTGCAGCATCCAATGCGTACTCGATCAGTTTCACAGGACAGTCCAAGTACTGTACGTGTGTTCCAAGGAACTGGAGTGGCGCAGAAGAGGCAGTAGTTTGTGCACGTAATCCGAACTCCGAGTGAAGTTTGGATTACGTGCCGAAAGGAGGCCAGAAAGGACACCACCTTGAGGAACTGCTGCAGTGATTTTCCGGATAAAGTGTGACTTCTTCATTGTGAGGTGGACACCTCAATAAAGCCGTGAAGAAAGCTAGAAGCCCGCCATTAATCTTGAAGAAGGATTGCAGAGGACCAAGAAGGGGCCATGATATATCTATGCTGTCAAAAGCAGCTTCAATATTGGCGTGCACAACAGAGAATTCTGATTTAGTTTCCAAGGCCTGAAGGATGGATATCTGTTCCGCCTTGAGGTTTGTTATGGTTGATCTGTTTGCGATTGCGGAATGGAACTACTTCGGTTTCTGTCGCATGGGCTGGTTGCTTAATGCTGGAAGGAGTACATTTTCTAGGAATTTGAGGAGGGTGGAAGTTGAGTTGAGCAGAGCATACTCATGTGGAAAGAAGTGAGTTTTAGATCGAGAGCAATGCATCTAGGATGTAGGGGCTAAGGCACTTAATTATGAAATGAGGTATCTTATCTCGGTCTGCTGTACTAGATGGACGCAGGGAGTTTATAGCTTTTATCAGTTGCTGTCTGGTGATTGAAACGGTGGAGAGGTCATCAGTAGGAGAAAACTCGGAGTGTTCGAGAGGTAGCTCTGAAGAAGGGGAAATGGCTTTAAATCTTGCGAAGGATATTCTATGAATCTTGTAGAAAGATATTCTTGAACATCCAATATGTACCTCCACTTTTGGAGAGTTACAATTTGACAAAGGAGTGGTCTGAGATATAAGGTGGAATACGCGATGCTTCTAACTGTTGCGTTTTGGGATGTAGTATCCGCCTTGGTAAGGAAGTCTTCCAGATGCTGTATATGCTATTCTTTCTCTGGATGATGGTGTCTAAATGCGTCAACAAACTCATTGTTGTCTTCCATGGCTTGCAGGTTGTTAGTGATTTGTTCTTGTTCTTTTCCCACCAGTATTGTACTTTGTCTTTTTGTGATTATGGACTGTCTTCAGGGTTGATTCCGATAACTAGTTCTTGTTTCGGTTAGTATGAAGAGTATTCGTCCTGGTCTTCTGTGGTCTTTGATCTTTCGCCTTCAGGTGTTTTTCAGTTATTGGAGTGTGGGGCTTCCGGTATCAGATTCACTTCTGACAGTGGCTGTAGGTTCCGTTGCTCTAGTCGCCGATCCTTCTCTGGCCTTCTGTTTTATTTAACATTATTATATTACGTACGTTGTCTCTTTTTGTTTTTTTTAATTTTACACACCAGGTGTCAGAGCAGGCATCCAGTTGATTTATTAATATTGTCAATAAACTGTTTGAAATTCCAAATTACTCACGCACGTGCTTTGTTCGAAAGACTGCAGTCGAAATGTTCATCTTTTGGCAGGCACGCGCACGCATAAGATAGCTGGAGGTGATAAATTACGAACGTATTTTGACTGGAACGTCTGCTCTTTCTTTTATTTTTATACTTTAATCTGATGGAAAGAAAGAAAAAAAAAAAGGCAAGAAACAGAAGAAAAGTGACAAAAATTTCCGGAAAAATGCCAAATAAATACAGAAAGTAATCTGGAACGAGATTAAAAGAAAGAACGCACCAAAAGAAAGAGCAAATAAAAAAATCGACTGCGGTTTGTACATTTTATTTTCACTCCGGTGTTAACAGTTCCACTTGAGCAGCAGACAAGTCATTGACGAGTGCGCAAGGAGGAAATGAATTATCTCGGAAGACACTAACTTCTCCACTTTTCTCAAAACTTTTCCAATCATCACTCAAGGCGAGTTGTTAATTTTGTAGCGTTTATGTTAATAAAAGTTTTGAAAATGTTTTTGGTGTTGTTCGAACAGCTAATCTGACCGCAGAAAAGCTTTGCAAAGAAAAGAGATGACAGAGAAAATCCCAGACACTATTTAATCATGTTAGACTTCCCGGCACAAGTAATTACTGCTGAAGGAGTTACACGCGTTCCTCTGTCATTGCATTGTCTGCTCCGTTTCCTCAATGAAAGCCCTTGAGAATATCGAGTGATTCGTCTCGTTATGTTCCCATTACTGTGGAGTTTATTTTGGTCTCTCACTAATTAATTACTAAATATCAGCGAACATAAAGATAAATGGTCCAGGAGAAACTTAATTACTTTGGGTTTTGTCTTGATTTGATCCTTCAAGTGTTCTTAACAATTATACAACTTTGCTTATGGAGCATCCATTTCTTTTTACCAAACTTTCTAATACAATTAGATGTCTCACACTTTCTTGGTGTGGAATTATGAACGCGTTGCCTTGACTATGAAAATAATGCAGAAGATTATCGGATATGTAATTTGGCTTCGAGTTTCTTTTGAAATTCAAATGACTTACGCATGCGCGTGTTTGTGAAGAATACCAATGCGGTAAGTTGAAATGTACATCTTTTATTTAAGCGCGTGTATGAACGCGGGTGATAATTGAAAGCGTGTGTTACTTTTCGTCTGCTTGTTACTTTCGTCTGCTTGTTTTTTATTGGTTGTCGTTTCAAAAGAAGGGGAGAAAAAAAAGTAAAATTAGCAGACGCCAAGCTAGCGAGTCAAGACACGCGCCGCTGCAGACGAAATCTTAACGATACTGATGGGAACGTGCACGTGCAGGTTTCAGCGCGCCTGCCAGAAGTTAATTGACAACATTTCGCGAGAAAGCCTCTTTTAAAGGAGAATCTCCATACATTCATATACTCCTACACGCGCGTTTAAGTCAAAAGAAATTTCTCAAGAAAAATCGATAAAGGTGCCCTATTTTAAGTAAGTTGTTTGCAGTGAATATTGAGGGGAAACGGAGTACTTTTAAAATTTCGTTAGCATAAATTTATTAGCTACTACGCGTGTGCGAAAAACAACAACAAAATGGTGGAAAAAAAAAAAAAAAAACAAAAAAAACGAACTGAGTACAAACGCGCTAATTTTAATTTAAATATATTTAAATTGTTTTAAATAATTCATCGAAATTAAATAGTCTTATTTGTTACGTTTAATTAAATTTACAAAATTTAAATAAACATTTTTGGATGTTGTGCGCAGGCGCATTAGCATATTTTTGTACAGGTTAATTGAGAGTGGAAATGTAATTAATAAATTTAATAAAAGTTCGTGTAAAAATTAGAACTTAGCCGAAATTTAGAAGTTTCCTTATTAGCTGTAATAACAGAATTAATAAACTGAGTGAATTTAGCTATTTTGCAAATACTTTAATTCGATTTTCTTTTGCTTCGAAGGTTTCAAAAATTGTTTAATCCAATACCGTCATTACGCTAATTAAATCTATTACTTTCCACTATAAAGGAAGCACAAGAGGTGTGTTTCGTTAAGCTAATTAAATCTTGAATCTCGTGCTCATAAAAATCTCCGAAGACCGGCCCTTCCTTGAAATCACGAATTTTGTGAGCGAGGGATGAAGTAAGTAGAGTAATAGTGTCAAAAATATTTCTTTGTTAAAATTAAGTAAAGAACGAACCAGAAAGGGGTTTTTCATCCCGTTAAATTGTGTATTTTCTTTGAATGTACACTGAAAGAACAGAATTCATGGGATACCGTTCCTGGGCAACGTGATGCTGCCACCAAGACACCGAACTCTACGCCTCAATTGGGCGAAAGAACATTCGCACTGGACCTTGGATGATTGGAGACGGGTCTCCTGGTTCATGTGGGGAAACTGCACGAAGCTATTTACTTGTCATGTCAACAAGGAACTATTCATGCAAGTGGATGGTCGGAAATGGTCTGAGGCGTGTTCAACTGGCACGCGTTGGGACCTCTTGTACGTCTAGAAGCATCTCTGAACGGTCCAGGCTACGTGTCCTACCTTGCAAACTATCTGCATCCCTTCATGGTCATCGTGCACCCACAGGAAAATGGACTCCTTCAGTAGGAAAATGTGCCTCCCACAGAGCCGTGGTAAGTAGAACATGGTTCGAAGAGAATTCCGCAGATTTTATCACCGAACGTGAATCCTGTGGAGCATCTTTGGGTTGCTGTGGAAAGGTCCGTTCGAGCTTTGGACCCTCCACCCAGGAATGCGATGGAATTATGGACAGCAAGCATGGATGGAAATATCTGTGGGATGCTTTCGTGAACTAGTGGACTCAATGCCTCGCCGTGTGACTCCCTTATCCGGGCAAAAGGTGGGCCTACTCGTTACCTGGTAGGTATCTTATGATTTCTGTCCACGCAGTGTATTATTTTCTAGTCAGTTGGACTGCTGGATGAAAACTCAAAGTCGACAGGTGAAAAATTCCTACTCTGTGGACTGTTACGGAATAGACGCTATAACCAAACGAATCATTGGTGAAAACGTGCCCGTTATGTGTGTTCATCACAAGATGAAAGCACTGAATTTTTTATTTTTTTTTCTGTCAGTGCTGCTGCTGCCTAGTAACATGATGTGCGCACATGTGACAATGCAATTGATAATGCACATATACGATGAGATATTAAATATTTTACAGTTTCTAAGGGGCAAAATGTAAAAATTTGGGCAATACCATCTCCAAATGACTCTCTTTGAAACTTCACGACTTGACGTTTTGTAAGATGTAAAATCTTACAAGTATATTATTTTATAGAAAAGTGAGATTAATTTAAAGTAAAACTTATAATATAGCAATATGGGAGAGCGAATCCTTACAAGTCAAGAATATTACTAAGGTCACTCACAAGGGATTAAAATAGAAGGGAAGCGGTAAGCTGAAAGGCTATTAGCAACCTGGGTACACTTCGACTCCCAGCACACAGACAAACCAAAACAATGGAAACGAGTAGCAACTGCTGTTGGTAATAGGTGTTAACTCTGGAAAACAATGGTGCGGTGGATCATGGTACTGTCAGGACATTTCTTTGATCGGTGACAACTGGAGAAGAGACAGGAAGTAAATACGGGACAAATGCTGGAATTAGAGTTAAGACTGGCGGCTGGCTGTCGGTGAAGGCAAGTTTTGTAGATCGTGTGAAATTAGTCTGCTAAAGTATAACTATAAGCGACTGACTTCAAAGGTACAGACAGCCTGAGAAATTTTACAAATTTTTTAAAATAAGAAGTTAGATCGAGCAATAAGGAGTCAGCTTGAGAAAATAAAACAGAGTGAAAGTTGACAAAATGAGAAAGATTGGTTAAGACTCAGAACAAGAGCGGGCCTGACACATAGGGGCGGTACGTAATTCTGATGAAAAAGGTGAGTGAAAGGGGGGAGAGGGATGACAAAGTTGAGATTCTTGTCGGTGTTTCGGAAAATGGGATAGTCAAGAACACAGTTGAGTTTCGTCGGTGTTTGTCGAAATGGGTTAAAAAAGTGACTGAGTAGGAAACACACAGAACCCTGAGTTGAGTTTTATGTGGGTGTTTATGGAAATGAGTTAGGGGGAGACAAAGTTGAGATTCTTGTCGGCGTTTGGGAAAATGAGTTAGGACGGACAGTTGAGTTTTTTCGTCAGTGTAAGTAAAATTGAGTTAGTAACATGGACAGTTGAGTGTTTGGTCGTGGTAGAAAATATGAGTTGGTAACAGTTGACAGTTAAGTTTTTTGTCGTGTTAGAAATTATGAAGTGTAAGGAGAATAAGCCTGTCTGTCATTGGAAGGCAAGAGCAGTGGCTGTATGCTGTAGTCTAATCCACATCGGAAGAAAGGCAAGGGTAGTGACCCGAATGCAACGAGTGCTGGGAAATATTTCTTAATTTAATAAGAAGTTCTTAATAGGTGGAGCGGAGTAGCGAGGGTGGCACCCTATGAGCTGTCTCCTTGTGGATGAGCTGTAAAAAGTGGAGTAGAGAAGGAGTTAGTGTGAGATGCCCTGTGAGTTTTCTTTTTGTGAATCAGTTAAGATTGGTCTTCAGTGTATTGTAACAGAATGGTGAGAACACAGAGTATAATGATGAAAGTAGCATATTGATTGTTAATATAAGAAACACAATTGTATCCAAGGAGTTAGTTAGGGCAAGAAGAATGAATCAATGTTTTCATATAATGGCCAACTGAGATTAGCTAGTGAAGGGAAACAGGAATAAGAATATATATGTAAATAAACTTTGTTGTTTATTAATTTGTGAGTTTGTTATTCCTGAACACTCAGCTTTTCCGAAGGGAATTATACATAATTGAGAAGTTCCCTTGAATCTGGAATTCTCCTGTGAAGCAAAGTCAGATGTGTACGTGGGGGTGTAAGGAATAGAGGTCTATATAGTTATAAGGGAACAGAACAAATAAGGAATATTTAATAAAGAATTATTATTATTATACATAAATAAAAAAAAATTAAAGAAGAGTAAAGACATATGTATATTTATTAACCACCATCATTTCTCCCCCCCCCACAGTTTCATGTGGGTCATCCTGCAAAATTGTCCACTAGTTGTTATGTAAAGAAAAGTATGAAAGACTGGTTTACATCAAAATCGGAATTTTGTTGAAATCATTGAATTATTCAAATAATTCCATCATTCTATTCAAATAATTAAATCATGATATTGAAATGAGAATCGCTCAAATCATTGAATCGTTCTGTTGAAATAATCGAATCATTCTGAATCATAATGTTGACATCATTGAATCAGTCTATTGAAGTCGTCGAATCATTCTATCGAAATCATTGATTCATTCAACCGAAATCAGCGAATCATTCCAATCATTGAATTAATCTGTTGAAATCATTCATTTTGAAACTTCTTTTCAAATAATCATCGCTATTCAAGATGATCAAATACCAAAAGAAAAAATCAATATCTATCAAATCATTTAATGAATTTGAAATAGCTTTTCATTAAATACAGTTTGATTCATATGAAATTTGAATCAAATTTATTGATATGAAAACAAATAATATGAAATCATTTGTTTTCCTGTTTTTGCGGATCGAATTCTATGATTATTGAAATCACCTGAGTATAATTTAAATGATTCTAATATCGGATGATTCATATGATATATAATATGATTCATATCGGATGAGTCAATCTATTTAGTCTATTTAAAATAATCAACTTCAGAGAAATCATTATACTAACTCTAGGCGATTCAAAGCATTGAGATGATTATGGCGAATCTCTCCAAATTATTTAATGGATCTGGTTCAATAACTTTAGCTGATCAAAACATTTATATAATCACAAAAAATCATTAAACTGCTTCCGATTTATGATGGTACATGAATTAAACTTTAGTTCATCTCAATCACATGGTCAGTGTTATGCAAATAATCCAAATCATTTAATGATCAGAGTTTCTTTTTAACTCATTCAAGTGATTGATTTTAATTTTTTAATTTCTGTTTAAATCATTTAAAGGGTTATTTCAGTTCATATCATCCACACATCAGTTACGCAAATTATTCCGGCCACTTTTAACTGCCAGCATTTTTTGAATTTATTGAAATCATCAAGATCATTGCGATAATTTTCATCATTCACATGATCAGTGGTATGCAGATCCTTGCAATCCTTCTAACTCGTTGAAATAATTCGGCTAATTTCTACTGAAATCGTTCAAATAATTACTTCGTTTCAGATTATCAGTATGATCAATGATATGCGAATAATTCCGAATACTTTAGTAATCAGTATTTGGATGAATTCATTCATGTCGTTCAAATCAAACTGCCCATTCAACCCATGTCATTCAAGCTCCTTTCGATTTGAATGATCATTCAAGTGTTTCTTCCAGTTCAAATCATTCAAATGATCAGCGTTATACAACTCATGTCAACGAACATTCTCCTCAAATGCTCCTAAATCATTCCAGTCAGCATTCCAATCAAATGATTTAAATCATTCCAGTCAGCATTCCAATCAAATGATTTAAATCATTCCAGTCAGCATTCCAATCAAATGATTTAAATCATCCCAATGAGAATTCTGTTTAAACCAGTCCAATGAGAATTCTGTTCAACTGCCTTAAAACTTTCCACCGAGCATTCAATGATTTGAATCATTACAATAAGGAATTTGTTCATATGATTTAAAACATTCCAATGAGGAATTTTTTAACTTTAAAAGTGGGACATCTAGGATTAAGTGCAAAAGAATACAAAATCTTCTGGAACCACTCCGAAGAACAGATATACAGCAGCGACTGTGTTCTTAAAACTAGTGCTCCCTGAGGAAGTTGTTTTAGGACAAGTGCTTAGAGCGGGATATATCTAATAGCAATCAAGGGAAAATATTATGTTTGGTAAATCCAGGGGGGACTATTATGCCCAGTATCATGCATTAGATGTCCAAGCAGTGATGTCTGTTAAAAATAAGGTAAAAAAAATTCAAAGGCAAAGTCTTCGAATGCTTTTCGATTATTATACTCCCCACCCCACAAAATTACTCTGTTCTATTCAAGTTAGTTCAATTATTCCAATAAGCATTCTGTTCAAATGATTTAAATGACCCCAATGAACAATTTGTTCAAATGATTTAAATCATCCCAATGAGCAATTTGTTCAGATGATTTAATCAGTCCAGTGAACAGTTTGTTCAAATTATTTAATAATTCCAATCAGCATCCAGTTCATATGAATTAAATCATTCCAATGAACATTCTGTTCAAATAACTTAAATCATTTTAGTGAGCAATTTATTCAGATAGTTTAAATTATTCCAATGAGTGGTTTGTTTAAGTGATTTAAATAATTCCAATCAGCATCCAGTTCAAATTATTTTAAATAATTCCAATGTGAGATTTTGTTCAAATGATTTAAAATATTCCAATGATAATTGTATTCAATTGATTTAATTATTTAAATGATTTAAATCATTCCAATGAACATTATTTTCAAATTATTTTAACCAATCCAATAAAGGATTTATTCAAGTGACTTAAAGCATTCCAGTGAGCATAGTATTAAAGTGATTATTCTAGATTAAATTATTCCATTCTATTCAAATAATTTAAATCATTCCAATGAACATTCTGTTCCAATGATTTCAATCATTCAATTGTTGAATTTTTCAGTTACGTTGAACAAATATTCTGAAGTAGCAGGTCGTCCGATTCGTGCAGGAAATTCCTTATGTCGATATAAGATTCCTGCTTGACCACCCAACAAGACCAGTTCCACCTGCCTGCCAATACTGAAAAAACGAAAGTTTCATTTCAAGACGTTGTTTTAGCCAATTAACTTGCATCTGTCAATTTCTAGAAGCTTGTTAGCTTAGTTAATGAACAAGACCCAATTCCTGTGGAAAATTTTTAGACTGGAAAAAGAAACCAATTAAGTGTGTGCCAGGAAAAAATACGTATCTGTATTAAAGTGTAGCCTCTCAGGGACCGGCTGGGGGCTTGTTTAAATTGGTTATTAATTCGTCATCTGTTAGCTTAACGGAAATAATTCAATTACAGAGTCTCTTTCGGCTGATTTTTCGCTTCGCTTCAGCGAATGACTAAATTGGAGTTTTTCAAAAGCCGCTACAACTCGAAGAGTTGAAAGAGGGAGCCCTGAGATCGTTGGCACCAGACCGTATCGTTTAGCAAATTGATCGGCTATCGGATTTACGAAAATAAGAGAATCTTATTGGAAAAAATATCAGTAAGTATAAAAGGAAAAATAACCAACATTTCTCACGCTAGAGGTCTCTGTAATAAGTAAAACTTCACGAACGACAACACTGTCTGACAAACTATTCTGTGAGGGATTCGTTTAGATGAATTCGCCGACTTCCATTTCGCCGACAGTGCTTTGGAGTACGTTAAGGGTAGCTTTCTCTAAATTATTTGTAAACTTTATTAATGATCATGTATCAGCAGAAACTTTTTTCCAGAAACATTATCCAGAAACTTTTATGCGTCTTTGTAACTCAAGGAACTATATAAGAACTGATTGCTGCTCGGTTGGCATCCTAGAAACGGCTTTGATTCGTCAGAATCACCAGAGAACTGTTTCGCATTATCCTTTTCTGTTCTTTTTGGACATAGCTGCTGAAGAGTATGGAATCAAGGCAAGTACTGGTGCTTGACATCACTAGTTGCCTTGATTCTATCCTCTTTACTGGGTTTGTTCCACGAAAACGCAGTGCATTATGGGACGAGAAAGCCACTTAGTTCCTTACCTTTCACAGATTAGCACTCAACTACTGATGCTTATGGACGCGTAGCTGTTGCTTAGCAACAGAATCCTCTTTCACGAGAGGTATGTGGGATAATCGACTGCAGTCTTTGGTTGTGGATCTAGGCCGCCCATTTCTTTTTCTTTTTTTAGGCTTCCATCATCCCTGATATTCACCGTTTTGTTTACACGACATGAATGAGGTAATAGAGAGAAAGAATAAGGATATGGAGCTTCCCTAATGAGCCAGTTAACCAACGTATATGGATGTCATGCAAGAAACCCATTTAAAGATAGTTTCGCATTACACAGACTTTCACAAAACTCTGAGGAACATAATAAGATTTTTTTTTTTCGATTCGCTCCAGGAACTTCGACATTCTATCTCATTTAATTTTTTAAAAAAAAGCAAACTTTTCTTCAAAAGCGTTGGCCTTAGATAAAAAAAAACTCAGTTTGTAGGTGGATTGATCATAGATTAACAAAATAAAGAAAAAATCAATAATATGCCACTACATTTCTTTTTTCGCTTAATATCCAGATTTAAGTTAATTTACAGATGCTAAACTTTATACCATGAAGTTTAGCCTCTGTAAATTTTATTATATTTAGCCTTTTTAGCCTCTGTAATTTTATTATATATAAAATTATGTCCATGGTGGTAATAAATTTCTTCAACGTTTTAAAAACTCACATTATAAAGTTTATAAGGAATTTCTGAAGTAGGGCCATGTAAGGTTTAAGCTATAAGAAGTTGGCCAGATAGATTTGCGAATTTATCGATACTAAATTAAATTAATATTTCTTGAATGTAAAGATAAACTACATAAAATAATCATCTTTCTCTGTTCACATGGTTATGGACCTCTGGTTACATAAATAACACTCAGTAATTTCGATCTGGTTTGGTTAAAGCAATTAATTAATCAGGTCCACTATTGGGTATTTATAACAAGCGAATCTATAACGAAAAAATGTTTTAAATTAATTTGCAGGCAACCTAGTTTAAAAATAATAAATTTTTGATATCTCCAAGTGTATCCTGAAGACCATCACAAAACATACAGAACTAAATCAAAATTTCAAATAACAGACACAATTTATAGGAAAAATTCGAATTAACGAATTCGAATAGAAGACTATGTATGATTTTTCTTATCTAGTTTCTTATTCAGAACGCTTCAAATAATTTTGATTATAATTTTTTACAATAAATCTTTTTGGTAGAAAAGTACACATTGCTAATAAAGAACACGCGATATACTAGACTTATTCAGAGAGCGCGCTCTGAGATAGGCTTTTGTCCATTTTCATGTAATTGCTATTTACCTAAAAAAATCAAACACAATTTAAGACGTTAGCTTCGTTCTTCTACTAGCTGCTTCCTTCGTTCTCTTGCTGTACTCTTCCTGCTCTGAGAAAGGAAAAAAATTCTATAGCGAAATTAGAGAAAATGCGAAAGTTGTTATGTAAGACATATTTACTACAACTAATTGAGGTGTTTTTTCATAATGGAAAAATAATCTTTCGCTTAAGTTCAAATCGCTTTCCGCTTCAAGATTTTAATCGGAGTACGAAAAGAAATGGGAAAGCAGATGGGAAGCAGCACTGTCATTTGCAAACCTTTATTATATACCGGCTTAGCGTTATAATCAACCCAAAATAATGTCAATTACGTATACACGCACACACACACTCATAAAAAAAAACAAGTCGGTATTTTCGGGCATCCTTTCTCCAAGTAATCTCATATTCACTGCATCTTTACAGCGGAAGAAGACATCGCTTGGCTTAATTATCACAGGAGATCTGAGAAACGCGAAGGCATAAGAAATTGTCCGATGTAATTAAGCATTTTTTCAATGTCTGTAATATCACACTACATCATTAACCCCCTAGAAGGATATCCCTGTTAACGAACACCTTTTCTTTTTATTGGACAGTTTAACGACCTATGCTCTCAAAAACATTCCCGATACTAATCGAGCACTAATTAAAAAAAAAAAAAAAACAAAAATGCAGTATGTAAATGAGACAAGGGGTAAAAAATGTTATGGACTCATAACTGAGAGAGAGACAAGGGACCATCACAAAAAATTCCCTTAATCGTTACATGAATAGCTTAGATAATAAAGCTGTTTTAGATTAAAAAATAATTACCTCGTTAAAAAAAATTATTCATTAATCTGTGTAATAAGCTTGTGTTCGTAACAGCTTGCCAGTAGTATTTTTTTTCCCCTCTATTTTACTCCAAGACGAAATTATAATCAGAAAATAATTATAATGTCACAGCCTGTCCAATTATCATAGTTCCTATTTCCAACAATTTCCTTTAATTCCGATTTAAATACAATTTTTCTGGACCCTCTCTGCTAGCGATTATTCCAGTAAATTATTATTTCGAACATTCGAAAACAATTGCTTATCTTGGGCTCTTAAAATAAAATATTTTTTAATTTTATTTTCATCTGTTTCATTAACTAGTTATTAAAGTGGTCGCTGAATGTCGCTGTAGTCAGGTTTCTGCCATTTGTCTCGCTAAGAAGAAACGTATAACGGTAGGTAGTTGCTGTGTGCTTTTTTTTATAAGTTTTTTGTTACCGTTTGGATTTAAAAATAAAAGAAATTTTCTTTGGCTCACATGCCAATTAATAACGATGTTGGTCTGGAAAATATATTAGTTAATTAAGAGAAATTTGAATTCATGATGCATTATAATGGTAATGTTGCAGCAATTTAACTAGATGAAGCATAAAACGAATATGGCAATTATTAGATGGCAATTGTCTTGTATATATTTCCATAGTAATTATAATTTATTTCTTCGCTAAGAATTACTTATTATACAAAACAGTTTTGGGAAGATTCAATAATTTTTTTATTAAAATTAATATTTAAGAAAAGCTAAATTTAAAATGGTGGACTTTACAGTTTAAATAAGTGCGCCTCATAATTAAAATAAAATTAATTTAAGTTCTGTATTTTTCTAATGTGAAATAATATTATTATTATTGCGATATCTTTGAATTTTCTATTTTAAATAAATATTATACCATCAAAGATCGGTACTGATTTCCATTAGCTTCTCTGGTATTTTAAACTCGTTCTGCGCATGTCAGTCAAACTACATCACACTGATTCTCTGCTATTTCATAATTACCTAGCTTTCCTTACAAATTAAGGTTAAATGTGATTCCACTCGGCCTTCCTTTGACTTTTATAGGGAAGCTGGATGGGGATTGAGTTAAAAAAGAAACAAAAAACAGGCGGGCCTTGTAGAAATTCTTTAAACCATTTTGATTACGAGGCAGCGTAGGTGTTGGAAATTTCCCTTGGGATGACAGCGTGCTGAGCCTGGCAAATTTAATTAGCTCTGTTAACCAGAAAAAAGAAAAGCAGTGGTCGGCTCGGACACATAAGAACGCTACTGAAACAAAGGCTCCTTTAATCATTCCAAGAGAGTCTTAAAGGAAGGAAATAAGAAAACAGGCCAAGTTCCTTCGCCCGTCGTCTTAATTATGCAAAATTCTTTGTTTACAAGCTTCCCTGCTGTGTATAGAACTAAAGTTTGGCATGCATCCCTGTTTTCGAACTGACACCCCTCATCACTTTCAACAGTGGTGGACCCAATGTATAACAACAAAAGCCAAAAATCGTATCCATTTTCTCTTTTAAGAACTTTCTGCATTTCACACTCTGACAATTAATCGAGCCCAGTTTTTATATACACGGCGGTAATAAAGTTGTTTACCACCTTTAAAAATTAACTCCAAAGCGAGAAACGGTTTTTTAAATTGTAATCAGCATGTGTGGATTATTTTAAGCAATATAAAAATTCGAAATTTGACCACTAAGGGCAAAAAATGATTAATTTATAAAAATAACACAAAGGTAAATTTTTTCACAAATCTTTAGTGTCTACCATTATTTTCTTATAAGCAGTCAAAGACAAAGCATTGCGTTTTCCACAGCTACCTTCAAATTTTCCGGTGGAATGTTCACTACCTCCAGATGGATTTTGTCCTTAAAATCTGAAAGAGTTGAAGAGAAATATCTATACATATTCTTCCATGACTCTGTAAAAACAGCTAACCTGGTTGGTTAAACATGATTTTCCCTTTACGAAATGCTGTGTTTCAACCTTCAGAATTCCATTCCTATTTAAATGATTGCAATTGGATTATTGCACGATTTTCCTTATCGTTGAAGTAAAGCTATCCGTTCGGTAGTTACTCATTTCAGTCTCAGAATCGCGTTTATGTATTGACGGTACACTGGCACTTCACCAATGTCCTCGTGGGTACCACAGAGATCGGTACCCACGAGGACATTGGTGAAGATTTGAGTCAATGAAGAAACGAGTGTTTGCTCTAGAAACAAATGTAATGGGAGCTCGTCAGGGATTCCAGTATCTCCTGACCTGCCAGATGATGCACCCCCGATTCTTGTGCCAGAAAAGAATAGTCAAGCGCAGACTGCTCTGGTTGAAGGTTATCTAGTTTTATTGGGAGACTCTATTGTCAGGGAAACGGGTATAATTTTTTGTAATAAAGATAGGTGGTCCAGAGCCACAGTGTGTTTGCCAGGAGCAAAATGAATTGAACTAACGACATTAAACTTACACAACCTGACCATCTCTTGGAGAAATATAGGAATATGATGAAAAAATGCCGCGAGTTAGATCAGAATGTGTCTGCAATTCTGCCCAGACACGATAGGAGGGACTATTTACTGAAAGCCTTGTGGAATAACTCATGATTTGAGGGAATCTGCAAGGCTCTAGGGAGAAATTTTTATTAGTGTAGCCCGTATTTACAGGTAGAAGGAATATATTTTGTAGATATGGTATTCATTTGAACAAAGGTGGTTCAAGGATTTTTGCCAATATCACTGAGGATATCCTTAGGGTTCAGGAAAACTGAAAGTTAGGAGGAAGAAGGATAGTTTAGATCCGCGTTTTTCTGATGACATGAGTCAAAGTAATGCTTGCACTCACGTCATGAATTCTTGTTTGTTGCCACAACAGGGTAGCAATGTTTCAAATGGCAGGGAAGATCTTGGGATATAAACCTAAATAACTTCAAGGGATGTGCCAGGGTAGTAAACTATAAAAGTTTACTTAGTCTCAATTGTGTCTACAGTAATGTCAGGAGTGTTGTCATTAAAAGCGCTGAATTTGAACCCCTGATTAGGACAACTAATGCTGATATAATACGGCTAACACATTGGTGCTACCCGTTAATGATGAGTTTCAATACGTTTTGTATTTAGGAAAGATAGAAGGTGTGGAGGGGGTAATGCTTCTTATCAAAAGCAGCCTGAGAGCGAAAGGGCTTTTGCTGAATCTGAAGTTACGTCTGCCAGTATAGAATCCGTGTGGTGTGAGTTAGTCGGAAGCAAAGGAACAATGAGAGTGGGAGTAAACTACAGACCAGAAGATTGTGAAGAATATGAATCTTTACATGCAGATGGAATGGGAAAGCAAGCGTGAATGTCTTATTATGGGCGACTTCCATCTGCCCCAGATTGATTAGAATAAGTGGGAGGGTAACTCACGATGAGGAAAGTTAGAGAAAGTTCTAAGGATGAGAATATTCTTGACCTCATCATTACTAACGATTCAGATGACATCACAGGGCCTAAAGTACAGGAACCATTGTCAGGAAATGATCAATGCAATCGTCAGCGAAGGTGAAGAAAGATGTTGCAGTAGTTAAAGGTAAAGGCAAGGGTTTTAACTTCAGAAGAGGTGACTGACAGTTTAAGGCTCTATATGGCATCTGCGAACTGTGATTAGCATTATCAACTGAACAAGCTGACCCTGGGTGTTCCAAGGTAGGATTGCAAAACCTGACACCTGTCAGGGTAGGGGCTGCCAAGCCTGCGTACGCTGGATCGGATGACCTTGCTAACCCAGCCACACTGCTCGATAGGAATTCGTGACTGCTAATTCATGAATCCTACCTAGTACTGGGTAGGATTCAGTGCCTAAAACCACGCCAACGCCGATTGGAGACTTCACCCAGCACCATCGCTGGGTGTCTTTTCCTCCCATACCTTGGGTTCCTCTTGCCCTTTTCGCCTGGTGGAACTAATGTTCCACTGATAACCAGAGGGATGCCTTAATCTCCATCTCCTCCACCTCTCCTTCATCTCCATCATTTCCTTTTTTCTTGTGTACACCTTGTATTTCCTCCATACGCTACTTTTTTTTTTTTTTTTCCGATCTCCATCTAGGAAGCTTAGGCGACCCTGGCGAAGACCAGCCAGAGAATAAGCAGCCTGGCTACCTCCTAGCACTGTGTGCGAGCAACGTAGGGTCCCGTCAGGGGCCCTGCGACCAAAGCCAGAACATAACAACAGAACCCAACGCAATACTACACACACAACACAAAACACTTTTCTGGCTTTTACAGTGGTACTATATTTCTTCACAAGAGTACTTATGGCGCAGATGTGGTTTTCCAGATGTGGAAAACAAAGAGTGCTTATGGCGCCTGACCCAAACACTATGCTTTAAAGAATTCCAGAACGAGGGGTCATAAATTCAAATTACAGGGCTTGAGGCGTGTAGATTAGATTAGATAAGTTTTATTTTAGCCAGCGAGTACAAGCTGGAACAAATTGCCTTCACAAGTTGAGGCAGACAGTTTGAATAAATTCAAAGGTCAACTGGATGGCTACCTATGTGAGCAGGGAAGAAAATAATTTGTATTTTCTTACGTACTTGTTTTTTTTTTTTTTTCCTATTTCGGCCAGTGCCTAACAACAAGAATTTCTCCACTACAAGAGAAAAAAATATTTAAGTAAATCCCTCATCAGTACAGTGTATTTCCGTGATATTACTGATAGTGTCCTCATTTTTTTTTCATGGCAGTTGAGCTTTTTAACAGTTTAAAAGCCTTGTTTGCAATAGCTAAATGAATAGGATAATTTAGTTTTTTGACCATTTAATATATAATCTTAGTACTGAAAATGTGGCGTGTTGGATGGCATTGAGTTGGATATCGTAGACTGAATTCTTATTGTTAATTAGTGGTGCAGAAGTTGGTTTCGGGCATAGATTAAAGATCGCGTGACAGTTCTAGCTGGTCTGAATGGAAGTGAGACGTCTTCCATAATCGATTTCCATCACGTTTGAGGGCTATCTCGTTCCATCCGTCTCTCTCTTCCAGCAAACAAATCGATCTTCTATCATTGCTATTATCATTGCTTGTAAGGGTAATCCGACATCTTCCGTCCTTCACCGTGCGAGTTATCTACAACTTACACGAACCTTCAAAATTGATTGCGAATTAATTCCGGAGAGGGGAGGAAGGAAGGAGAGGAGGGAGGGAAACGTCAAATTAATTCTAAGGGGGGAACTTTAGACACGAAGCGTTATGCAGCTTTCCTTGAATAGCGAATATGTCGTGTGTAATTTGGTAGAAAAATAGAACGTTCCCTAATATTTGAGGGGGTTAGCGTACCGCTGAAGCTGATCTAATCTTGGAGCAGACATGTGTCCAAGCATCACTACAAACTTTTCTAGTCAGTCAAAGTTTGGTGATGTCCGATCTTAGGGGTCAACAAAACAAGGCATGATGGAAAAGAAGTACGCAGCAGTCGGGTGTCACTGTCTTGTCGATCAGCGCAGGATGATTGATTACTGACCGGTGTGACGCGAAGATCAGAGTCAGTGAAAAAACTAAAAGAAAGTGGAAAGTCTTTTCTTCTCTCTTTTTTTCAGTACTTCGTAATCTTTAACCCTTTGGTGTCAAAATGGATAAATTTTTTTCAGGATTTTAAATAAAATTCTAACTCATTTCAAAGGTTATTTAGACAGCGCTAGATTTCGTAGAATTTGTAACATGGATGAGGAAGGGCATCCATGAATCTGTCATCCATTATGAAATTTCGAGTTCTAATTTTGCATTTTTAATGCGTGTTTATGATCTTGAGGTTTAAATTCGATAAAGCTAAGCGTTAAAATAAATGTAAATCGAATAACTCTAGGCTAAAATGTTTATTTTTCATTTATGATTTAAAAACGTTAGTTAAATCCCCTAAAATATGGCCACTTTCTAAACCTGTTTCAGAGCAATTACTGAAGTCGGTTTTTTCTTTGTTACTATGGGGTCTGAAGCGCCATCTACCGTAAGGAACGAACAAAAGAAATACAATTCAATCATCTATCATGGTCGCTGACAGGAGAGGCAGTCCGAATCAGTGAGGAGAGAGAGAGAGAGAGATCAAGTCCATGCGCTTTCATGTCTCGCTTTATCGAACTGCCAGACAAACTTGAAGGATGAGACTCAGGAACATCCCACATTTAAACTTAATGACCTAACCATTCGAAGTGACAACTGGTGATTTGCATTCGCGAACACGACAACCCAGCCAACGTACTGATCGCTTCATAAAACACTTCTAGATCAGAGATGTTGGAGGCAAAATTCTCTCCGTTGAATTTATTGGAAAATTCAAAAAAGCATCAGCAATGCACGACATGTCAGAAAAACACGATGATAAGTTGATATTAAATCGAAATCTTGGATAGAAGTTTGCATTTTGGATGCGTTGCAGATTAAAACATCCACCGTTAACTAAAATATGACATGAGTTCGCACAATGACCTGAAATAAATCCCAATTAATAAAAGTAGTAAGATTTATTTCCTTCAATTCTGTCACGCATAAGTCAAAACCTCCATTTTTTTTTTTTTTACAGGTAGAATATCAGTCATTTTATGCCAATAATTGGTTTATAAATCTTTAAATTACTGATAAGAGTTTAAAAAAATTCAAAGATTATTAATTTTGTATAAAATAACATTATGTATTTCGTGATATTATTATTAAAAAATATTTCTTTTTATAACTAATTCAAAGAGTTGCTAAAACCCGTTGAAAAATTTGGATGAACTGGAACTGGAACCGTCTGTGTGAAGTGGAACTGGAAGTGGAACGCCGTGTTCGGGGCCAGGACAACATGCCCGCAATTAGTAGCTGAATTAAGTGAATTGAGAGATGGTGGAGAAGGGGTATTTTAAAAAAAAGTAGAAGTGCTGCACAAAATTATTCAAACGTGAAAACTCCGAAACGGACAGCTTTTGTTTTCTATGAGCTGGAACTTTACCCGTGTGTGAAGTGGAACTAGAACTTCAACCGTCTGCGTGAAGTGGAACTGGAACGTCCAGTTTGGGCTCAGGATAACATGCCCGCAATTAGTAGCTGAATTAACTCAGTTGCGAGAAAGGAGAGTGGGAGGAGCAGTTGTATTAAAAGAGAGAGAGAGAGAGAGAGAGAGAGAGAGAGAGAGAGAGAGAGAGAGAGAGAGAAGCAGAAGTGCTGCATAAAATTATTCAAACGTGAAAACTCCTAAACGGATAGCTTTTTTCTATGAACTGGAACTTCAACCGTGTGTACTAAGTGGAACTGGAACTTCAACCATCTGTGTGAAATGGAACTGGAACGGCGTGTTTGGGGCCAGAACAACATGCCCGAAATCAGTAGCTGAATTAACTCAGTTGCGAGAAACGAGAGTGGGGGGAGCAGCTGTATTAAAAGAGAGAGAAGTAGAAATGCTGCACAAAATTATTCAAACGTGAAAACTCCTGAGCGGACAGCTTTTTTTCTATGAACTGGAACTTCAACCGTGTGTACTAAGTGGAACTGGAGCTTCAACCGTCTGTGTGAAGTGGAACTGGAACGTCGTGTTTGGGGCCAGGACAACATAAATAAATAAATAAATTTTCTGTTTATACTCCGGGACGACCAAACGGTCAGAGGAGTTTACAAGATACATAGAATACAAGAAACAGCACCGTATTCAGCAGTCACGGGCTTGAACCCCGGTCACTCAAGGCACGTGTACTTATGCACCCGCGCGCCTGACCACTAGGCTACGGCGGCCATTGCCCGAAATCAGTAGCTGAATTAACTCAGTTGCGAGAAAGGAGGGTGGGGGAGCAGCTATATTAAAAGAGAGAGAGAGAGAGAAGCAGAAGTGTTGCGCAAAATTATTCAAACGTGAAAACTCCTAAACGGACAGCTTTTTTTCTATGAACTCGAACTTCAACCGTCTGTGTGAAGTGGAACTGGAAGTGGAACGTCGTGTTTGGGCCCAGGATAACATGCCCGCAATTAGTAGCTGAATTAACTCAGTTGCGAGAAAGGAGAGTGGGAAGAGCAGCTGTATTAAAAGAGAGAGAGAGAGAGAGAGAGAGAGAGAGAGAGAAGCAGAAGTGCTGCCCAACAATTTTGTTGGGATATCAGAGGCAAATATTGTTGGGATATCAGAGACGTGGTGTCACACAGATATAAGGGATGCAGAACTGCAATTTGGGGAGTACAACGTCTACAGAAAGGATAGACTGGATAGGAAGGGAGGAGGGGTTATGCTATTAGTTAAGAAACACATAAAAACCAAGGAAGTGAAGCCAGTCGACATAGCTGGACAGTGCAGTGTGG
The DNA here is from genome assembly GCF_048544385.1 of Mastigoproctus giganteus. Taxonomy (NCBI): domain Eukaryota; kingdom Metazoa; phylum Arthropoda; class Arachnida; order Uropygi; family Thelyphonidae; genus Mastigoproctus; species Mastigoproctus giganteus. The sequence goes on along the minus strand of NC_143586.1, from coordinate 19,122,638 downwards.
AGTCAGTTTAGTGTGACATAAACATTGGGAGATCAAAATTGAGAGTAGGAGTGTGCTATAGGCCTAATGACTCTGATGAGTATAATAAGGAACTGTACAGGGAAATAGAGTGGGCCAGTAAATCAGAGTGTCTTATAATGGGAGATTTTAATTTCCCAGATATTGACTGGAATTTGGGGGCTGGTTACTCACACACTAGCAGGACTTTTGTGGATTTATTGGATGATTGTTTTCTACATCAGCATGTTCGGGAGGCAACTAGAGGGAGTAATACTCTTGATTTGATTATCAGCAGTGATTCTTCATGCATTAAGAATCTGCAGATAAATGAACCACTAGGTGGCAGTGATCACAGTGTGCTGAAGTGGGATTTACTCAAAGAGGTAACTACCATTAGGGGTAAAGGGAAGGGTTATTGCTTCCGTAAAGGCGACTACGATGGACTGAGACAGTATTTAAATTCTATACAGTGGGACCAACTGATGATGTTACCAACAGCAAATTCAAAATGGGAAGCATTCAAAGAACTTATCTTGGAAGCTACTAGGCTTTACATACCAACTAAGAAATATTGTTCAAGGTTTAGGCCAAAATGGATGTCAGATGAACTAATGAGGCATATGGCAGAGAAGAAAAATGCATGGGATACATACAAATTAACACATGACACAGAAGCCTATGATAGATACAAGTTGATATGCAACCAAGTTACAAAGGAGGTTAGGCAGGCGAAGGCAGATTACGAGAAATCCTTGGCAAGGGATGCAAAGAAAAACAGCAAAGAGTTCTTTACTTATGTAAACTCTAGAAGGAAGGGGATGAATCAGATTGGTCCACTTGATATTGATGGGTCAAGTGTTGATGATCCTGCTCAGGTAGCTAACAGACTAAATGAATATTTTGCATCGACATTCACACATGAGGAGTTATTCAGCGAGGGGAATGCCAGAAGAGTATTCAACTCTAGCAGTAAGCTACAGAATCTTGAAATAACTGGGAGTAAAGTGGAGGAGAAATTGTTGAAGATAAACACAAGAAAGGCACCCGGGGTGGATGGGATCTATCCAGTTATATTACAGGAGGCAGCAAAGGAAGTAAGCAAACCCTTAGCCATAATTATGAGAGCTTCCTTGGACTCAGGGGAGGTACCCATACACTGGAAATGTGCAAATGTGACCCCAATTCACAAAGGAGGATCAAAGGCTGACACAAGTAATTATAGACCTGTGAGCTTAACTTCTGTTCCAGAAAAAATTAATGGAGGCACTGGTTAAAGAAGCACTGCAGGATCATTTAGACAAGACTTCAGTTATAGCTCAGACACAGCATGGTTTTGTTAAGGGGAGGTCTTGCCTGACCAACTTGATTGGATACTATGATGCAGTCACAAAAGAACTGGATGCAGGGAATAACTTTGATATTATATACTTGGATCTTAGAAAGGCTTTTGATACTGTTGCACATGGAAGACTGCTACACAAATTGGAGCAGTGTGACATTGGAGGCAAATTGCTGCTATGGATAAAGGGGTGGTTGAGGGGGAGAAGACAGAGAATGGTAATCAATGGACACTGCTCATCGTGGACTAATGTTATTAGTGGAGTCCCTCAGGGCTCACTGTTGGGTCCATTATTGTTTTCTGTATTTATAAATGATATTGATGATTGTATATCAAGCTTAAGGTCCAAGTTTGCAGATGATACAAAGGTTGGCAGGGTTGTCAAGGACACTACTGACACTATGCTGCTGCAACAGGATCTGGAAAGGTTGAGCAGATGGGCTGAGAGGTGGCAAATGAAGTTTAACATTGACAAATGTAAAGTACTACACATGGGAAACAGCAACCCCAGAGCAACGTATCAACTCTGTGGTACTACACTGACAGTGGTAGAGAATGAAAGGGACTTGGGGGTGGTTGTGCAGGCAGATATGAAGTTCTCTGAGCAGTGCAGACGGGCTGCAAGAGTAGCTCATGGAGTATTGTCAATGATATACAGGAATTTTTCCAGCAGGGATAAGGAGGTGATTATTCCATTGTATAAGGCGATGGTCAGGCCACACCTAGAGTACTGTATACAGGTCTGGAGGCCTCATTTCAAGAAGGATGTAGAGCTGCTGGAACGAGTACAGAGAAGGGCAACAAGATTAGTGAATGGAACAGAGGGGTGCTCTTACGAAGAAAGGCTTAAGTTTTGCAAATTACAGTGTCTGGAGACTAGGCACCAGCGAGGTGATCTGATAGAGGTGTATAAAGCCTTGAATGGTTTAAGCATGCTCAATGCTGATGGGATTCTTCCTCTAGCTCAGAAAAATCACCTGAGAGGGCATAAATTCAAATTGAGGAAAGACAGATGTAGGATAGACGTGCGGAAATTTGCCTTTAGCCAGCGGGTGGTTGGTTGGTGGAACAGACTTCCATCCTTTGTGGTGGAGGTTGATAGCCTAAATAAGTTTAAGGCTCAGCTGGACAGGTATTTTGAACGAACAGAGGGGTGAAGTGGAAGTGGGTTTTTTTTTTTTTTTTTTTTTGGCTGATGCTGCATAAGCTTGCTTTCTTGCATCAAATGCCTCTACTAATGCTAATGCTAAATTATTCAAACGTGAAAACTCCTAAACGGATAGCTTTTTTCTATGAACTGGAACTTCAACCGTGTGTACTAAGTGGAACTGGAACTTCAACCGTCTGTGTAAAGTGGAACTGGAACATCGTGTTTGGTCCCAGGATAACATGCCCGCAATTAGTAGCTGAATTTACTCAGTTGCGAGAAAGGAGAGGGGGGGGGGCATCTGTATTAAAAAGAGAGAGAGAGAGAGAGAGAGAGAGAGAGAGAGAGAGAGATGCAGAAGTGCTGCACAAAATTATTCAAACGTGAAAACTCCTGAACGGACAGCTTTTTTCTATGAACTGGAACTTCAACCGTCTGTGTGAAGTGGAACTGGAACGTCGTGTTTGGGGCCAGGATAACATGCCCGCAATCAGTAGCTGAATTAACTCAGTTGCGAGAAAGCAGAGGGGGGGGGGGGAGCAGCCGCATTAAAAAAAAAAAAATAGAGAGAGAGAAAAAAAAAGAAGTGCTGCACAAAATTATTGAAACGTGAAAACTCCGGAAGAGAGAGTTTTTTTTCTGTGAACTGGAACTTCAACCGTCTGTGTGAACTGGAACATCGTGTTTGGGGTCAGAACAACATGCCCGCAATTAGTAGCTGAATTGAAAGTTGCGGGTGACGAAGGAGTATTAAAAAAAGAGAGAGAATTGTGCACAAAATTATTCAAACGTGAAAACTCAGGAACGAAAGTTTTTTTTTCTATGAACTGGAACTTCAGCTGTCTGTGTGAAGTGGAACTGGAACTTCAACCGTCTGTATGAAGTGGACCATGACAACATGCCCGCAATTAGTAGTTCAATTAACTCAGTTGAGAGGGGGGGGGAGCAACCGTATTAAAAGAGAGAGAGAGAAAAAAAAAAAAAACATACAAAAAAAAAAAGTAAGCGCTGCACAAAATTATTCAAACATGAAAACTCCGGATCGGGCAGCTTTTGCGAATCAAGGAGACAATCGTCTCAGTGGCGTTCCGAAATTTTCTTCTATTCCATCTATTTTTACTTTTCATTCATTCATTTCTGTATGGGCGTACTTAATTTTTAAAGTTTTCTGGTCATTTTCGACAAGAATAATTATCGTGCAACACAAAACGTTACTAAATAAATGGTGTCTTATAATGTTTTGTTTATTGAAGAATATCTTTTATATTTTCAAGTATTATCAATTTATTCAAAATACCTAATATATTTACTACTTTATTTAATAAAAAAAATATATTAAATAATCATTAAGTCATACTTTAACTAAAATATCCAATCGCTTGAACAATCCAACCAATCAAAAACAAACTTGAAAGATACTAGAGATCAACATCCACTTAATTCTTTTCCTCTGTCTCGCAGCTGCAGACATTTTGATTCTTTTCAAGAGTGAAAGACAAAAGCTCATAAAAAATAAATAAAAAACCCATCTTCCTGCTTACTTAAGAAATTAAACAACATAATTCACTCCTCTCCTGTTGTGAAATCAGCGTAATACGATCGCTGCTGTTGTGATGACAGTGTGTTGGTTACTATGGAGCAGACAGGGATGCTGCTGTCAAGCATCAAAGATGCAAACTGGAATCGTCGATGACAAATTAATTAGGTAACTGTCACGTGTATAGCCACCATCAACTTTGCGCCGTTACAAATTCCCAGTAGGTTTCTGCAAGAATAAAGCTTTGTCCAAAGCTAATTAAACGTCATCTCCGCCTTTGTGTGACAAACCAATTCTGCCATCTTTCAGGAGATATTTATCTTTGATATGTGATGTTTATTTAGGTCATTAAATGAGGGGATTTGTTAACGGTATACATTTCACTCTACCAGGAATTACTTTTAGATTGTGGCTGAATCAATTTCATTTGTATTGAATTTGACATCTGAATTCATCAGGACTAATTTAGCATTGCTAAACAATGCGTAGCCACGGATTAATTATATCAGGATACGAAGCCAACTTTCCTCCTCCCTCCCAATCCTTCCTGATCACACGCTAGAATAATTAGATGCTGGTTTGCAAAATGTATTCTTACTACAATAGGGAGATATATAAGTATTTATAAATCCTCTGTAGCAAATAATTTCTGAAACTACACTGCTTGACAAAATTAACAGAACACGTGGAAAACGTGGTGTAAATCGTGCAGCTTGCGATGAACCGGGAAAATATTCGATATGGTGGTGTACCATAGAATAACAATGAAATGATAAGACAGCGAGAAACTTCGGACAGGTATAAGGGACATTTATAGGAATTGTATAAGAATTACCAAAAAGGTTACATTACAGAAGTTGATAAAAGATGCTCGAAAATATAGTGACATGACATCAGTACGGCTAAATAGGCCTGACAGCGGTGAACCATGCTCGATATAAGGCTGTCTGTAAGATTCTGTGGCAACATATCCCATCCTTCTACCAGCACAGACCTTAGCTCACCAAGTGATCAAGGAGTTCGCTGTAGGTGCGGAACGTGACGCCCAAAGGTGTCCTACACATGTTCAATCGGATTTAAGTCTGGTAATCGTGCTCGCCACGGCAGTCGTTGGATATCTTCAGTTTAAAGATACCACTTCAGCTGTACGTGCAATGGCGTTGTCCGTGCAATGGCGCACCAATAAAAAGTTGCACATAGGGTTAGAGCATCTGTTCTCGGTACCTCTGCACACTTACGGTATCCCTATCAAAAACATGAAGAGAGGTGTGGTTGTTAATCATTATTTCGCCCCATATGAGAACACCGCCTCCACCGTGTGTCCCTTTCTCTGACGTTGGAGGGATGGTACAGCAGTCCTCGTTATCTCCAGATGAAACGTCTAGAATCTGTAGGCTAAAACAGGACTCATCACAGAACAGAACTGTGTCCCATTTGTCAGGGCTCCAAGTCACATGTTCATAGCACCAGTTTCGACAAGCCCTGTGGTGGTTTGTCCTTAATGGGATCCAAACCAGTGCGTAGAGTTCACTTGAATTGAGCCTTCTTAACACAGTCCGGTTGGAAATGTTTTTACCTGTGGCCTCACCAATCTCAAGAGACAGTTGATGGCAGGGCATCATAGGGTTCCGTGTTACTGTTAGAGTTAGATAGCGATCTGTTCTGGTTGACGTAGCCCTTGGGTGACCTTGGCCAGCTCCTCTTGTAATGGTTCCTGTCTTTGAAACTACTTTCATAATGCTGAGACGACACTGCGTGACAGATTAAGCCAACATGCCACCTCCAATTGCCCAGCTTCAAGTCGTCCAACGGCCCGCCATCTCAAAGAATCATCTCTAAACGACGATGACTTGCATTTTGAATACTGCAAATGTGGCTATCCCACTGAACAAGCGAAAAAAAAAAAAAAAAAAAAACGAGAATGAAATGATGTGGTCGCAACCCACGTTTTTATAGGCATGATAATTTGCATAATTTGCGGCTCTGTAATGTTGTAGGTAGATTTTTATTGGATATTCGAAATTTGCATGCTGGGATATCTATTATACCAAATATTCACCTTCGTGACACTGTTCATAATAAAATATTCACGAAACGCATTTTGGTCTGTTAATTTTGTCAAGCAGTGTAATTGTATTTTTCCTCTCGAACAGTTTTATAGATGTTTATTTTTAATAATTCTGTAATTTCAAATAATTTTTTTAAACATAAAACAAATCTTGGTAAAGGCATTAAAAAGACCGTCCAATATTGAGACAGTGTCATGTATTCTTACCAGCGTATATAAAGCAAGTCAAATACCATCTGATTGCAGAGAACAGTGTCTAAAGTGTACCGGGAATGGCCAACAACCAGAAAACATCCAGCCAAGGCAGACTACTGGTTTGCCTTTGTCCGCACCTTCATGTATTCCACTCGATAACTGTTACTTCCAGATTGCTATGTCATATTAGGCATGGAGCACGGGGGTGACTTTACCATACTTTATTTGCCAGCTGAATGACTGGATTTCAACTCAACTGAGCATCTGTGGAATAAGGTGGAGCTGGCTGTTCGCGGAAGGGATTCGCAACGTTCAATCTGAGGCATCTGCTGAATAAGATCGAGTCTGTATTAGCTAACATCCCTGTAGAACTCGTTTTTTCCCTCGTGAAATCCGTGCCCCAACGAATTGAGGTCTGTTCTTAGAGCTGTTAGTTATAAGATTGCTGCACCTAATAAACTGGTCATTCAGTGTACGTGTACCTTAATTTTGTATCCATTTTTAGGCGGTTTAGCATATACAGTATGCGTAATGCCCCTTATTGTCTTGTGTAAGAACTTTCGTTCTTGGGTGGAAAAGACCTTCGTTCGAGTCCTGTCGATGATGTGTGGAATTTTTATGGACCTTTTTCACAACGTGGCTGAGTTGGTCTCATCGCGGTTAGTATCTTTTTTTTTCCTCCCGGAAACTCGGGTTTTTCATCCAGCAAACTGAAAATCGACTACAGAATACAATTTACAGACAATATACACGTAGCAATATGGCCTTAGTTGTTATAATAGTAATAATGACTTCCAACTAATATTATGCAATGTTTATAAATATCCTTTGAGAATTTTGACTTGTACCACTACAGAGTTAACACATTTAAATGTTCCATCTCCAATCCTCACGCCATCTCTTATTTTATCACCGATTCCGCTATCTTTGAATGCAAAGATGTCTTCTTGCTCCTTCATTTCATTTTTTTAAACCCGCCTATCCATTATCATCTCTTCTGCAAACAATGCTTGGAAGTTTGCGGAGATGCCGAACATCCGGCTTCATTCTGATTCGATTAATGAAAATCTTTCAGTGCTATTGTGTGAAGAGAACAGAGATAAGTATAAGCCCTTTATTAAGAAAATGAAGGTCCCGGGTTGCTTTTGTTGCCCTATATCGATTTCCCTTTATTGTTGTTATCGATAATGACAGTTTTAAATGTAAAACATACGAACATTAACGGTAAGACTCCATCTCGCCTTCCTTTTGTATGTGTTTTTCATCAGCATCCGTTCCTCTCATAATACACTTATTCCCATTGAGAATTACCTTCTCCCCCATTCGTCCCCACCCCTCAAAGAGGCTCTCGCGTCTTCGGGAAGGAAATCAATATGTTCCAGTCCAGAGTTTGGTGTTTCTACAAAAGCTTTTATTTTTCAGGTATCAGAACAAAACACTGACGGAATTCTCAGATTTCTCAGTAATCTGATCATTTAATAGATAGGGACTGAAGAAAGGGAGAGATACAACACAAAAAAATAAATAAAAAAGACATATATATATATAGTCAGTGATCACTGAATTATGACCAACCCACTCGACATCTGGTCGGCTGTCCCCTGTCTCCTAACTTCAGCTTCGTGGAGGCGCGCCAGAAACTCCAGGACGGGTCTCGCACAGGACTTTCCAAAAAATTCTGGAGAGGTCCAAAAGAAACATTGAATAGAAGAGGAAATAGTTGGTGAAGAGTGGCTTAAAATGGAGAGGGGAATAGTAGACAGAAAAGAAGGGGAAGAAAGAAGGATGCATCCACGCTCCTAAAGCTACTGGAAAAAGTCCTTCCGCATATAACACGCCATCTTCTTCCACAACCATCAAAGCAACTCCATTATGTTCTCCCTAATAGATCATCTGTCTCCAACCTTCTGGCAGTCCAAACGGCAATTCTAAATGCATTTGAGGACAGATCAGAAATGGCGGTTGTTTATGCCGATATCGAAGCTGCTTTTGATAGCCTCAACATCTCAGCCCTTCTGAATCTCCTAACCAATTTCTTTCGGATCAAAGGTGACGTTTTCGCTTTTCTGCACTCGCTCCTCTGGAATAGAACAGTGTACCTCACTCATCGCAACCCCTCCTATACCCGACCCATCAATGCATCAATAGTCCAGTCCAGTGAGCAATCAGTCTGTATGTGTCATTATAGGTGCTGAAGTTTGAGATCATTGTCTTTGTAGATCAATATGAATAGCAGAGTCTGCCAGTTGGTATGCACTGGCAGACTTTGGTGAGGTCTACCAGCAGCTCTTAGGAGATCATGTGCAACCTGCCATGTTGCATGTTTTCCTGGACAGAAACAAGATCTTCTAAGACGATAATACGCCGTGTCATCAGCCCCTACTGTGCGTGAGTGTTTCGAGGAACGCAGTAAAGTTATCACCCATCTTGGTTAGCCTCCAAATTCGCCTGACCTTAATAAAATTGTACATCTGTGGGATATTTTGGAATGGGAAGTGAATCGTATGGACACGCAACAGGCATCTATTCGGACTCTGTGGAAGGCCTTGCGGGCAGCATGGCTGCAGTTCACTATGGACATCTTCAGACATCTAGTGGAGTCAATTCCTAGTTGTATAGCGGCTATTATCCATTCGAACGGTGGCCCAAGCGTTAGGTAGGTGGTCATAACTCAGTGTATGTACAAGGGGGTATCAAAATATTTTCCCCTGGCCATCTGTTTATTCTATGAACGTTATGTTTTTAGAGTGCATTACTTGTTAGTCTAGTAATATATGCTAGAAGTATTATTGCTCTAACGCTTATGTTTCTTTCATTACAGAGCTTGGGTCTGTGGATAAAGTTCAATATCGATCCATTATCAAATTACTGGTTTTACAAGGCAAACAGCAAAGGATCCATGAAGAGATGTCTACGGTGTATGTCCATCGTATGACGTTGGAAAACATTGGTGGAGACAGCTCAATTGCAGCCAGGAAAATGATTAGGAAAGAAGTGGACTACCATTTACTTCTCACCCTGCTGAATTCGTGGACAAAACTGAACAGCTGATCTTCATTGACGGTCGGATAATAATTTAACAAATGGTTGCTGAGACTGGGATAAGCTATGGACCAGTGAAGAGCATAATTCATAATAATTTGAATACGAAAGCGAATGGGCCCTTGGCACTGGTTTCCATGGTGTAGAAGAAGAAAATGCGCCAGTATTCTCTTCTTCTAAACGATGGAAACCAATGCCACAGGCCCATTCGTTCGTATTATGGCATTCATGCATACAGTACTTGTGTTGAACTTTAGAAGTCCATCTCACTAGCCCGGAACGAGCAACATATACGCTTCGCACACAGATGCAAATCGCATCACATCATTCCCAAAGGCTTCCATTATAAAGCTCCCTTCGACCACGCTCGTATGAAACACGCCTGCTTCAACTTCGATCTCCAAACCTTGAAAGTGTGGATTGGTTACCTCCACCTTAAACTACAGAGAGCCGGCTTCAACAAATCCAGACTCATGCAAGAGCTAAGAGGTTTCATCTCCCCATTAGCATTCTCAAAGCTAATTCATACTCTTTGCTGCCAGGCCAACCGTGTGTCCAACGCTTACCGCTCCCGCCAGCAACGTAAGTTCCTTAACCTAATCAGACAGACTCACTCTTCAAGAACGCACACGCATCCTACTGACAACGCTAATTTTGTCCTGAATCTTAGCAGCAACAATTGATCTCCGATCTCGCCTCCGGTATGAAGTTCGCCATTCTACCTTCAAGACCGCCAATCACGCAAATTTCCATGGGAGTGGAGGTATCCTTAGCCCACCTCCCTGAAGAGATTGCTAATAACATACGCGTCAGGACGGCTTCTGTTCTTCAGCGTGCACTACATACTAATCTCAACTTCAGCCACCGACACCACGCTGCTCTTAACTCCATCAACAAAGACACCATCGTCATCATTCCTGCCGACAAGGGACGCCGCACTGTTGTATTGGATCGTTCGAAGTATTTGAACAAGCCTCTCGCCCTCCTACTCGACCATAATGTCTACAAACCTGTACGTGACCCACCCATCAAGGTCTTGGGGCGACTAGAGTCAAAGGTTAACAAGTTGGTTTACGAGTAGTTCAAATCGGGGAAGATCTCAAGATCGATGCGTTGGCAGTTGCATACCACAGGCTGCCAGCTCCCGCAATTTTATGGCCTGCGAAAGGTGAATAAGCCAGATGTCCCTCTCTGGCGCATCGTCTTCTGTTGTAATTCGCCAACCTACGAGCTATCAAAATACATCGCCCTTCTCATAACGCCCCTAGTGGGAAATACTGTCCACACTCTCTCTCCAACAGCAAGGAGTTCCTTCGCCTCATCAAATACCTTACAGTTCCTGACAAACGAGATCATGCCGTCCTTTGATGATGTCTCCCTATTTACTTCCATTCTAGTCCAACAGGTCGTCGTATGTTCCAGACAGCTTTTAGAGAATGACCACAGCCTACTGGATAGAACATCATTATCTACAGAAGATATCTGTGCCGCCTTTAACCTGCGCTTGTCGGGCGGTATCATCACATTTGGCGATTCTCTCTACAAAGAGATACACGACACAGCTATGGGCACCCCTGTCAGCTCTGTCGTTGCCAACATCGCAATGGAGGAGTTAGGGGAACGCATATTCCTGAACCTTCCCCAGTACCAATCACCATGTGGTGCAGGTATGTGGATGATATTTTCACCGTCATCCCCGAGGTTCGGATGCGCCACTGTTGGAGTACCTCAACTCCCTATCCCTATTCATCCAGTTCACTTTGGAATTGGAAGTGAACGGGACACTTCCTTTCCTAGATGTTTTGGTGAGGCGAGTGGGCTCTAGCCTGGAAACCAATGTGCTGTAAGCAATTCACGAACTACAAGTCAGCCCATGCCCCTTGTCATCTAAACAGCTCTGCATGCGCCTTACTCTCTCGAGCTTCGAGCCATTCCAGCTCAGAGGAAGCCAGGTGCACCGATGTTTCTAGAGTAAAGGCTGACCTCACCAACTGTGGATATCCAGCCTATGTGTTAGATAGATACTACAAGCACAAGAGCTTGCAACTCATCTGAGGCCCTCGTCCCCACGTGACAGTGACACTGCTTACCTACCGCTTGTATTCCGTATTACCCGTGTGTCTCAGACTAAGCTCCTCCGTGAGTGCCGCATGAAATGCCTACAACTCCCTGGTAAGAGTCTACAATCTCTGGTCTCGAGATTAAAAACCCCATCGCCCCTCTCTTATGCAGCAGTATTGTATACCAGGTTACTTGCCACGATTGTGGTAGCTCCTATGCGGGGGAAAGCTCCAGACGTCTTCAGGACCGCCTCGCGGAACATGACAGGTCCATCCGCCTGGGTGACTCTGAACACTGCAATCGCAGAATATTTTTGGTCAACTCATCATCACCTCAACCCCAGGCGCGATAGTGAGGTAATCGATCAATATCGACACTACTATCCTTGGGTTAGGTTATTGGGTTTGGGACTATGGTTAGAGTCCCTAAATATATCCAGCTGTCACAAAGTTTTAAATCGTAGTAGAGGTACAAGACTACATTCAATTTTGGAGTCAGTAGTTTTGAAACACGACAAACGCTGGCAGCAATCCCACATGCGCGCCGAGCACCAACAACAATCGCGTGATCTGGTCTAGTGAATGACTGAACACTCGGGTTCATGTACGTGCTCTCCCAGTCATCTGATGACGCACAACATATTTACTATAATTTATTCCATAACTTTATCTATGTTTGCATTTCTGTATGTATGTACCTTTCTTGCTGAGGAAGGGGTTCATTACCCCGAAAGATACTTGTCGTATTAAAATTTATTAAATTTATTTAGTTACCGCTTCCTCTACCGTATTCTCTTCTTCTAAATTTGAATATGAATGAGATCTCAGCACGATGGATTCCTCGTTTTCTCACCTGTCTTTTGGAAGAAAAATGGCAGGCCTGCTGATGTCTTCCACATAACAATTGTTATTAGAAAGCTTTAAAAGGTTGGAAAGCATGATTGGTGAAAGACGGATGTGAGTCAACGTTCCTTATATGGTTAGAGATAATCGGTTACAATTTCTGGCCAAACATAAGTTCGATTACCGATAACGGATAATCGTTGAGCTCCAAGGTTGGTATTTCAAAAAGACGTTATATTTGCAAGCAAGGGAAATTGCTTGAAATATCTTTTGTTGTGTTTAAGTAAAAAGGCTTCGAAATTAAGAAAGAGCTTTTACTCAATTTAACAACTGGAGCAACACAGTACAATAATATATACTGTGCTGCCACTTTATTAGGTACACCCCTTCTGTGCACACAAATGGTTTATCCTACAACGTTGCAAGTCACATGACCACAGTTGTGGATATAAATGCAGCAGAACGACCTCTCTAGTATCAGTTAAGCGTACCAAGAATGGGAAAAAAGAGTGATCTAACGGACTTCGAACGTGGCATGGTAGTAAGTGCAAGACGTGCTGGACAAAGCATCTCTGAAACGGCAGTTCTCCTAACTTTTCACTCACCACAGTTTCAAGGGTGTATCGAGAATGGTGCAACGAACAGAAACATCCTCTAAACGGCACACCTGTGGAAGAAAATCGCTTGTCGATGAGAGAGGTCAGAGAAGGATGGCTAGAATTGTGCAAGCAAACAGACGGGCCACAATGTCGCACATCACGTCACAATAAAACCTTGGTGCGCAGAACAAAATATCGCAACGGACCACTAGTCGCGCTTTGTCGCGAATGGGCAACAACAGCCGACGGTCACATCGCGTACCTTTGTTATCCATGAAGAACAAGAGAGCACGTTTCCTGTGTGCACAGCAACACCAGCTCTGGACTATCAAGGATTGGAAAACAGTTGCTTGGTCTGACGAGTCGAAGTTCCTGGTGCATCATGTTGATGTAAGGCTCAGAATTTGGCGAAAAAAACATGAATCCATGGACACGGTATACTGTGCAAGGTGGTGGGGGAAGTGTTATGGTGTGGGGACTGTTTTCTTGGAAAACGGGTCCATTTATACCCATAGATTCAGGTCTGAATGCCACATCGTTGCTGACCAGCAGGTTACTTCCAGCAGGATAATGCGCCAATGCACAAAGCCTGAATCACTATGGAATGGTTCCAGGAACAGAACAATGACTTTTCCTTGCTGCAGTGGCCGCTCAGTCCCACGGATCTCAATCCTATTGAACATCTTTGGGATGAGCTAGAAAGTGCTGTTCGCTGCAGGCCTACACCTCCGTCGGATCCGAAGAAACTGCGTGACACACTCATGTCTGTATGGTGCTCCATTCCTACACAACGTTTTCAGCATCTTGTTCAATCCATGCCTAGATGAATTCAGGCTGTTTTGTAGGCTAAAGGAGGCTCAACACGATACTAGATAGGCGTACCTAATAAAGTGGCAGCATGGTGTATGTAGGGACATATTTAGGGATTCGTATGTCTTCTCAGTGACTGTCTGCTTGTGTTCCAAGTATTGACTGTACAAAATTCCCTCAGCATCCTGAAAAATGGTGGCCATAATCTTGCCTGAAAGGTTGTATCTGAAATTTTTTGGGTAAGGGACATCCCTTGTTCTTCCATTGCATTGATTCTTTCTTGGTCTCAGAATTTCAGCGATGAGCCCATGCTTCATCACCCGTAACAGTTCTGGAGATGAAAGTTTTAGGATCGCTTCCATAAAGTTCCAAATTATCTTCATAACACTACTCTGAATTGCTTCTGCACAGGGATCAGAAGTCTGGGGACCCACCTTGCACTGACCTTGGCCATCCCCAAATATTCATGGAGGATGGTTATAACTGCTCAGATTTATCACTTTCCCTACAGATTTTGGACACCTTCAAAAGTCTATCATTCAGCACCAGGGTTTCTACGTTTCACATCTCTGGAGTGGTTGCTGTCACAGGCCTTCTTGGACGTGGATCATCTTCGATGGATTCTGCCCCACTTGAATTGTTTTCACCAGAATTTCACCTGGTACTCTGAAAGTGCACCGTACCCATACACAGCCACCATCTTTCATGAATGGTCTTTGACCCATTTCCTTCTTCGATGAGAAACTTGATGACTGAACGATTCTCCAATTTCAGCAAATCCATAATTTTATGGAGGTGTCTTCCTCCTTTCTGTTACAGCAGCACAATCTTAAGATCATAATGGGATCAAAATTAATATGATTCAAATTGGGGTATGTAGGAACATGATAAATCATGAATCATTGAAATATTTTGAACCTATTGAAATATTATAGGGGGATTAAAATAGGCATGATTTTAATTCCCCCTCCCCAGGGGAGTTGTCTATAATACTCAAAGCAGACCTTTTGACTTCACCACGAGTTGCCTCTGTATTGCACTAGTTTTAATGTGAATCAGGTGTATAAGGACAAGACAAAAATTGCTACTTAATTTTGATAAATTTGAAAATTTCAAATTAGTTTTAACTATTTTGTAATTTCAATTTAAAAAAAAATTAATTTATTTATACATCGGGACGATTACATAAGTTCAGGGAATTTATCCTTTTTTTTATTTATTTATTATTATTTTTTTTAATTTAATGTAACGCACGGTGCCCGTGACCCTATATTTAAAATAAATATTTTATAAAAATATAAATTTATAAAAATGTAAAATAAAATAATTCAACACATACACCGGCTGTATTTGTCTTACGTGCAAAACGTGGCCCTACCTCGTAGTACCTCCTTTTGCCTGCAATACAACCTTTGTATGTCTTGGCATGGACTCCACAAGGTGATCTGTGGTAGTGCTGGTATGGATAATTTATCCATTAATCCCACATTGACAGGTGGATTGTTGTAGAATTGAATTCTCTAGCAGTTCCCAAACATGGTCAACTGGTTTTGAGATCTACTGAGTTGGGAAGCTATGGGAAGATGGAGAACTCATTGAAGTGTTCCTGAAACCAGTTAACTAGCTGCTGGACATGTGGCATGACGCATTGTCCTCTTGGTGTCTAGATACGTTGCCATCATCATCTTGATGGGTGACGATAGAAAGGTAGGCATTCTCATCGAACCGTTGATTAACGGTGATCAGAGGATTCATGGCATTCCACTAAAACAGTCCTCAAACCAAACCACCATCGTTTCCATCCTGTGAAACACCAACAGTGCAACCATCCATGTCCCATGGCCGATACGTCCATCAGTAAGATAGAGTTGGAAATGGGATTCATCATCCCAGGCGACAGATTTTCATATTTTGGTTGCCCAGTGTTGATGCTGATGTGCCCTTGCAAGGCGCGGTTTCTTGTGTATCGCACTGAGCATGGTTCCCCAAGATGGTCGTCGATTTCCATAGCCTACATGAGCTCATTTCTGGCGCATAGTCCTCATGGATATTGGTCTTGTTAGTCCTACGTTCCTCTGGGTGGTTAGCTGGGCAACTGTGAGGAGACGAGATAAACGACGTTCACCATGGGCGTCAGCCACACGTGGTTGTCCCACCCCACGTGTGACGTTTGGCTGGTTGTTCGACTGCTGCTGCTGCTGGCTAGTCACTCTAGGATCGTGAAACCACAGAACGATAGCACTTAACCCTGTTGATTGTTGTCGAGGTACTGCCACTTGCGCGTTTTGCCTCCACAATCAATCCATCTTCGAAGTAGGAAAAATCTTGACTCGGAACCATTCTTCCTCGCAGATACTCAAAAACTGACGCCGCGTATGCGAACTAAAAACAGATCAGCCGTTCCCGACTTTGAACCTTCACCAGTATCAGTCCATTCGTACACAAGGGAGGGTGTTGCTAATGCAAAGACAGCTCTGTATATATCCAACAAGTCTTCTTGAACTGTGATTACCGGAAAATTCTGAAAACTGTGCCAGTTTTAAATAGCCTCGACTACAGCATCAATGGTTTAATTAAATTTGACTTATGATTTTAATTTTCATTTTTTATTTGGGGCCCTGTGGAGGGCTGTATGCATTTTAATTATCAAATACAGAAGTTATTATTTTGGGGGGAAAAAACGTGGACTTTCTGCACACCTTAGAAAAGAAGTGCAGAAAGTCCACTCTTCTAACGAATTGGTCTGACGAAAAATCAGTAAATTCTTTTGTGCTGGGGCTGTTTGAAAAGTAAGGCAACAGATATTTTTATGAAGTGAAAGGTCTCACGAATAAAGACACGTGCAACCTACAAGTACACAACCAAAACAAGTGCACATCCTCCACAAGAAGACTATAAAACAAGTTTAATAACAAAACCGGCCACTCCTACCAACTGCAGAGAAAAATCTATCTCGAAACTGGTTTCAGGACTTCTATATACTATCCATCCTACAGTTACAGTGAAAAATTTCAATTCTTTTCATAACAGACTCCATTTCATAGTTCTTTCGAGACAGTGCCCTATAACTTCTGTACAGGGAGTATACTTGAATAGATACATTTGCAAAAATACTCGTACATCAATTTGTAAGTTCTTCGTTTCTTCCTGTTTTTTTTTTTTTTTTTTTCGTGTGGCTTTAACCCCCAAGGCTCTCGAAAGCCATTGATTAAGGAAGCTGATAAAAACTTCCACCCTCTACGAACTTCGAGTCAAAGCGATCGAAGAGTGCAATCAATCTTCTTGGACGTTAATGGAGTCTGTTTTGACAAGTGCCACTACACTTCGTGGTCACTTTTTACGGGCCGTTTGCTTTTCTCTTGAGTGTGTATAAAGACGTACTTTTAAATTGAAATCTCCTAATCCAATTGTCACGAGGCTTTTAGATATAAGGATAGGCCCCCAATAGGCTCATTTTTTAGGAACCTGTCTCAAAAATACTCGTGTAAAATGAGTTTTAAAAGAAGTCCAGAATTATTTATAAAAGAATAAGTTACCATTGCGCTGCTCTAACAAATTTAAGATTTATCTGCGCATTGTTCTTCCATCACAAAATTTGAAATCTTCTAATCTAATTGTCACTCCTCATCAAAGTGGTAACAGCCAGTGAACAGATGGGTTTAACAATTAATGCCAAAAAGACCAAACTATGGTCATTAGCAAAAACACCTCGCCTGGAATCAAAATACGCTGTGGCAACTCCTCCATTGAACAAGCGAGTAGCTTACAAGGCACAGAAATTACAAGCAGAATTGGTATGGCCAAAGAGATCTTTAAGAAACTTAAGAACATCCTCTGTGACACGAAACTGGATTTTCAGAAAAGATATTGAATTGCCAAATGCTACACATGGAGCGCTCTCCTTTATGAATGTGAGACCTGGGTCATGTGGAAGGCAGAAATCAAGAAACTGGAAGCCTTTGAAGTGGACGCTCAGAAGAATGCTCAAAATTCCATGCACAGATGAGGTCAACAATGAGCAGGTCCTTAACAGAGCATGAACCAAAAGAACACTACTGACTATACTGGTGTGCAAAACTTAAGGACCAGTCAGGTTTTTACCTGTAGCTTCTCATAGGAGTGGCCTGGATATGGGAAAAACATACCAAAGGAACCTCGTGAGGTACAGAAATGATGAAGGAAACAACAACGGAAACAAAACGGTACAGAGGGACTTTATTCAAAAATGGCAACATAGCACTGGCTGCTATGATACAGATGCATCACTGCCAAAGATGGAACAAAGGGAAGAGGTGGTCCTCAGTAGGAGATATGGCCACCCCTAATGTCGATGCAGGCTTTGCACCACCTGTCCATACTTAGAACAATGTTGTTGATAAGTTTTTGCGGTAACATCATCCATTCCTCTGTCAGCGCTATCTTCAGCTGGTGAACATTTTCTGGTGGGTGTGGAAGTGGCGCCCAGAGCGTCCCATATGTGTTCGATGGGATTTAGATCCGCGGAACGAGCAGGCCAATCCATACGAACAATGCCCTGACTTTTCAAAAGCATATCAACAGCTGCAGTGCGATGGGGTGTGGTGTTGTCATCCATAAACGCGAACTCTGGGCTCGGGACAAAAAAAAGTAGCTTCATAATATCAAAAATGAACAGGGGGTCTTATGACACAAGAACAATTTCACAAAGCAAGAGACAGAGTTTGTTAGAAAATGTTGGTCTTCAACGTTCAAATTGAACACAGAACCTGAAGTAGAAGAAAAAAAATCTTAATTCTCACTAAGCTTTTCGATATATGAATAGGCATCCAATGGGCAGTACTAACAAATTTAAGACGTTTCTGCGCATCGTTCTTCCATAACAAAATTTGGAATCGAAATCTCCTGATCCAATTTGTCATTAATCTTTTCGATATATGAATAGACAACCAACTGGCTCATTTTTTTTAGGAATCTGTCTCAAAAATAGTGTAAAATAACTTTAAAAAACTCAGAATTATTTATAAAATAATAAATTACCCAATCCTGTTTTAAAGTTCAAAATGTAAGTTTTCAGTGTAAAGTTGTAAACTAAGTATTTTTTAACATCCCAGGTGATGACGTCATGCGCAGTACTAACACATTTAAGATTTTTCTGCGCATCGATCTTCCATCACATACATTTTTGAAAAATGATTTCCACTCGTTTTCAATTTCAATAATTGATTATAATCACTCTCGAAAAATGCAACCAATCAAGAGAATTTATTCAAACCAATCAATTAATTTCCCATTACTATAAAAAGTGCAGAGATTAATACTATAAATTTTTAATTGTGACACTCTCTTAGGAAAAAAGTGGACTGGTCACAGACTAAGCAATTAATATTCATTCCAATCATTAATATTAATTTGGTTAAGGTGGATAGCAACCGTTTTTGTGTCTCTTAATTTTTATAGTTTATAAAACAGATCAATTAATGGTTTTCTAAAGCGTAATTAAGGGGAAATTATTCATAAACTATGGGTGGTCCTTTAAAAAAGAAAATATTTGCTTTTTAAGGAACAAAAACTTTAACTCATTAATAATTTTCCATTCGATGCTTAATTATGTTAATCAGTTATTTTTATAGAATATTTTATAGATAGATTGACAGATAGATTCATTAATAGTTCGCAACTGGGTTGTTTATTCTAAAACATTGATGTCCAAATATCTTTGAATTTCGACTACGAAGGGTTGAAACAAAATAAAGATATCTTTTTCGTTTTTATTTCAATAAAAAAACAATTTTCTTTACAACGATTCTTGGTTATAGAAGAACTCCTGTAAGAGCTACCATTTTGTTCTCCGGTAAGAAAATATGAACTAATACCATAAAGTTTTTTTTTTTCAACTTCTATCTGATTGTCCTTGTTCGCTTTATGGCTTCTCCATGATGTTCCGTGAGCAAGACAACCATCTTAGATTTTTCTCAAATGCAGTTTGTATATAAAGGGGAATAAAGTCAAAAGAATTTACATCTTTTGTTTATTGGATTTTCTTTCGAAAAGACTGTAAAATTTGTCTTAAAAATAGAATTCTGTATGTACAAGTGGCTTCTATGCGTTCCTAAAGTATATTCGTTGTAATGTCCATGAGAATCTCAATGTTTTTGTTGGGTTTCTTTTGTTTATAAATCCTTCTGGAAAAAGGACTGGCTATTTCAAACAAATAGGGCTATCAAAGAGACATCTGACCTACCAACATTTGATTTCCATTTGAGATTCATTTTTTGAAAATATTCAATGGTAACTTTTTGACTGCCCAGCGCAGTAAAAGCCTGAGGCTTCATGGTTAATGCCAATAAAAAAACAAAAAAAAAAATATATCAATTTCTGTGATATAAGGTTGGAAATACTACTACAATATCTTAAAAATTTCAACGATATTCCATGGTAGGGCAGTGGAGATTTACACAAAAGTACGCCAAGAGAACGAAATAAGATGTTTATGCAGATTAGAAAGTGTAATTCCTAATAAAAACATGTGATCTTGTCAACAATTCTGAATATCATCAAAGATAAGCGTGGGAGCAGAAGAGTCCTTTTTGCGAGATATAATACTGGATTGAGTTGTAGAAGGATTGAAATTAATTATCTTTTCCCCGTTGGAAAATTACCTCGAGATCAACAAGAAAGAATTGGTAGTGGATATTCGAGAAGTTGAAGCTGTTTCTGCAGGGCAAGGTTTCTCAAACTAGAAAGTGGAATGTGGTGTGCAATCATCGGTCAGAAATTACCAGTGGAAGAAGGTCATTAATGTATAAGCGATGGGGGAAATTAATATACCACAGTGTTATATTAATAATGGGGAATACAGAATTAGTTGAGAGTTAAAGGGCAGAAAGCCATCTACCATCAGTTACTGAGAGGAGCAAGAAGGAAACTGGATATATAGATAGGAACTTGTTTAGAAGACCTTTTGACAATTACGATCAAAAGCCTTAGAAATGTCAAGAAAAACTGTTTGAGGTTTATCAACTTTTCTATTGAATTTGTCCATAGAGGACTTGGACAAACTCAATAGAATTTGCGACTTTAGTCGACACTAACGGATTCCTTATTGGAGATCTTTGATCGGATGGAATGTTTCAAGATAATCATCTCTCATTTTGAGTGGAGATTAGATATTACCCCAGCTCATATAGAAAATACACTGCTCGACAAAATTTACAGAACACGTAGAAAACATGGTGTAACTCATGCAGTTTGCGATATAGAGAGACAGAATTGGGTATAGTGGTGTACCATAGAATAACAATGAAATGAGGAGACGACGGCGAGAAACTTCGATTAGGTATAAAAGACATTTATATGGGTTGTATAGGAATTACTAAAACGGTAACATTACAGCAGTTGATACAAGATGCTAGAAAATATGGTCACATGACATCAGTACGGCGTATAAGCCCCTCCAATGGCTGAACAGGCCTGACAGCCGTGAACCATGTTCGATATAAGGCTGTCCATAAGGTTCTGTGGCAACAAATCCCATTCTTCCGCCAGCGCAGACCTTAGCTCACTAAGTGATCGAGGAGTTGTCTATCGGCGTGCAATGTGACGCCCAAGAGAATCCCACAAGTTTTCCATCTGATTTAAGTCTGGTAACCGTGCTGTCCACAGTCGTTGGATATGTTCGGTTTCAAGTTATTCCTCTACCATTTGGGCTCTCGGTGTGCATTGGTGTTTTCGTCCATAAAAAGAAAATCTGGGCCAACCACACCCCTAAAAAGTCGCACATGGGGTTCTAGGATCTGTTCTTGGTACCTCTGCGCAGTTACGGTACTCGTATCAAAAACATGAAGAGGGACGTGGCTGCTGATCATTATTCCGCCACACAGGAGAACACTGCCTCCACCGTATGTGTTCCTTTCTTTGATGCTCGAGGGATGGTACCGTATTCCTCGCTTTCTCCAGGTGAAATAACGTTTGGAGTCTGTTTTATCTCCTGAAACTGTGTCCATAGTGACGAGACGATACTGCCTGACAGATTAAGCCAACGTGACGCCTCCACCTGTGACTGCCTGGTTTATAGTCTTCCAGCGGCCTGCCATCTCAAAGAGTCATCTAAACGACGACAACTTGCCGTCCTGTGTACTGGAGATGTGGCCATCCCATTGAGCAGGCCAAAAAACGGGAATGAAGTGATGTGGTCCCAACCTGTATTTTTATAGGCAGGAGCAGTAGTAGCGGCATGTGATGCAAGAAAGCAAGTGTATGAGCTTATGCAGCATCAGCCAAAAAAAACAAAAAAAAACAAACACACCATTCCGTCCTGTGCAGGAGGGAATGGAACGCCTGTCCAGTTCCTCCTTAAATTTATTCAACCTATCAACTTCCACAACGACAAATGGAAGTTTGTTCCAGCAATTAACCACCCGCTGGCTAAAGGCAAATTTCCGCACATCTATTCTACATCTGTCTTTTCTTAATTTGAATTTATGCCCCCTTCGGTTCGTAATCTGAACAAGTGGAAGGATCCCATCAGAATTCAGCGTGCTCAACCCATTCAAGGCCTTATAGACCTCAATCAGATCACCTCGCAGGTGCCTAGTCTCCAGCCACTGCAATTTGCAGAACTTAACCGTTTCTTGGTAAGAGCAACCCTTTTTCCATTCACTAATCTTGTTGCCCTTCTCTGCACTCGTTCCAACAGTAATACATCCTTCATAAAATGAGGCCTCCAGACCTGTACGCAGTACTCAAGGCGTGGCTGACCAATGGACCAAAGCAAAATTCCTATATATCATTAACAAAACCCCATGACCTGCCCTGGCAGCCTGTCTGCATTGCTCAGAAAACTTCATATCTGACTGTACAATTACTCCCAGGTCTTTTTCATTTTCTATCACCTTAAGTGTAGTACCACACAGTTGGTATGTTTCTCTAGGATTACTTCTACCCATATGCAGTACTTTGCATTTGTCAAGGTTAAACTTCAGTTGCCACTTCTCAGCCCATCTGCCCAAATTATCTAGATCCTGTTGCAGTAACACACTGCCATTACTGTCATTAACAACCCTGCCAACCTTTGTATCATCTGCAAACTTCGACATTAAGCCTGATATACCTTCATTAATATCATTGATAAATATACAAAACAACAGTGGACCCAACACTGAACTCTGTGGGACCCCACTAATAACATTAGTCCACGAAGAGCAGCACCCATTGATTACCACCCTCTGTCTTCTCCCACTTAACCATCCTTTTATCCATTGTAGCAACTTACCTTTAATACCATTCTGCTCCAATTTGTACAATAGTCTTCCATGTGCAACAGTGTCAAAAGCTTTCCTGAAATCCAAATATATGATATCAAAATTATTTTTTGCATCCAGTTCCTTTGTAACCACATCATAATATCCTATCAAATTTGTCAGACAAGACTTTCTCTTAGCAAACCCATGCTGTGTTTGAATTATTGCTGTAGTCTTGTCTAGATGATCCTGCAATGCATCTTTAACCAGTGACTCCATTATTTTACCCGGAACAGAAGTTAAACTAACTGGTCTGTAATTACTCGTGTCACCCTTCGACCCCCCTTTGTGAATTGGGGATACATTTGCACATCTCCAGTCCGTGGGAACCTCCCCTGAGTCCAAGGATGCTCTCATAATTATGGCTAAGGGTTTGCTTAGTTGCTTTGCCGCCTCCTTTAATATAACTGCATAGATCCCATCCACCCCAGGTGCTTTTCTTACGTTTAACTTCAACAATTTCTCTTCCACTTTGCTCTCAGTTATTACAAGATCATTAAGCACCCTGCTACAATTTGATAACCTTCTGCCATTTTCAAACCTTAATAACTCCTCATGTGTGAATGTAGATGCAAAATACTCATTCAGTTTGTTTGCTATCTGAGCAGGATCATCAACAGTCGAACCATCGATGTCAAGTGGACCAATCAGATTCATCCCTTTCCTTTTAGAGTTTATATAAGTAAAGAAATTTACATATTTCACGATGACTGCCATCCGTCCCTGAAACCCACAACACCCCTCGTTCCAGGTCGTTACTTATGCTAATAGAAGTTGTGCAAGAATGACCTTCACCTCTGCCTGCGGCTACTGTTAAACTATTAGTCCTTGTATACCCCCAAGCTAGCAGTTTTCCGACCCACCTAACACTGCCTCGATAGCATCAGCAAATATTCTTGCCTGCCATCTCAAAGAGTCATCTAAACGACGACAACTTGCCATCCTGTGTACTGGAGATGTGGCCATCCCATTGAGCAGGCCAAAAAACGGGAATGTAGTGATGTGGTCCCAACCTGTGTTTTTATGGGCAAGTATAATTTGCATAATGTGCAGTTCTGTAACGTGGTAGGTCGATTTCTATTGGATAATCGGAATTTGCATCCAGGATGCCTATTATATAAAATATTTTCCTTTGGTGACACTATTCACAATAAAATATTCATGAAAAACGTTTTGTTCTGTTAATTTTGTTCGGCCGTTTAATATATCCATTGGAATTTCAGCAACCTCTTGTCGGATGGACTCTTTCAACGATCTGTAGCCATGCTGGTTTTCAAATCAATGACACACCGTTCCTCAGATAAAAATTACCAAAAAGACCTACAATGAGATAAAACCACGCCAACCTTTCCATGTGGGCATAAATGTTGTCTCTTTCCCCGGCAATTGCGGATGAACACTCTCCCATTTAGTAGAAACTGGGATTCTTCAGTCCTAGACACGTCCAACAACCATTTTCCTCCGTTCTGCGTTTGCAATAATCCCTCATTGCTATGCAAATCTCACGCTGAGCCCTCATGCTGGCAAAGACATTCATTCAAATTTTAGTTCATGGACCTTGAAGGAATGTAGTGTATTCCGTCGTCCAAAGCATCCCAGACACGTTCTGTAGGGTTTAAGTCCCAGGATCTGTACTCAATCTCTGAATATCTTCACTGTCCACACCCTTTTTCCCATCTGAATCTTGCTATTGTTTGGTGCCTTTAAGCTTATTTTCAGTTTTTTTATATTTCGTCTCACGTGATGGAAAATATCTAACTTCATTAATTTTTGCAAGTAAGTGTATTTTTCAGCCTTTTTTCCTTGGTACTGCTGTTGGAGGAAATCTTACTACCCATGAATCGGCATAAAAGAGAATAAGGCTAGGACGATCTCCTTCCACAACGGTGGACAATGATGGTTGCAACAAATGTAGTTCTTCATTTCCTCAATGTCATGATAGGATCATCTGCAATCGATATTCCGAACACTGGAATTGGATGATCCCTACCACTGTATTCACCAGATTTAAATCCACGATTTAATCCATGAAAAAATAAAGAGGATTATTTCTGTTCGTTATCAGCGTAATTCGGCTGAAAAACTGGAAGTTGAAATCGCAAAGATGTGGAGAGTATTACAGAAGAAAAAGCCAAGGTATTTTCTTCTGTAATCTTCTTCGGAAATCGCATATTGAAAATGTTTTCCAATAAATAAAATCTCCCACGCCTTATGAGCACTGCGGCCACAGAAGCAATGTTGTAAGCGAAATACTCCAATAAATATAAGACATTCAAACCAGAACGTCCTTTTTGACGAGCCCCTATATGCAGAACGAAATGAATATGCATTCAAAGAACAAAATCCAAAAGGCAATTTATGTTTCCTCTGTTGAAAGGTATTGGCATCAAAGGGATTGAAGACAGTTATAGATGCGGGCGAATCTTTGCCTTACGATAAATCAGATGTGGGGAGAATTATCTGTCTAAAGTGGTTCCAGTTTACCTTTTTTTATCTATCGAAAACACTTAAACCTCAGCGGGGATTGCAATCAAAACCCCGAAAACACATCCTCCCCAGATGACAGGGGATAAATAAGCTCGCTTTATCTTTAAGTAAAGAGTGCACTTTCCCCAAGAGACATCATAAACCAAAAGGATATCTTTCGACTTTACCTTGCAAGGACCTGAGACTTATCCGATAGCTATTCATATGATGCTGGAAAGAACAATAAATTTATCCTTCGATAGCCCAAAGAGCAGTACATAACTCGTCGATCGCTACAAGAAAATCAATGCTACCAACCCTTCGCTTACTGGAGACTGCTTATTAGCTCAAAGAAAAGTCGCTTTCTTAGTGGCTCTAGAAAAACGTGGAACTGTGGAGTGAGGTGGAGAGGTTAACCTTACGTAGAAGTATGGCAAGATATGGAGTAATAAGCTGCCTTGCCAAAATATTAGACCATCGGGATAAAGATGAATCTTTCAAGTGATAAAAAGGATTTTATTTGTTGACAAAATTTACCATAGATGGCTGATACAGAAGCCAAGGAGGTCATAAAGCAGGCAGCAATCGAGAAATCTGCCAACAGCTGGCTCTACGATTGGTAACGCGAATGTCTTCAATCCTTGTAATATCAGAAACCTCCACTTTCCCTATAGATTAGTGTACTTTTCTCAAGGCGCACAAAGCGCCTTTGGTCTTGGTCAGTTATTCTTGGTAAGTATCCTGAGGTGACGCAGTTATGGTTTCAGAAGAACTCATCTACTCATGTCTATTATGTCCATAAATTGCGGGGACGTAATATGCACGTTCTCTGTTCGATTTGCCAGTTTTCTAGACGAAAGCCCTAAGTTTCACAGGAGGACCCTTGCTCTCCACGCCTGAGAGTGACTACTCAGCAATGGAATGAAAAAAAAATGCCCTTATTGCTGAGGTCAGAAATCTCAGGGTTTTCTTTGCAAGCAACTATGAATGCGACAACCATATCAGAAATATACTCCTCCAAGCGAGAAAACAGTTCAGATTTATTAAAAGATAAACATACATGGTCAGCAATCCACGTCCCTCTATTCTTCTCAAATCTTTGGTGCTACCTATCCTCCAATTTATATCTGCTGTCTGGAATCCACACGCCTGTTACGTGATACATCAGCTGGAACAAGTGCAAAAGAATTTCATCAATTGCCTTACTAAAAGGGGACCAATGTTCTACCACAGGGTCTTCTACAAGCAGCCGTTTGTTTGGAGTCGCTTGAACTTGTAGAGCTTTTCTAGATGCGAAATTTCTATACAGATCTTCACAGGACGGATTCTAACTCTAGACCTCCTTGACCTTCCTCTCAACATTCCAGCTGCTTGCACACGACAACAGCTTACTTTTCACATTCCCAGGTCTGAACTTGAAATACGTCAGAACAGCTTTCTTCTCCTTCAACCTCCCTGCCAATGAACCCAAGCTGGATTTGACTACAAACTTCAAAGATTTCTTGGATCTTTGAAGTTTGTAGTCTGAAGTTTCTTTGATCTTTAAAATTGATCAACTGTTGCGCATATTTTGATTGAAATAAACAAACAGCAAGCCAGTAAAAGTTGTTGAGGTCATTGAGGAGTTCGAACCCGTGCCTTTTTCATTTGGTGAGGAAAGTACGGTGGTCATAACCACCATGCTAACCGTAGACTTCTGTGATAAACAATAAGATGCACGTTGTTGGTAAAAAAAGAAATCTGTAAGGATGCCTGATATTGATATCCTGGATGATATTAATTGGATGGCGTTAAGCACCGTATTCGTTAGTTCTGAGTCCCTTTGATTATTTCCTGTAGGGATTTCTGAAGAATATTATCCACAGAAATAATCCACACACTGTTGAAGAACTGAAAGGTGAAATCATGATTGCTGGAAGGACATCGCGGTTTGAAATGAATAACTTTTTTTCTGAAATTTGTAAACATAATGTTTATTTTTTGTAATGGTTATATTTATTTTTGCACGCTTCCTAATGTTTACAAATTACATACACTCTCTCTCCTCTTTCTTTATATCTTTCCAAGGGCTTATTCTTATAAGGATATTCTTCTTCTTCTACACACAAGATGGAACATGTAACACGAAGCTGTCAGCACCACTTCCTTCCTGCCAAGATCTATACCACCCACAGAAAGTGACATGTCTAAGTCTCCAGGAAATCAGTTGTATTCGGCTTTTGTCAGTTTTATGCTCTACTCCTCCCCCTATTTTCGCTACCACTTTGGAGAAAGATTGAGATAGAGAGAAGGAAAGAAAATGTTCGTGCACTGCCAGCTGAGAATCCGATCGGTTGATGTAAAAATAATGAACGTTGCTTTTGTAGGAAGGAAGTTAATCTTGAGCGATCTCAGATTTCATCAGATCTGGTCGAGTGACAAGGAATGGTTTCTGTAGCAAACAAAAGGAACAGTTTAGAAGATATCTCAAAAGAACACCAAACAAAGGGGGTCTTAATTATGAATTACCCTGGAATGGGCAATATGCATATTATCTTACATTTATGGCTGAAGATTTTTGGGGCTAGAAGTAAGGAAGGATTAAAAAACTCCATCTTGTATTCCGCTGATCCTGACACCTGGTTTATTTTTACCATCCCAATATCCGGATACTTTTAGTATTATAGTGTATATTCTTGTACTGACTGTACTGGTGAAGTAGATCTCCATGGACATGGAAGTCTACAATGGTGGATAGATATACTGAAGTTTCCACATTGTTGGAGATGACCCATCACCAACTTTTACATATTCGACAGTTATTATACACATTAAAAAATCGATTCTTTTTGGCCAAGACTTCTTGACAGGATGAAAAATTCCACGTCATTATCCCAATGGGTAGTTTGATTTTTTATCTCTTCCAGTGGACAATTAATGGAAATCTCTGAGGACAATCTTCTTCTGTTTACGTGTACAAACTTCTCTCTATGGAACAATGGAGGTTTCTTAAAACGAAATAGATAAAAAAGAAATTCCCGATAAGATTGTAAAGTCGATGATATCTACTCTATAAATCTCTACGAAGACATTGGACGTTGAGAACAGCCATTGTGGTTCTTTAAAAGCACCGAAGATGAATTGGAAGTTTGATAAATGACGATTGGAAAGATGCGTCTTGTTAGACGGGGTGAAAGTCCTGCCATACAAGGGATTAAAAACTGCCATCCTGAAAGGGAAAGTTTACTTTAGACAGCGCAGGGGGACACGCCCCTGTAAACATCCATTACATCCGTGACTTATTACACCTTGCGGTATACAACGAATCTAGCAGGAGCCTGGACCAAAACAGCGCATTATTCCCTGGAAATATTTAGTGATTTGAATGAGGGTTGAACAAAGTTTGTAGGCTGCCACCGATTTATTTTCAACTATACGACAGGCAGCCACACAGCGGAAGTAAAGGGGCCCAGCTTTGTTTTACTTTACGACCTTCGAGTTTCACGTTCCATTTCACAGGAGTGTGGAACAACCAAATGGTCAGTGTTTTCGGAGCTTTTAAAGCTGGTAGAGTGAGAACATTTATCCTTCTGGGGAGAAGACAGGGGTGTTTGTCAGCGTTTCATTGCGATAGTTAACTTTGACTCTCTCGAAATTAGTACGAAGCCAACCCGCTCCCAAGGACATCGTTGGCTGTAAAATCTCCAGCATATGTCGATTTTGAATTATGTGTAAACTTCGTGCCAACTGCGATTAAAGAAATGGTTCAGGGTGGAGTTAGGGCGATGGTCGTAAACGGAGGAGATTTTTGTAGGTGAGAGAAGGTAGGAGAGACGCTTGTGCGAGTATTTCGAAGCAGTAATGCTCTATTAACCATACTTTTACGCTTTTTTAATGACTTTCTTCACTCCTTTGTATTTTCTGTTTAATTTTAGTATTTTTTATAACTTAGGTTTGTATTTGCACCTTTCTTCTTTTACTTAAATCAATCAGTGTGCCTTTATAATTTTTTGATAATAAATAATGGTTGGGCTTAATGGATTTAAATATAATAATCAAGAGATTTAAGCTGAGTGACATGGAGCATTGTCGTGCTGATACTAACTGCGCCGTTATCTCAGTATTAACAGAGTACAGAGCGCATAATTCTCCAGAATTATCTAAGTCCAAGCATCATAGACTTTTTGGTTTCAGGCACTACAGCCAAAAGTCCAAGTCCGAACCAGATGAAAGAAGTACTCTAAAAAAAATGACAGTAGGTGCGTTATTATTTAGCATTAGAAGAGGCACATGATGCAAGAAAGCAAGCTTATACAGCATCAGCCAAAAAAATTCCTTCCCATTTCATCCATTCATTCGTTCCAAATTTATGTCCAGTTCCTCCTTGAATTTATTGAAGCTACCAACTTCCACAACAACAGATAGCTTGTTCCAGCAATCAACCACACGTTGGCTAAAGGCAACTTTCCGCATATCTATTCTACAACTACCTTTCCTCAATTTCAGTTTATGCCCCTCAATGCTGATAGAATCCTATCAGCATTGAGCCTGCTCAATCTACTCAAGGCTTTATACACCACAATCAGATCGCCTCGCAGGTGCCTAGTCTCCAGAAGCTGCAATTTTCAGAACTTCAGCCCTTTTCATAAGAGCACCCCTCTGTACTTGCTCAAGCAACTCAACATCCTTCCCAAAATGAGGCTTCCAGACCTGTACGCAGTACTGAAGGTGTGGCCTGACCATTGCCTTATACAAGGGAATAATCACATCCTTATCCCTTCTCGCAAAATTCCTGTATATCATTGACAAGACCCCATGACCTAATCTGGCAGTCTGGCTGCACTGCTCAGAAAACTTTATATCTGACTGCGAAATTACTCCCAGGTTCTTTCCGTTCTCCACCTCCCTGAGTGTAGTTCCATACAGTTGGTACGTTTCGCTTGGGTTACTGCTACCCATTTGCAATACTTTGCATTTGTCAAACTTCAGTTGCCACTTCTCAGCCCATCTTCCCAACTTCTACAGATCCTACTGCAGCAGCATTCTGTCTTTACTGTCCTTAACAACCCTGCCAACCTTTGTATCATCTGCAAACTTCGATATTAAGCTCGATATACCTTCATCAATATCATTGATGAATATAGAAAACAACAAGAGAGGTAATTTTTTACAAAAACATCAAGCACGAGTGGTATTAGAACATATAGTACTTAGTACCGTGCATGAGTTGAAGGTTGAGAAGATAAAAGAAGATACTTGTTGATATTAGACTTAAATAAATATTTTACATCTACAGAAAACGGAAGTTGAAGGAATAAATGAGGAAGGAGAAAAGTTGGTTCTGTGAGTTTGAAGTTGGACAGTAAAAGGATGTTGACTGCTCAATCAATCAGTGAAGACTACCATTTGTTCAAGAAGCAAGTTTTCTACTTTTATTCTGTTCTAAATCTAGTTTTGGCTGATTGATAACTGGTTTACTGTTGTTGCGAGTTTTGTAGGAAGAATATTAGCCTGACGGTTTGGATGCAAGCCAATTTGCTATATTCAACTTTCTTATCTTGAACAGCCTTAGCACATTTATTGGAAAATCAAAGTTTAAATAATGGACACATTTTAAGGTGAAGTGTGGAATAAAGGATTCCATCTCTACAAGATAATAGATAATTTCACTGACACGATCTGAGCAAACGTTGGCATCAGAAGATTTGAAACAGTAATCCGACCAAGGAAAAGAAGAAAAGAAATCTCGCAGGTCATCCCATTTTGCATTCTTGTAATGCCAAACAATACGAGATTGACACTAAGTTGTTGTCTAAGGTGCCTAGAGGACCACTCACCTTGTACTTAGAAGGCCTGTTTGTAAGGAAAAGATCAAGCATGTTTGCTGTGTGGTTGGCATTGTCTGGTATTCTGGTAGATAAATGAACCATCTGTGCGAGGTCATTAGTAATTGCAAAAGCCTCAGCTTCTAGACCAGCTGGGTCTGTGTGTATAGAAATCGGAAGCCAGATGGAGTTGTCATTAAAATCACCAAGGAAAATTACCTCACTGTCAGGAAAGTTGGACTGGAGAAAATCAAGTTGCAAAGTGAAGTCAAGAAGTTACAAGTGATTAATTCAAAGAATTCCAAATGATTTGAAGTGGAGTTGGACGACAGATGCAACAGATGAATTTTACAGAATGTAGTAGAGCGGTTTTAAGCCAGAGAAGATCGAAAAGAGAAATTTCCAAATTACTAAGTCTCTGACAGGGATCGGAACTGACATATGCACAAGTACCACCTTTGCAACGAGAGGAATCATCTAGTGCATAATTTGTACAACTGTGATAGCAGTGGTTGAATCAACCGATAACTGAGATTCTGTCAAAAAACGTTCGTGGGGTTTGGCAGACCGTGTGTGGAAATAAAATCAGTGAGATTGGAACTGAGACCATGTATATTTGGGAAATGAAGGAGGAAGTGTTTGGGAGGTTTAGTCACATATTAGTTTGACCATTTATGACTGGGGAGGCATGTTGAATGAAGCAATGAAAATTTTGGATATGGTGTACACATGGCAAGAATACCAGTTCTTTGACATAACGTCACCTCGACAATACTTCCTCCCCCGCATATACACAACTCGGTCTCCCTCCAGTCACTATCTGGCAGAGTAGAGGCAGCGAGATTATTCACTAACTGTTCCAGAAGCCTCCTAGAGAATTACCAACGGGTTCGGTGTGGTGGACTTTCTAGCGGCCAGCCTGCGAACACTGATTTAGAGCTGTACCCTCGAAATGTAAGGAAGGTTGAATCTCGCCATGATGTCCATTATAACTACAAAAGACATCAATCATACAGCATGATGGAAGAGGTGAGGGACTGCCTGAGCTCTGCCCTGGAGACTAAACATAGGTTCCACTACTTCATACCTCCTATATGCAAACCGGTGGTATTGCACCGGTTGATGACAGAAGGACGGCGTTCCTACGTGTTCTGTGGACGCCACACCTTGATCCCCTGCTTATGCTGGTTCGCACCTGGGTAGTTACCTCCAGTATACTAGGTGCCGTATTTCAGGACTTGCACATGGGGAGGGGGTTACTAACAGTCCTACTATAGTGAGGGTGCAAGCAGAGGATTTGGCTGCTATAGAAGGACTGGACTTTGCCCAAATTCGGTCCACTTGACTTGAGTGTCACCTGAATATCAGTTCCATCAGCGTTTTAAATTCACAGATAGTAAGCCCAGCTCGACATACATGAGAGAATGCCTGTGACAGCCTGAAGGACCACATACTATAAGGAGAAATATTCTTGGTTGTTCTCTTTGCGACTCTTCTTGCCTCATTTGAAGACTTGGATGCAAAACATAATAATTTTTACATCATATACTTGGATTTCAGGAAAGCTTTTGACACTGTTGTGCATGGAAGATTACTGTACAAATAGGAGCAGTATGGTATTAACGGCAAGTTGTTACAATGGATAAAAGGGTGGTCGAGTGACTAATGTTATTAGTGGAGTCCCACAGGGTTCGGTGTGGGCCCACTGTTGTTTTGTATATTTATTAATGATATTGATGAAGGTAGATATAGCTTAATATCGAAATTTGCAGATAATACAAAGTTTGGCAGGGTTGTTAATGACAGTAATTGCAGTGTGCTACTGCAGCAGGATGTAGAAAATTTGGGAAGATGGGCTGAGAAGTGGCAACTGAAGTTTAACCTTGACAAATGCAAAGTACTGTATATGGGTAGAAGTAACCCCAGAGAAACGTACCAACTGTGTGATACTACACTTAAGGTGGTAGAAAATGAAAAAGACCTTTGAGTAATTGTGCAGTCAGATATGAAGTTTTCTGAGCAATGCAGACAGGCTGCCAGGGCAGCTCATGGGGTTTTGTTAATGATATATAGGAATTTTGCTAGCAGGGAAAAGGAGGTGATTATCCCTCTGTATAAGGCAATGGTCAGGCCACGCCTTGAGTACTGCGTACAGGTCTGGAGGCCTCATTTTAGGAAGGATGTAGATTTACTTGAGCATGTACAGAGAAGGGAAATAAGATTGGTGAGGAGAACGAAGGGGTCCTCTTACCAAGGGAGAGTCTCAAGTTCTGGAAATTGCAGTGGCTGGAGACTAGGCACTTGCGAGGTAATCCAATTGAGGTGTACAAGGCCTTGAATGGGTTGAGCATGCCGAATTCTTTCTGATGGTATTCTTCTGTTTGCTCAGATTATAAACCTGAGGGGTGATAAGTTTGCCTTTAGCTAAGGGGTGGTTGATTGCTGGAACAAACTGCCATCTGTCGTTGTAGAAGTCGATACCTTAAATGAATTCACGGAAGAACTGGATAAACTTTTAGAGGGAATGGATGTGTGAAATTGTCTTTTTTTTTTTTTTTTTTTTTTCGGCTGATGCTGCATAAGCTCAAATGCTTGCTTTCTTGCATCACATGCCTCTATTACTACTCAATTTGATTCTCCACAGTAATAATCAGATTCAATAATGAAAAATACCCGGAATTCATTGCCCTGTAACTAAATTATTCCAAATAAGCTTAATTTAGGAATATGTGAGCCTTCATTGTTCCGAAGTGTAAATTATTGTCTTCTCCCACAGCGGGTCTTTTCGCATTTAAGGTTACCACAACTGCAACCCCACACAGTCGTAAATGTTTGTTGTATGGAACTTCCTCATGGATTTTTCATCGGTATTTTCATTAATTTTTTCTTATTTTAAAATAACAAAAATTTTTGTTGTGGTTGGGTAAAATTTAAATAAAACAGATGCCAATGGGGCAGTCTGTTTAATGAAAATAATTTGATTAATCTCCATTAGGCTATTCACCTAGACAGTAGAACCTTGGAAGGACACAATATGGAACCTAAAATTCTCCATTTAGAAGTAAAACAGGCTAAGAAAAAATGTAGATAAAATTAGCTAAGAAAACATCGGAAATAGAATTCTAACAGACCCAGATTCATGGGTAAACAAATTCTCCCTTTAAGTGCCATATCTGCGCATATTAAGGAGTGAAATTCCGTTTTACTGCCCTAGGAGCAAAAAAAATTCAATATGGAACTCCTCTATAAGTTCCTTCCATTGCAGGCAACTATCAGTTTTATGAGGGCAATAAATTATCCTTTTCAGATTTTATTAGAGCTATAAAAAGTGAAATTAAATATTAAACTACCTCTTTTTATGGCGCCGTGTATAAATTCGCTAAAAAAATGTATACTTCTTATAGAAAAAACTTGGCCAAAAGGCTTAAAAACAATACTGATTTAAATATATTGAAATTTAACTTCCCCCGAGGTGTGGCGTGCACGCATGGTCACGTGTGCCAAGTCTACAAACAAGATGGCGCACGTTGCTCAAACGATACAACTGTGGAATTTGTTTTCATTAAAAAAAAAAAAAAAAAAACTCATTCTGTCTACGTATTTGTAAGAAGATTATTTATTCGAAAATTATAATTCTAAAATGTATTTTAATTTAGATTTTCTAATTGTTAATATTCTAGTTAATATGCAAAGAATTAAAAATTATCTGACAAGGCAAAAAAAAAAGGAAGAAAAAAAAAACTCATTTCGCGAATTACTCCTCCAAATGACTTCATTAATGGTTAGTCAAATTATTTTTTAAAATTACGCTCATTAGTGTTAATCCAATAAAGAAAGTAATTACCGAAATACTGTAATTGGAATTCAAAATCTATTTACGAAAATGTTTAACGCTTTTAATGTTTCAAATTCCATTAATTTTCGTGCAAACACAATAATGGATTAAATGTCATTCTTCAAAGAGCGCCCTCTGCGTAAAAATTCCAAAAGTGTAAAATATCATTAAATACCTGAAAAAATAATAAAATAATATATTTATTTTTTTAAATAATAAAATAAATGAAAGAAAATAATAAATTATTAAAATATCGTATTATCGAAGTTGTAATAATACTAGTAGCATGTAATAATACTAGTAGCGTCATTACAAAAGGTACTTTAGATATTTCTTTTTTTTTTTTTAAGCACTTAAAATATTTTTGGAGTTGTAGGGCCTTCCCCTAAGAAACGAAGGCATTCAGCGCTGAAGATAATACTTTATTTCTAAAAGTATCGTTGCCCATTTGTGTGGGGAGTTTATTTCCCCGCAGTGCTCAAGTTCTGAAGAGTAGAAATGGCCCATCGGTGTATTTTCAGATCTGTGGCTGATTGAAAATTCTGATGGAGTTTATATCGATCTATTTTTATGTCATATCTTAATGTACGACCTTTCTCTGCTGAGAATACCGATCAATTTTTCTTTTCTCTTTCTCACGATACTCGCTTCGCTAGTTTCTCTTTTCCGTTCTCATTTTCATTCCCTCTCTCTCTCTTTCCTTTTTCGCTGTTCATTTTGGCGACAGATCTTTCTCTTGACCGCTGTCAACATTTTAACAAAAAGCAGGTGCATCCCAAATGGGCCAACTGATCTCTATCTATCTTCCAAAGAAATGAAAATATCAGCGTATGGTTTCAGTAAATTGATATATCTTTCCCTTGAGATATGATTCTAAGAGAGAAAGAATGTATTTTTGTATAAAAAGAGAGAGAGGGAGAGGGAAAAATTCGCCACTAATGTTTCCATTACGAAAAATGCAATACCTACAGTACTGGCTCATTTAAGAAAGTGGATCTGACTTTATATGCAAAACCGAAAGACAGATTTTTATTTGATAAGTTAGTTTTTTTACCTTTCCCAACGAAGTTCTTAAATTGTATTCCCTCCATGTTTTCTTCCATTGCATATGTGTAGCTATTATTTTTATTTAAATTTGAAGAAGCTATACAGATGTGCATAGAAACTCACATTTGAAGCGTGTTGGAAAGTTTTTCTCGTGAGCTCAGTACCACCTTTGATGAATACAATGTTGCTCAATAAATTCAATTCAATGCCAGAAATCTGAATCGTTTGTGTATCCGAAACACAGGATCCCATCGACAGTCTACCATCGAAAAGGAGTCTACAGTACGTAGACTCCTTTTCTCATTGGGATTATTAGCACATCGTCCAAGAAAAAGAGCCACTTTTGACGCAAAAAATGAAAATCCAGCATCTAAAGTGGACACAAAGAGTTGGCCTGAGGATCGATGGAAATGTCTTATTTTCTCTGATGAGTCAAAATTCGACTTGCATGGTTCGGACGGCCAGCAGACTATTAGACGAAGAGGAGAATTTCATCCCGATTGTATCATCTCCACAGTGAAGCATTCAGCATCTCAAATGATATGGGGCTGTATTTCCTAAAAAACAGTTGGTCGTCTTGAATTTGTGAAGGCTACAGTGAATGCTGAGATGTAGAGGACATTCTTGAGACAAAATTACTACTCACAATTAGAGATCGCTATGAAGATGTTGCCATTGCATTTTTTTAAGGATAAATCTACTCCATGGCTTAGAACCAAAATCGGAAGTAAATAAATGTAATTTATTTCGCTGTCTTTACTGTCCACAGGCGCAAAAATAGTTGAAAGATAACTCAATTAGCGCAATAACATGGCCTGGAAACAGTACAGATCTCAATCCAATCGAAAATGGTTTGAACAAAATGGTTGTTTCAGTAATACCAAAGAACCATAAAACACTTAGCGATCTGTAGGAGACATTAATCCATGTTTGGTACGATGAGATTCCCCAGGAAT
The DNA here is from genome assembly GCF_048544385.1 of Mastigoproctus giganteus. Taxonomy (NCBI): domain Eukaryota; kingdom Metazoa; phylum Arthropoda; class Arachnida; order Uropygi; family Thelyphonidae; genus Mastigoproctus; species Mastigoproctus giganteus. Next base: position 19,085,612 of record NC_143586.1, on the reverse strand, counting down.
ATGTCCAGAACATCATCCAGTTGATGCCACGATGATGTACAGCAGTCAACAAAGCAAGAGGTGGGCCAACGAAATATCAGTGTGCATTTTGTTGTGTTTTCAGGTTATATAGCAGCAAAGTAATGAAAAAAAATCACTGCTTGCATAGAATTTTCGTGGTTATATGAACCATAAGTAACATGCTGTTATTTTGGAGAAAAGTACTTTTTATATTCACGAGCATAAAAGAAACTTTTTCTGCAATCAATTAATAGTTTAATATGCATATTGTTATTACTTATTTATGTTCTTTCAGCTATTTCTAAAAGCTATAACTGCCAGTATAAGGACAAACAACCTAAAAAACGAGGTGGCGCAATTTTTTTGAGCACTACTGTAATTATCAGTCTAAAGGACGCTGCAATATTTAAGGAAAACCACATAAAAATTTAATATAATTAAGAACCTAGTGGAAGAGGAAAGAAGATTGATATTATTAGATAAAATAATGTTTGCTTAAAATAATTTTTATAAATTATTCACCTCATTATGAAGCTCGATTAAAATTTTATTGTAATAGATATTGTAAAACGACTTGCTGCACTTAAGAAAGCAGCTCAAAGAATTTTTCTCAAAGTTTCTTATCACATAACCGCACTTTATTAACCCACATGGGCATCTTTGATAGCACGTTGAATGTCAAGACGGTAGCCAATTTCATTCCAAGTGTTTAGAAGCATCTCTTGAGAAATGGAAGGTGCTTTCTGTTGAATCCGGTCTTTTAACTTGATGATGTTAACTTTTTTTTACATAAACGTTGTCCTTTACGTAGCCCCAATCAAAGTTCTGAGGTAGATTTTCTGTTTGCTGGATAAAAAACCCGAATTCCGGGAGAAAAAACCATTTTACTCTCGCTTGAGACCAACCCAGTCACGTTGTGAAAAAGGCCCATAAAAATTGCTCACGTCATCGATGGGACTCGAACTCAAGTCTTTTCCACCCTGTGTGGGGAGGACGGTGATTCTACCAGCTATGCTTCCCACGAGGGCTATCCAAGAAGCGAGGAGGCCATGGATTAGGACCATCCTGATCGATCCATCGGTTGGGGAATTTTTTATTGAAGAAATCGCGCAAATGGAAGCTCCAGCGTGGTGATGTCCCATCTTGCTGATAGAACACATGTGGCTGCATATCTTCCAGCTGAGGTACAGCAACCAATCAAGGTAATTTGTGGAGTTCACAGTGTGTTTTCGTGAAAAAAAAAAGGCCTAATCACCAGGCCGAAGGATAGTGCGCATCATTACTTGGGACTATCACGCACTTGTTCATGAACTGAGTGGGGATTTTCAGATCCTGATATGCAACAATCAGACAAGTGGAAAATCGCTTGATTACTGAAAACGAAATTTTACAGGAAGTGTTCAATAAAATTTCAATTTCTTGGGAATCACCCAGTGCAATGTTTTCTCGCTGAACTTGCAGCTGCAGACTTACCCTGGGGATAAATTTTGTGGGACTTCGGATAAACACTTCTTGAATTTCAGAAACTTTATGTGCAGATACACTAGGCCTACCTGCTCATATCTGGTGAAGCAGCACACTGCCAGTTTCTTGAAACTGTTTCAATCTCGTTGATTGTTCCGTAGGTGGATTTTTCTAGAATTTCTGTTGAAGATTTGGTGTCCCACAGCCACAAAACGCGCATTGCTTTCTTCTGCACCGTCGCCATTTTAATGATATCGCAATGCTTGCTGGGATCAAGGCGCATGAGGAAAAACTCATTGAGTTGCTTTGATAATTGCAACAAACCATTTTAAGGTACTATTAGATTAAAATTTTAATCGAGCTTCATAATCAGGTCAATAAATATAACCATAGATCTATGTTAAAGCAGTGTACATATATAAGTCTTCGATCTGGAACAAATAGCTTTTGAGATCTCCTATACATTTTCAACGTCTGTGTACATATTGCATTCTTCAATCTTCAACAAGCCATAGTTCCCTGAGGACTGATGTTTTTGTTAACGTTTCAGTACCTTATAAACTTTATACACGGTTATCTGGAGACTGTTAAACTTGGCCGTAAGAAAAGAACTTCTTTGATATCTTGTTTACTAAATCCCCCAATTTCTTCTCGAAGAATTCTTCCTTGGCCAAAAATCGAGACAGTAAATTGCCGAAGAAGGGGAGGAGGAAATGGCCTAGATTAGCCGTGATTTACATGGAAACGAAAAATCACCAACTCTCTAGACAGAACTATAGATCATCCACGCTTTTGTTACATTTACCACACAAGAAAAGATTTCATCTAGCCTGAAGGTACTTCTGATGGTGTTATATTTGGGGAAATATTGCTTCGGCTCCAGTTACAAAATTCAATGAGATGGCGTTCTTCTCAATTTCTTTCTTTACAAATGGGAAGGAGGTTTTTGTGAACCCTAAATCATTTTTTCTCTTATTTACATATTAAAGTAGTAAACAGTAATGAACGTCCCAACTGAAAACCTCTAAGCTATCTTACAATCTGTTTGAGTGAATGAAAAAAAAAAAAAAAAAAAAAAAAAAACACTATTTTCACGCGAATTGGTTTAAATTGCTCATTATAGATAAGAATTTTTATAAGTGCGTGCAGAAAAAAATTCTTTGTCATTTTAAAATAAAGATTTACTAACTGTGTCATACCACGCTTGTTACCAGAGGTTTACTTAAAAAAAAAAAAAAAAAAAAAAAGGCTTAGCTAAGCCTTTTATTAACAATACAAAATTCCATTATTAAAAGTAATAAACTTCAGATTTTTGAAGTCTAATACTCTTACAGGAGGAAAAACGCAGCATATAAGACTCAAAAGTTGCCGTTTGCATCTTATTAGCATTTTTTTTTAAAACCTAAACTGAAAAAAGTTTATTTAAAAAAATAAAAGGCTTAGCTAAGCCTTTTATTAACAATACAAAATTGTATTATTAAACACATCGAGATCGTGACCCCATAAGAAAAATATTAAAGCTTCCGAAAACGAAGAAATAATAGAAAGATTGAAGGATATTGTAAACATCTGGGCAGCAGACAATGTTTGAAAAACATATTGCGTACTTTATTTTGTTATTATTATTATTTTTTTTTTTTATTAAGACTTCCTATCTGTTGTATGTCAGAACAGTTCCGTATCTCTGACAAGAGCCCACCCTATTTGAAAACATAAACCAAGACTGGCAGACGTACATGTAAAAGTTATCGATTTGGTTCACGTAACGATAAACAGGAGTTGCATTGTTGATATTTACATGTAGCGCTCGTGAAGTGGAATGCCAAAAGACACGAATCGTTTGTTTTCTTTTGGAAACCATCAAATTCATTGATGAAATGTGCACGTGACGAGATTTTTATCTTATTTGTTAAAAAGAGTAATAGACAGACGATTTTAATACAAAATTATGTTAGATACGAAAAATGTTTGTTCTGGTAAAAAGAGATCACAGTTTTACTAATTAGATTTAAATTTAAACTCTTAATTAATACCTTACAAGAGCTCATCATATTTGAAAACATAATCCAAGACTGGCAGACGTACATGTAAAAGTTATTGACTTGGCTCACGTGACAATAAACAGTTGTATTGTTGATATTTACACGTACAGCTGTTGAAGTGGAATGCCAAAAGACATAAATTGTCTATTTCCTTTTGGACTTTTTTTTTTTTTTTTATCTTATTTGTTAAAAGAGTAATAAGCAGACGATTTTAATACAAAATTCTGTTCTTGTTTATTCTGGTAAAAGCGATCACAGTTTTACTAATGAGATTTAAATTTAAAGTCTAATTTATATCTAACAAGAGATCACCCTATTCGAAAATATAAACGAAGACTGGCAGACGTACATATAAAATTATCGACTTGGCTCACGTGACAAAAACGAGTTGCATTGTTGATATTCGCATGCAGAGCTCGTGAAGCGAATGCCAAAAGACACTCGTTGTTTGTCTCCTTTTGTGCAACCATAAAATTCATTGTTGAAATGTACACGTAACAGCAGGTTTTTATCTTATTTGTTAAAAGAATAATAAGCAGACGATTTTAATACAAGATTATGTTAACCAGAAATTTATTTTATTTATTGTTTTTTTTCTGTTCTGGTAAAAGAGATCACAGTTTTACTAATTAGAATTGAATTTAAACTCTAATTTATATCTGACAAGAGATCACTCTGAAAACATAAACCAAGACTGGCAGACGTACATATAAAGTTATCGACTTGGCTCACGGGACAAAAACAGGAGTTAATTGTTGATATTTAAATATAGAGCTTTTCAAGTGAATGCCAAAAGACACGAGTTGTTTGTCTCCTTTTGTGCAACCATAAAATTCATTGTTGACATGTACACGTGACTGGAGTTTTTTTATGTTATTTATTAAAAAGAGTAATAAGCAGACGATTTTAATACAAAATTATGTTAACTTGAAATTTATTTTTGTTATTTCTGTTCTGTTAAAGAGATCACAATTTTGCTAATTAGATTTGAATTTAAACTGTTAATTAATATCTGACAAGAGCTCACCCTATTCGAAACATAATCCAAGACTGGCAGACGTACATATAATTGGTTCACGTGACAATAAACAGAAGTTGTGTTGTTGATATTTACATGTAGAGCTCGTGAATTGGAATGCCAAAAGACATTGGTTGTTTGTTTTCTTTTGGACAACCACAGAATTCATTGTTGAAATGTACACGTGACTGGCGTTTTTTTATATTTTATTTGTTAAAAGAGTAATAAGCAGACGATTTTAATAAAAAATTATGTTCTGTTCTGGTAAAAGAGATCACAGTTTTACTAATTATATTTAAATTTAAACTTTTAATTAATATCTGACAAGAGCTCATCCTATTGGAAAAGATAAACCAAGACTGGCAGACGTACATGTAAAAGTATTGACTTGGCTCACGTGACAAAAACACGAGTTTCATTGTTGATATTTACACGTAGAGCTGTTGAAGTGAATGCCAAAAGACACGAGTTGTGGGCAACCATAAAAATCATTATTGAAATGTACACGTGGGTTTTTATCTTATTTGTTAAAAGAGTAATAAGCAGACGATTTTAATACAAAATTATGTTAACCGGAAATTTATGTTTCTTTTTTTCTGTTCTGGTAAAAGAGATCATAGTTTTACTAATTAGATTTGAATTTAAACTCTCCAAACAGTCTTTTTTTTTTTTTTTTTATCTTTCCATCTTCATAGCTAGCATAAATGAACTTTTTGTATAATAACAAGTTTAGGCTGTCCTAAAAAAAGTTGAGTTTCTCAGAGAAGGAAAAAGAAAAGGACTGTCATTTGCAGCAAGTCCGAATGATGCCACCGGTGCATTTTATTTGTCCATCGCTGCAAGAATAACAGAAATGACTTTAAGAAAAATATTTTGTTATAAAAAGCCAGCAGATGGCTTAATTTCCATTATATTCTCATCAGGGAGAGATTTAATAGCAACTAATTACGTTTCCTATTCATGCTTCGGTATGGATTAAGAACTGGAAAAAAAAAAAGCTGCGCATCCGCAAATTTTTGGATAAGTTATGTTAATTGAATTAGGTCATGCATGGATCGACTCACTCTCATTAGAGAGAGAGAGAAAATTAGTTACATATTCAGTGGAAATAAGAACCGATGCTCCGTGATAAAAATATTTGAAACTCAGCAGATATTTAGACGCAGACGCCATTTGTGCGCTTGCATTGTTTATCTGAACGTAAACCAGACATTAAGAAAAACAATTTTCTAATTTAAAATAATTATTAAATATTAGTAATGGCGTCAATTATAACGTTAAAAATGAATTTAAATCGATTAATTTAATGGTTAGCAGCAGAGATACATTACGCATGCGTAGGTTATTATGATGTAACGTAGGCGTCATTACGCATGCGTAGGTTGCTATTATCTAACTTCTCTATGGCGATTTCGGTAATGAAAATAAAACTTCTGTTATTGTTTGGGCATAGCCTCAACCAAGTAGATTACTTCCATTATGTCATAAAGAATATTCCTGATTCCGAAAACACAGGAACTAATTCATTTATTAATAAGTTAAGGTACGAAAATATAAACAACCGGAACTTTCGGAGCGATGTGCCCCTTCTTCAGCTACATGTACAAATATGTTACATATTAAATAATAATATAAGGGTGGGCGTGATCAGGTGTTAAACAGCGTGTACACTAGGTGGATGAGCGTTAAATGGAAAAGAACAATGTACGTACGTACATTGTTCTTTTCCATTTAAGGTATGTACGCGAGACGTATGCAGCGTTCGTCATATTGTAAAATAGCGGCCTCCATAATAGGGTGCATGGGTACACCTCCGTTACAGTTGAAGACTATTATATTTGGCTATGTGAAGCGCTTCAAGCCACGACTGTTGGCTTGAAGCGCTACACATTCAACGGTGTCGTCATCATGTCGCGGACTGAGGTCGTTCTGTTAAGACCAATAGTGTTCGGCAACAGCGGGGTGTTCGGAGTCAGCAGACTGGAGGGCTCTTTCGTGTTCCGAGACTCGATCTTGTAGCCTTCTTGCGGTTTTGCCCATGTAACAATCAGGGCATGTAAGAACCGCTACGTAAGAGGATTGGTGATTTCATCCTAGAGATAAATGATCGTAGTTTTCTACAGGATGGATTAGGTCACGAAACAGGCTCACGAGCTTGTAAATCGCACTTGTCTAGAATAGGGGTCTCCACTATTTTTACATAAAAGGACTAGCGTGCACCCAGGCATAAAAAATTAAATATATAAGTTTAATATATTTTTTTTTATTTATAAATCATTTACATGGAAAGCATTATATCTAAAATCACATATAATTTTAAAAGATCACAAATAAAAAAATACAAAACAAAATTAAGTTGAAGTTCCAAGTTCAAAATGCATGTACTTGAACGTGCATGATTGATAACATGATAAAACAAAGCCGCATGTTGAAATATTAAAAGAAACGTTTATTTATAATTTTTATTTTCAATTACGTTTCGAAAAACTAAAGGTTTCATAATCAATAAATATTGATTTATTGCGGATTATCTCGTGCACCCCACTTTGGAGACCATTGGTCTAGAATATGAGCTGGACAGGCACATCTTAAAAGGTCAGCTCTTCGAAATTTCCAACTGCCTGTCATCTATAGAACTAGAGTGGGTCCAAGTGTGGGTAAGCAAGGTGCATGTGGTACTAAGTAAATGGCTGGGAACATGTGCAGACCGGTAGTTTGTAAACCGGCCTGCACACATGGGTTTTCTATAAACCAAAGTTCTTAAACACGAGCCCACGCTTGTACCAAAACATCCAGAAAGGAGAGGATGTTGTTTGCTTCTAGTTCTATCGTAAACTGGATGAAGGATGACAGGGAGTTGAGGCGTTGCAGCAGATACGTGGATGATATTTTCGCAATTATCCTCCAGGGATCAGAAACCCAACTGCTTCAACACCCCAACTTCCTCATCCAGTTTACCATCGAACTAGAAGTAAACAATACCCTCTCCTTTCTGGATGTTTTGGTACATGTGGGCTCATGTAACTACCGCCAACGATCGTGGCTTGAAGCGCTACACATGGCCAAATGTAGTAGTGTCTTCAACCTTAACAGAGGTGTACGATGCTCTGTTTAACACTTATTTATATATATCACGTCCAGCTGAAGAAGGGACACATCGCCCCCAAAAGCTCCCATTGTAAGGTATTAGTTTCTGTGTTTACAAGCAGCAATATTCTTTACGATATTATGGAACCCGAGACCAAAATGTCTTTTTCTTTAATATTCTCATTATTTTAGATAACTTTAAACTTAGTAAGCAAGAAAAAAAGGTGCATTTTTAAATTTTTACTTATCTTGTAAAAGTTTAAAATATATCTCAATAATTAAAAATAAAATATTTTTTACATTTAAGTTTTCATTTACTTTTATAAATATACTTACAAATTATTTCTATGACGTCACTCAGCACTCCTGACCATTGCAAACGATAATACATTACCAGTTGTCAATTTTAATGGCTAGGAGCAGAGATACAAATTGCATGCATTGGTTATTATTATACAACATACGCTTCATTGCGTACGAGTAGGCTATATTGTGTAACATGCGTATCATTACGCATGCATGTTACTATTACCTGATCTCATCAAGAATTTAAAGCTTTTGATAATTTTAACAGGATTTATTATAAACGGATCATTCGAAGTTGGAAAGATCTCAACACTGACCCATTCTTCCTCTCAAACACAAAAAACTGATTGCCACGTGCACGAACTAGAAACTTATATCAGCCTTTCCCATACTTTGCACCTTCACCAGCTTTACAGACTAGTCCATTCCTACGCTAGGAGAAAGGGTGTTGCTAATGCTATGCCAATTCAGTGTATATATTGGCTTCCAGAACTTGAACAATATACCTCTGGTGTCCAAATTAAGAACTAAGGATCTAAGCTTCTTATTAATAAACGGCAGTAACTGAACGATTCTTGGAAAGACCAATACTATAAAGATTTTTATTTTGGGCAGTGTCTCCCTGTCCAACTGTCCAATATAAATTGGACAAACTGTCCAATTTATATTGGACAGTTTGTCCAATATAAATTTAATATTAAATTTATATTGGACAAAATAGTTAACTATCCACTCACCTAGCATTCGCCCTCTGGTGATGAAAATGAGTACTAAAATATTTTAAATAATTATTCTTAATGAAATTTATAGTTATAAATCTAAATAGTTGTATAAGTTGTTCAAATGTAAAAGAAATTATTTCCACCATATCACGTCGCCCTCTGCCGGTATAAACCAGTACTAAAATTTCAATTTTTAATTCGAAGTGAATCGATGATAAGAGGGGATGAAATCCAAGATCACGAATAGTAAAATTCAAAATTATTAATTGACAACTGTACCTTCATTCATTTATGCTCAGATAAAAAGATAGTGAAGTCGAATTGAAGGAATGTACGAATAACAGAGCAATGGTTGCTTCTTAAAATACACACTAAGATGAATCTCCTCTTTTAATGTACCGGTATCGACACCCAGTCAACAAAAAACAGGGTTCATTTGCACCTTTCTTTATAGAAATCGATCCACTTTTCTTTTATCTGCCACTCCATTAAGGTGTGTACCCCATTTCGCACGGAAGACTTGTTGCAAGCATCCAATATTGATCTTCGAACTCCATCTTTCATTTTCGCAGAAAAGAATAAATATCACTCTTCGTTTTCTTCTGAATGGAACGCTACTGCTAGCGATCTCAACATTTCTATCGAAACGTTAGAAGAAGAAGAAGAAGAAGAAGAAGAAGAAGAAGAAGAAGAAAAAAAAAGAAATGTTTCAATCTGTAGTGTAAAACTAATGAACTAACTCACTTCTATTATCAAACGTATTACTAATAGTAGCGGCCATTTTGAAACAGACAGTAGCTCCCTCTGGTGTCAATATACCATGAAGGAAATTTTAAAAAATATATTAAATAAAATTATTTAACGAACTAGCGAAGTACGTCATACGCCCTCTGGTGATGGAATTTGGTATTTTTTTTAAATGTTTATTCAAATTGTGGGCTAAATGCCAGTTAAAATTCAGTGGCGCGTGAACGAAGAATTTTTATAAATTTGGATTAACGCGTCAGTTGAATTTTAACTATTTATTATATGAATGAAAAGTTTATGACGTAGATTTGGTTGTAGCATTTTCTGGCAGAAAAGTGAATGCGATTCAGACGAGAGAACAATGTGATTGGTGGGAGGGTTGGATAATGGGAATATCAAAACTTGTGACAGTTCCTTGGTGTAAGTTTTCTTTTTGCCAACAATTTGTCATCCCTGGGAAGGCTGTAATTGTCACATTCATCGATAATGCGCGCCACTGTACTGGCACGACGTGTCCCACTCGCCGAAATGCGTCTTTGCGAGGAAGTGCCTCGTGCACACACACACGCATATACGGACCAGTTGATGAAGTCTGTCAGCAAACACATCTCCGTTTCCATGGCACCGTTTCAATCTTCGTTCTTTTAATTCGTTTCTTTCTTTTTATTCGCTTTGCAAATTGTGCAAAAGTAACGTCCACTTTATGAGAGCGTGACATGGAAACGTGCTAATCTACCGTCTGATGTGACAATTTGGTCAAATTCCTTCTTTTCGATTCATTTGGAGAGACAGACAGAGGCATGAATGAGAAGAGAAATCTAAGGAAGTGTAAGAAAAGTATCTTTATAAAGAAAAAAAATGTATAATGAGAAGGAAGAAAATAAATAGAGCAGATGACGAAAACAACATTGAACGTTACAATAGGAATGACAGAGAGAAAATAGGAAATTTGAGAGAGAGAGAGAGAGAGAGAGAGAGAGAGAGAGAGAGAGAGAGAAGGTAGAATAGTAAGAGAGATAGAGCGATAGAGTGGAGAGAGAAGAAGTAGAACAATAAGAAAGATCAGAGAGAGAGACAAGAAAGACGAGCTTGAACAGTAAGATAGAAATAGATTAAGAGAGAGAGAGACAGACAGACAGAAATAGTGAGAAGAAAGAAGAGCTTGAATAGTATGACAGAGAGAGAAATAAAGAAAGAAGAAAGAAGAGCTTGAATAGTATGACAGAGAGAGAGAGAGAGAGAGAGAGAGAAGAAAGAAGAGCTTGAATAGTATGAGATATATATATATAGAGAGAGAGAGAAGAGCTTGAATAGTATGAGAGATAGATAGATAGAGAGGGAGAGAGAGAAAAAGAGACAGACAGACAGAAACAGTGAGCAGAAAGAAGAGCTTGAATAGTATGAGAGAGAGAATAAGAGAGAGAGAAATAAAGAAAGAAGAAAGAAGAGCTTGAATAGTATGAGAGAGAGAGAGAGAGAGAGAGAGAGAGAGAGAGAAGAGCTTGAATAGTATGAGAGATAGATAGATAGAGAGGGAGAGAGAAAGAGACAGACAGACAGAAATAGTGAGAAGAAAGAAGAGCTTGAATAGTATGACAGAGAGAGAATAAGAGAGAGAGAGAAATAAAGAAAGAAAGAAGAAAGAAGAGCTTGAATAGTATGAGAGAGAAAGAGAGAGAGAGAGAGAGACAGACAGACAGACAGAAATAGTGAGAAGAAAGAAGAGCTTGAATAGTATGAGAGAGAGAGAGAGAAGAAAGAAGAGCTTGAATAGTATGACAGAGAGAGAGAGAGAGAGAGAGAGAAGAAAGAAGAGCTTGAATAGTATGAGAGAGAGAGAAAATAAATAAGAGCTAGTACAGTAAGAGAGTGAGAATAAGGAAATAAATGTACTATTAGTACTGTAAAGAGATTTTCCTTTCAATAATTGGAAATTTCCGAACCGGGTGCAGCTACTGCTGATGCTGATCGACATTGTGACGTCACCGGGATGTCAGCACACGCATTGTTTTTCTCAAAGAGGAGGCGATTACTTTTAGCCAGGATAAAGAAGTGAGGACGACACGTGCTCAAGCACGTTTTATGCTTCCCCTCAGAACTCGCCATTTTCATAAGGTTGCCGGAGTGCGCGTGCCGAACAAGCTTCGATACAATTTCTCATCCACTTGCCGACTGTTGCCCTCCCCCCTGTCAACCCGCTGGTATCGCTCCCCGACAGTCTCAGAGGCGACGTATTTTCGCTGCCGCAACAGAGCTGCTGGCTGTTCCGTAGATTTAGTGGTGGTAATACAATCCCCCCGGCATGCCAAAGGGACCACGTGCCGACAGTTCGCTTCTATTTACTTTCACTTTGCCGTAAAGCGTCGAGAGAGTTGCCGAACTCGCGCTCTCCGCGGATCCCTTTGGAGTACGGAAAACGTTCCAAGTAATTTTCCAAAGTTATGATACTCCAGCTTCATTCGTCCAAGTCACGTGGTTGCTTATCTTAAGGGGAAGGCCCCTTAGGAGTACGATGAAAGAATACTTTGACCATTAACCTTCGAGCGCAAAGTCCCAAACCTGGCTGTTGCAAGCAAACAGACTTCCTCTTAAGATGAAATCCATCCCCTCTCTCTCTCCCTACCCATGAAAAATGGATTCTACCAGTTACTTCTAGCGATTCCAATAACTGGAACTTAATACCAGTTTAATGGAATCAGTCCAGATACAGTTACTTAAATATCGACTTCTTAATTTGGGCAGCTATGTACTAGTTAAAGAAAATAATCAAAAATAATTCGATCTTTGGAACCCCCCACCCCCCACCCCAAGTGTTAAAGAGCCCATATACACATTAACGCTAAATTTAGAAACATCTCTAGTTAACTATTCATAAAAACACGAACTCCATTTAAGCCCCGTGATAAATTCCACCTCATAAAACCAGTTATTTATGGGAGGTGTTGTTTTAGAGCGCCCCAAATAAGGAAAAAAAAAAAAAAATTAAAAACTTCCACCCGTAATGGATATATAATGGCGCGTATCTTACAGATAAAGTTGATATTCCTCGATGTTTTCTTTTTCTTCTCAATTGTTCCTACTCTAATGAACTGCCTCGTTTGATGATACTTGTTAAGAATATTTTCTTATCTCCAACTTTTAAAACACATTTAGTAGGAGATTTAACTGCCCTTTTCGAAATAAAATCATTTTTATGCGATTTTGTAATTATCTACTTGCTTGAATATGCGGAAATAATCTTTAAGAAACTTAAAGAATATTGGTTATCTTACGTCATCTCTTCCAATAATAAGCAAAGTTTGCTTTTAAAAAAATGCTAAATTTCATTTATAATCTTAGTTAATATTAGAAACGAAAGAGGGCGCTAAATAGTGATATTTATGATACCCTCCAGCGACGGTTGTAAGCTTACCAAAATCTTTGAAATTTTGCTATATTACTTAATACTGATGTTATAAATACATATATTATTAATAAATCAATTGAATTATATAAGACAATGTAAATAGTTTATGGTAATGATTTTATTTATCTAAAACTTTCAGTTGTGAATAAATATTTAAAACGATTTTCTTGGATATTTTAATTAAGAGCTCCTGCTTTATAGTGATTTTAAGTAGTTTTTAAATGGCATCTTTATAAAATCTATGTATTGGCATGTTCCATAGATGACTATCAAGCAACTCAGATGGTTTTTATGAAGTCTTCATCAAGATAAGTACTATTTATTTAAGCTTAAACTTTTAGTCTGCAACGTTAGTATCTGAGCCTTTGTTTAGCATAGCTACAAACAGCAACGTTATTGACTTTTGACCTGAAATTCCTACCTTGACACAAAGCTGTTCGTGACCTTGACAGTGTTCCTGCTTAAAGTCCTGCAGCCCTCTAGCAATTTTGCAGTCCGCCACTCCCACGTCCGAACTGTTTTGTTATTTCTTCAGGCTTAATACTCTTCTCTTCGATCCCCTGCTGTGTCAATAACAGCTCACCTGCTTATTTGTTACATTCTTTTTGCTAATATTTAAAGCCATTCTCAACTCTTCAACATGCCACCCAAAGAAGCGGTTTCATGCAATGTCTGTCAAAAAACAGTACGGAATTGGGTTATCTGCAAGGGAATTTGCAGTATGGTTTTTTGTGATGCATGTTCATTAATAAAGAACTTTTCTAAATCCAGTAATTTAAAAAACAATTTCAGATGCCCTTCATGCAAAAGTACTAACAAGGGGAATGCAAACTTACAGTCTCCTAATCAGCATAAGCTGAATTCCCAAGATACCCCAACAGATGCTGATCTCCTTAGCAACGTTGACCATCCCTCGTCTTCCCCCGTCAAAATAGTACAATCTCCTAAGCCCTCAGACCATACAAGGAAGTCAACTAAAGATGCCTCCGCCCAAACGGATGACGCTTCCTCTCTGTCCCCCCTGCCTTCAACAGCCCCAAACAATGATCGCTCATCTGCCTCTCTGGAACATATGCTGAGGAAACAATTTAGAGAAAATGAAGATATTAAACAACATCTTTTTCGTATTGAAGATCAGCAATGTAAATTCTACCACTTGCTTCTCGAACTAAAGGCTATGGTCGAAAGCCATCCGGTGCCTCACCCTTCTTTTCATCAGACCTCTGCAGTTCCAGCCCTCAGCCCAGATGCTGAAGAATTCGTTCCAGAAAAAACAGCTCCGCGATACCAAAAATCAAGCTCTAGCTCTCTTTCTGTCCGAGAACACAATCGTGTTTCCTCGCAACGTGTTGACACAGGAAGACAACCTATATCCACCTCTATTAGTAATCAACAAAAACCAAGCAATTTGTACGTGCACTATCAAAATTATCGCACTGAGCAATATCCTGAAGTGCCTTCCCATAATGGCTTGCTTACAAACTCCCCAGGTTTTAAGTTTCCTCGCAAAAACAACAGAAATGCAAGCATAATAGGAACAAGAAATGTGCAGTCTTGTATTAAAATTAGAAACAGAAATAGTTCGACGCTTAGAAATAATAACATTTTTATTAGCAGGCTAGACCCGAATACTACTTCCCAGCAGATGGACCAACTACTATTAGAGTTAGAAATTCCAGGTAGAGCGTTCAAAATAAGAACGAAACATCCCACATATTCATCATTTAGAATTGAGCTAAAGGATTGTGACATACAACAATATCTAAATCCTGATATCTGGCCAAATGGTCTACTCATCATGCCATTTTATGGAGCTATTGGAGGATCGGTCAACAACCCTAGTGAAAAGTTACCAACTAATTCTCAATCTGCTGAATTCTCTGCATAGCTAGAGAATAATATTCCTAATTCTCATCTTAATCCATCATTTAACTTGCCATCCAATACATCTGTTTGCAAACATCCTTCTAACACAAATATCCATCTCAGCATTTTTCTTCAAAATGTAAGAAGCATAAAAAATAAACTATCTACGCTTATTTCATTAATGGTTGAAGAATCGCATGACATCATATGTTTAGTTGAAACGTGGATGCAGGAATCTTTACAAGATGTCTTCCTACTGCCGAAGAATCTCAGCTACACGCCATTCATGACATCAAGAATTAATCGTAGAGGTGGTGGGGCAGCAATAATTTTAAAATCCAAATTTAAAGTTTTGAACACATACAACTCTAATACTTTCAACTTTGAAGGAATTTCCCTACTAATTCAAGTTAAGGAATCTCTGCTTCAAATTTATAATATTTATATTCCGCCTGGACCTACTGATGACATCATTAATGAAGTAATAACCTGGATCACCACTGTTCTTAAGCCTCAAACTAACATCATTATAATGGGCGACTTTAACCTTCCCCTGCCCAAATATAATCTACAAATGAAGCTGCTGTCTGACTCATTTTTAGTTCTAGGAGCAAACAAAATCAATGTCCCTGTTACAAGAGGTAATCAAGCGCTTGATCTTGTATACTCTAACTTTCCACTGCATGAAAAACTTAGTACGAACATTACATTTCAATCTGACCACAAAAGTATAGAACTGCAAGCAACAATTTGCTGCAGGAATCCTCGCCCCCTTCTGGAAATCACTAAAAGAATATCATCAATTAAATTCCTTCAGAAAGAAAAGTTTTTGCAGCTCTTAAAATACTACCCATGGGATTCTCTCAAAAATATTCCTATACAGGACGCCACCTTTCTTCTTATAAAATGGCTGAATCAACTGAAAACAGAGTCGGCATCCAAACTTGTTAGAATATCTTCTCACTCCAAACCTTGGTTCCAATCCCACCTGAAACCATACTTTAAAAGTAAGCAAAAATACCACAGGCAGTGGAAGAAATACGGCACTTCATCAGCACACATAAAATATAAAAAGAGCAGAGCTTTGTTTCAACTCAAAAAAATTCAGTCATACAAAAATTATGTTATGTCCACGCTAAAGCACAATAAAAGAGCACTTTCTACAAAAACAACAGCTACCTTACAGCATGATCTAGTTGTTGAATGGATAAGATGCAATATGAAAACAAGCAGATCTGACATTTTCACTGAAGGTATACAAAACAGATTTATAGCATTTAATTCCTATGAACAAGCAGACAAAGTGCAACATGTGTCTCCGGATCAAGCCCTGCTAGTTAGCCAACTTGTGAACAAAAATACAGTTCAGCATGCAGTTAACCAAATACGCCCTGATAGTAGTGAAGGCCCTAACGGCATCCCTGGTTTTATTATTAGATTGTCCAGCGTATACATCATTGATTCGTTAGTGCATATCATTTCCAGGTGCATCTGCCAGCCATTCCTTCCAAGACAGTGGAAAACTTTCAGGATTACGCTGATTCCTAAAAAAGCTTGCAGAAATAACCATTCCGGCCATCGACCAATTGCTGTTTCGTCAATAATCACTAAAATTATTGAAAAAATCATGCTCCCATATCTTCAACATGCAATCTTCGCCAAAGCACCTGTCAATATGCATTTTGGTCCCAGAGGGCGCTCCACAACAACAAGCCTAGCTGACACCATTGTACGCATCCAAACTGCATTTCAAGACAAGGCACAATGCGACGTATTTTATTTTGACATCAAAGGTGCTTTCGACAACATAGATCTCGAAAAAGCTTTTCAAATACTAAAAAATCACTTTCTCGTTGACGCAATGATTATTTCCTATCTTCAATACAGCCTAAATCGCAGACTTCTCCTCTTCCCCACTAATACTGACGATATTCTCGTCACAACCTCAACAGGCATTCCCCAAGGAGCCGTTCTCTCCAGTACAATATTTTCAGCATCTCTTCAACCACTTCTACAAGAAAATCCAAATCTACTGGCATATGCCGATGATTTAAAATTATTTATAACCTCCAAAGCCAGTGATGATATTCGCAAAGTTATCAATGATGCGAACTCACAGATTTGTGAAATCATCAAGTACCTGAAAGATCTCAATCTGAATATAAATGCAAGCAAATCTGCTCAAATTACTTATTCCCTTCAGAAACAACCCAACCACATAGAAATAAAAATTGCAGATGTCCCAATCCCAAATGTTTACGCTCACAAAGACCTTGGAGTTGTTTTTGATAAAAATCTCTCCTTTAATGCCCACTATTTATATGTTGCTCAAAAAATTCAAAAAGCAAAATGGTTAATCAAACAAGAAACAGCAGCGATTCAAGACAGAAAAACAGTCATTAAGCATGTTCAAAGATGCATCTTTCCCATTCTGTCCTATGCTTCCGAAATCTGGTCTGGTGCTCCCCAAGTAACCGTCAAGAAATTCCTTGCCCTGGAATATTGGGTTCTTAGATGGCTCAATAGGAAGCTTCGCTTTCCCCATACAATATCGAGGCAACAGCTTTATAAAAACCTAAAAACAAAGCCTCTGCAACAGATGATCAACGAGTCTGGAGTCATGCTTCTTGCAAAGATAATCACCTCTGCATCCGATTCACCAAATTTAGGCAATATAATAGCTGCCCCCAACAGGGAAAATACAAGAAACCAGCGATTCAAATCCAGCCTCTCCAGGCTCAAACAAATGGACAGAATGTTCCCCAATGCATTTCTTCACCTCATAAATCATCACAACATTGATTGCAACAGGTTAATCAACTCTGCAGCCTACAGGAGTCAGATCTCCGATGAAATGAAGAAAAATAACCCAACCAGTAATGGCAGCTGAAAGCTAAATGCCCTGTTCTGCAATTTTTAAATTCATAACTAAAATTTCTAACCATTGTTAATATCTATATAAAACTTGCTATGTACATATACTTTATATCATTCCTTTGTATTCTTATCTGCCCCTAGCCATGTGCTGTAATGGGCTTGCTGTATTTGCAATAAATGAATATTTATTTATTTATTTATTTAAATGTCAGCAAAGCTATAAACGAAAGAGGGCGCTGTTAACTCAACATGTATGAGAAATTTAAGATATTCATTAATTTACGTAAATATTATTAATAAATCAATTGAATTATATAAGACACAGTAAAATAGTTTATTTAAAAAAAAATGAATTCATTTCTGTAAGTGGAAAGGATGTCAGTAGCGTAATGATATTATTTCTTTAAAACTTCCAGTTGTGAATAAATATTTAAATCTTAGATATTTTAATGTTAAAGGTGAGCAAAGCTATAAACGAAAGAGGGCGCTGTTAATAACTCAACATGTATGAGAAATTTAAGATATTAATCAATTTAAATAGTATTAAAAATCAATTGAATTACAAAATACACCGTAAATAATTTATATTAAAATGAATTTAATTCTATAAGTGTAAGGGAAGGATGTCAAATGATATTATTTCTCTAAAGTTGTGAATAAATATTTAAATCGATTTTCATAAATATTTTTAATGTTAGCAAAGTTATAAACAAAAGAGGTCGCTGTTAATTAACTCAACATGTATGAGAAATTGAAGATATTTATTAATTTAAGCAGACACTAATAAATCAATTGAATTATATAAGACGCCCTAAATAATAATAATAATAATAAAATAATGAAAATCGCCGCGCGCACTTTTCTACGTAAAATGTAGAGGTATAACGGAGTAAGTCAAATCTTTTCTACATAAAAGACACGCCTGTCGAAACGCACTGATGTTCTTTCTTTCTCCCCTTTTTACTGTCATCCTTCATCTATCTCCCTCACTCGTTCTTTTGTTCTCCATCAGGCAGCTCAGGCGACCCCTGATGGAGAACAGCCAGAGTACTGTGGACAGCCTGGCTCGCCCCCCAGTGGTAGTGGTGGCGGGCAACGTGGAGAGTTTTTACAGTTAGAGGTTTAGAGTTGATTTGATATGCGTTGATAGATAGGTGATTGGAGGGCAATAAGTGAATTGTAGAAAATATTACTGATGTAAGGTGATGAAAATAATAATTGATTTGATGAGTGATTTGGACAGCGTGGTGAATTCATAGACATCGGTGATTTGTAGTAAGTGACAACTGATGTAGAGTGATATGCGTAAACCTGTAAAGGAAGAGAAGCACCTTTTCTTAAGAAAAAGTTGGAATTTATTAATTATGTGTGAAAGATTACCAATAAGAAAAAAAAGGAAAGGAAAGGTTGTGTTAATCAACTTAAATTTATCTATATATATATGAGGAAATATTTGAAAATAGTTGATGATGTGTGTATGAGACGGCGAATTTTCTTGTACAGTGCATACATGAAAATTCAATTTTGGAATTTGTATGTATATATGTAAATTTTGTTTATATAAGGCTCATTAAAAATTTGTTATTTATGGAAATTTTGTGTCATCTTCCTGCTCTGCTAACTTACAACTTTACACACACTAGAATATTTGGAATTTTCTTAGAATTGTAGTCAGAATTGAGGTTTGTTGTCTGCCCTGGGACTTCAGTAGGGTGGAAGTCAACAACGTTATTTTAAAGAAAATAAATAAATAAATAATATAAACGGGAGACCCCAGCACGTTCTTCATCATTGACTAAAGCAACAATTTCTTCGATTAAAATATGATAACCAGGATCATCAGCATCATTGTTTAACCATGCCTCTGCATCATCTTGCCCTCACTCGGAGAAAACCCCTGTAATCCTTTTGTTTAGAGTCATCTTCATTGTCTAACTTTGAAGAAAGCTTCAAAATTTCATATTTTCTCCTCGTTATGTCAGAATATGATTGCTTTATCAACGTTAAAAATTCTAGCAAGAGCTACACCGGTTTTGCCCTATTCCACTCTGTTATTAATTACTGTCTTGTCTTCTATTGATACATTGCGGTTTCTTTCGCCTGTAGATGCCATTATTAACACACAGGAAGAAACTGTATTAAAATTAAAAGCAAAATGACACAGTCTTTCAGTTTGAAATAGCCACTAACAAAAACTCGAACATTGAGTGATTAGAAACAAAATAACCTCACACTGCAGCGAAATTTGGGGGACAAGCAGGGTGGTTCGGATAATCGATGTTCTGCTAAAGGAGTTTCACTTCTTTAGCAGAACATCGTTTATCCTTGCTTGAAGAACAGCGTGATCTTGAGTTGCTACAATCTTCACATCCTTCTAGAACCAAAGCCACACTGCAACTGTTGCTGTTCCTGCTGTGTATTGTGTAAATGTTCTGCTAAAGAAGTTTCACTTCTTTAGCAGAACATTTAACACTTGACTGAGCATTCCGTATTGACCGTATGAATGCCGCAGGGACGAATTTGCATGAATTGAAGCATCACAGATATGAGACGTTCCGTTACCAAATCTAGTTTCGGCAAGTGCTGTGGTATTGGACGATATTTAAAACCATTCGACTTCTATAGAGCCGAAATCACTTTGTTCTTGATAGAGTCACGTCAGCTGTTTCAGGCCGACATTTGACTTACATCCTTAAAGGTGGTAGATGACTTTCATCAACCGGTGAAATACCACCACTTTGCTTATTGGAGGCTTGAAGTGGTGAAACCCAAGTTTAGTCTCTAGAGCAAAGTGTCCGGCATCCCCTTGCCCCATACTTCTCCTTCAACCCAGCACGGTACTAAGTACTATAGTACTTAGGTTTTGATACTTTTCGTGTTTGGGGTTTTCATTAAAAAAAATTGGAAATGCTGCTTGAAGAATAGCGTGATCTTGAGTTGCTACAATCTTCACATCCTTCTAGAACCAAAGCCACACTGCAACTGTTGCTGTTCCTGCTGTGTATTGTGTGCTCCACGATTTGAAGTACGTCTGGCAGTCGATTTTCATTTACAACTATCAACTTCCATGACTCCTTCTTCCAAATTCACTTCTAACATTTCTGGGGATACATAAGGCTCTAAAGATGTGGATGGACCTTCTCCATTGTTCAGCTCCATCGCATGCTGTAATTTCTTCGACTGTTGAAATAGCTTAGATCTCTCCTTTGTACTCGATGGAGGTGGTTTCTGTGGTCACATTGCATGTACACGTATGCTATACACATTACAATGCTCACTACAGTGGTCCCCCTACTTTACAATGGACACTTCATAACAAAATACCGTTCACTAGCAGTAATGACCTTGACCTTCTAGAGCTTGCGCGGTTTGCTAAAGTCGTTGCACAGCGTTGTCAGTTATAATGAGAATATGTTATTTTGAAAATGAAATGGTGTCTAAACATATGTGCATTTTATGAATGAAACTTTAAAAATATTAAATTATTTTATGATTATTTTCTTTATGATTAAAGTTTATTTATATTTCTATTTTAATTTCTGCTTTACTTCTTATAAATTAATCGTACTTTATGTTTTTTTTTTATTTCCTATTATGGTAGCACCTAGAGTTGTGTTAACTAGCCAAGCTAGTTAACACACTTAGCTAGTTAACACTGAGACACTAGATTTTATGAAATTTAAGAAATCTATGCACAGCTATAATATCGGGACGAGTTTTTCTAAATTGCACTCAATGATTTTCATTTTGCTTATTTTATGAATGAATAGGTCTGGTTGCAGGTTGGGTAATGGTAGTGCAATACCGAGGAAACTCGTTGTAAAGGTGAAGCTTGTTCCGGGTAATTTTTTTTTTTTTTTTTTGATTTGGTAGTTGTTGGCGCATCGGCTTCTGTGGCCATATTGCACCTCCCAAGGTTTTTGCAGTACTTTGATCCAAGCCCGAGGCGGGAATCGAACCCGCGACCTTTGGGTTGCCGGGCAGGTACTTTACCCACTCGACTAGCCCGGTCGGCAATTCCGGGTAATAATTATTGCTTATTAAGCATTTTGCTTGTGGATAGAAGGATTGCAAAAATGTATTCTCCTATGAGACCGGAAAATCTGCTTCTGCAGTGGTTAATTGCGTTATGTCTGTGGTGACACATTGCAAAAAAATCCCACTGGGTTTTTTCAAACCCGAACAAAAATAGCGTTCTTAAGCAAGAATTTTTGGATGTCCTTAAGTAAGAATTTTAGGTTTATTAGACAACTTTGGAGATTCTACTGTGAGTCTTCTGTTATTTGAGAATAATCACAGTAATCAGATTTTCCCAAAAATAAAAATCAGAGGAATCTCAATGTCCGTCATGTTTTCTTTAGAAATAAATCTCTATTAGAGAAGATATACAAGTTCGTCAGACAGAGTGGCTCTAATAAGATCTCCTCTATCAACCAGAAGAACAAACAGAGCGGTAAATAACAGGCCAGACAACACTCCACCTTGTAGAACACATGTGCTTATATGGCTAGTGAAGGTCTGATTTCTCCAGTTTAGAAGGCGTGTCTGTTTGTAGAGTATAGAGTTCGAACCTGAGAGCATATTTCCAGAAATGTAGAAATGCTTCTGATATAAGAGTGCTGATTTGTCAGCGGAGTCAAAAGCAGATATGAGGTCGAGGTAGGTGGCAGACATTTCAGAACTGTCTTGGAATGCATTGAGAATTGCAGTTGTAATTGAAAGGAGGCTGGTCGTAGTAGAACGATTTTGTAGTGCATGGTGGATTTGTGGAGGTCTGCCAGAAGCTGTTTAACGAGAATAGATAGCAGGGTTTCTCGAGAGATAATAACAACTGTTGAAACATCAGATGATGACTAGTGACATTGATGTCATGTGTCTTCTTGGTTCGAGAAGAACCTAGTAATCAGATTAAGCCACTCTGTGGGATGAGGGGAGAGCTAATTTGATTTGTTGTACACCCGTTTTGCCTTTTGAAGAATCTGCTGAAGGTGATTTTTAATTGCACAGACCTCTTGAATTCAGCTCTGGCTTTGTGTAAGCAATAGTCATTGATAGCCCAGTAGTTTTCTATATCTTGTGGAAGTCCTGTTTGTAGTTGAAGAAGGTAGTGAGAAAAGGGACCACCATGCTTTTTCCCTTTTAGAGATGCGCACATTTTCCATGCAGTGGACGTAGGAACAGAGCTTAGCCAGCATGTCAGCAAGATGACTACCAGTTTTAGGATGACTAT
This sequence comes from Mastigoproctus giganteus, assembly GCF_048544385.1. Classification (NCBI taxonomy): domain Eukaryota; kingdom Metazoa; phylum Arthropoda; class Arachnida; order Uropygi; family Thelyphonidae; genus Mastigoproctus; species Mastigoproctus giganteus. The sequence continues at coordinate 19,062,847 of NC_143586.1, read as the reverse complement.
CCCAAGGAAAGACAGATGCAGCGAAGAGGCACTTGTTGAATCTAATAAGTTAGGAGAGGTGATTTTTACTCTTTGGACAGCATTCGAGACATTATAATCAAGAGGGGAATTTTATGACTAGCGAGGTTGGTTTATGATCAGAATTGAAGCATGTTTCTAGCTCACAATCCAAAAGTGTAGCCTGCGAAGAAAGAATAAGGTGGAGGTGCTGTCCTCACGTAGCCTGATTATAGATCATCTCAACCTTTAATGGGTGAGCCCGGATCAGAATTTTCTGTAAGTGTGAGAGAAGGGGTGGTAGATTGAAGTCTCCAAAGTGTGCAGTGGACTTATGCATAATTAATTATTCAATGTGCAGCTTCCTGGATAACGGCCTGATCTGTGACTGGTAGTTATGTCAAGTAAATTATGGTGATATTGTACCAAGGTGTTCGAAACCCCAAAATGGCTCTGAACACCTTGTGAACCAGGGTATTTTTTCCCATGGAACCTCTAATAGTTGCAATGGCAAAGCAAGGGCTGAGAGAAAAATCCACGCATATTAATTAGTCATTTGGCAGAGCTAGTCTGGTCTTGTGTATCTGGAAGAGCAAGGTGTTGCTGTAAGGGGATGTTGTGGCAAAAGGCAACACACCAAGCGGCCAAAGGAAAGCTGTTGGAGTAGACGGAACTAGTCAGGAGCATAGTCCACTTTAAATGATGAATATGTGGGTATTTGGTTCTAAGTTGCTGCACTGACACAGAAAGAAATTCAGTTCCTCTTCGACTACCTTACTAATTTCTCCAGGGGTGGTTTTAGAGTTATGTCCTAAGACGAATAAACTCTTGGTATTTCTATTAGACTCTTTTGAGATCGGTTTAAGTTTTGATGCGGTTGACGTATGAACAAAAATTGGTCGACGTGTTTTTGTTTGCTCTAGAAGAGGGCTGCTGCGTGCGGTACCTAATACCATAACTTCTGTCTCTTATGGGGACAGTAGGATTTTCAGTAAATGATCGTAAATTGGCAGGTTCATCATAAAAATCTGAAGTAGTGTTACCGCTGCAATTCAGTACCATTTCGCTGGTATCATTATGTGCTGCAACTGTCATAGGAGAGTGATTATCTACCATATTGATTTTAGAAATAGCAACCGTTGCAGTTTGAAATGTGGGTATCTTCTTGTCATCAGGATTTAGTGAAGGCTGCCTGTCACCCTGCAACAAAGATTGCGCGTGGTCTAACTGGGTACAGAACAATAGACTGGAGATATTGGTTGTCTTCCAGTAATTTGCAATTTATGTGGTGCAATTCATGTTTATCATTAAAAATTGTGAACCATTTTTCGTTTTTTTCCAAAAGAGAGAGAGAGATCATCAGGTGATTGTATCTGATGATCCAACTTGGCGGTTTTTGATTGCTGTTTCTTTTATTAGCAATTAACAGGTCAGAAGAGATCCCTGGAACAGACCTCCTCTCAATCGCATCACATTTTAGATCACAACAACAGCGTGAGCTTTTTGGATGAAGCTTCTTTGGTTTGTTGTAAGTTCAAAGTTCGTGTTAGCCTTGTGAAATTCAACCGTGCGTTCTAATGGTGTCAGGTACTCGCGTGTTGGGTATTAAGGATGAACAGGGTATGCGATTGCAGAAGAAATTTCCAAAAACAAATTATTTCTGGAAAGACATTACAATGAACAGTCAGTCGATCGTGAAAACCTGGCAACAGAGATTTCTTAAGATGTTTGAGGTTGTGTTAGAAGAGCTTGAAGTCCAAACTTCATCAACTAAGTGTCCTCGCGGCTTGCATTGTACCAGTTTATATGAGGGAATTAATGGTATGTTATCAAAATTGAGAACTTTATTATTAGAAAATACTCGTGCACATTTTTATTATTGATAATGTCTCCTTTATAAATAGTATTCATTAAAAGATTTTCGTTCATTAAACGCTGTCTTTAATTAAAATTTAGTTTAAATAACCAGAATAATATGGAAGTACATTAAGACGTTTTAATTACTGATTGCATATGAAATGTTTACTTTAATAAACATTTTTTCTGAAAAATTAAAAAAAAATGAATAATACATTATTCATATTTAAAGAAATGAATATTTATTTTCATACTTTAACCGCAGTGAGGAAATTATGATCTCCTGTTCATCTAAATTTATAATTTTTCCTTAGAATTTAAAAATTCATCTCTCTCCTTCAGCAATATGGTTGCCCTTCTCTGTACTCGTTCTAGCAACTCCACATCTTCCTAAAATGTGGCTTCCAGACCTGTATGCAGTACTCAAGGTGTGGCCTGACCATTGCTTGCTAGCAAAGTTTTTCTATATCATTGACAAAACCTATCCTGGTAGCATGTCTGCACTGCTCAGAGAACTTAAAGTCTGACTGCTCAATTACCCTCATGTCTTTTCATTCTCCACTACCCTGAGTGTAGTACCTCACAGTTGATTATAATTTACTCTTGGGTTACTGCTACCCATGCGCAGTACTTGCATTTGACAATGTTAAACTTCAAATACCATTTCTCAGCTCATCGAGCCAATTTTCCTAGATCTTATTGCAGGAACTCACCCCAATGACTGTCGTTAACCAACATTTGTATCATCTGCAAACTTAGACATTAAGCCTGATATAACGTCATCAATATCGAAAACAAAAATGAGCCCAGCGTTGAGCCTTGGGGAACTCCACGAAGAGCAACGCCCATTGATTACCACTTCTCTGTCTTCTCTTACTCAACCATCCCTTTATCCATAGCAGTACCTTCTTAATGCCAACTTTGCTCTGGTTTCTACAAGCATTATTTAAATAGAGCAGTCTTTTATGTGCAACAGTGTCAAAAATGGTGGTAACTTAAATTTACTGTGGTCATTGCGTTGCCATGGAAACATTTATTTTTGCTTAATTTTCAGTACTGTACTGGTTACCCTGGAAACTTTTATTTTTGATTAATTTTTGCATATGCTTAATTCCTGCGTGTCCACTATCACCACCTAGTGGCGTGAACGCTTGACTAGCCCAAAAAAAGTCACAGCTCATTTCATAAGTAAGCATTATTTCAAGAAAGGATTGGTTTATCAAACTATTTTCATTTTTTTACATGAAATTTAAAAATAATATTATTATTTCCATATAATTTTCATTTTGATTAATACTTACAATATTTCTGTATAATCATAAATTTGTATTCCTTTAAATTATAATAAGTTACTCATTTTTGATATTATTTCTGTTTCTTATTATGTTCTAGTGTTTTTTGCATGACATTTAATAAATCTAAACAGAGCTTAAGACACTGTTTTCTAAAATTATTTTAATTTTTATAATCCAGAAAAATTATTATTCTTATTAATTTTTTAAAATTTATATGAATAACTTCGTTAATCTAAACGAGACAACGCATTGTAAATGTTCCTCTGGATAATAATTATGGCGTATTGAGCCTTTAATTATTTATCTATGAATTTATTTAATTAATAATTATAATGATAATAAAAAATTAATTGATCATTTAATTATTATTATTTAATTAATTTCAATATTTATTATAGTAGAAAATTAAATTAATGAAATAATTATAAACTTTTATTTGTCGATTAATGTAAAATTTATGTTATTTTAAAATAATGCTAATTTAGGTTAATGGTATTAATCTAAATATTAAATATTGGTAAATTGATGATGATTAAGATTAATCATTATTAATTGGTAAATCAAGATTAATCGAAGGATTAATTTAAAACATATTTATCGAAGCATATGTATATGCATGTTATGTTAATTTAATAAATTAATTTTCGTTATTAAAATTATTAAGTAATTTTAGTTATATAAGGTTAGTCTTAAGCCTGAGGAGCAAAACAACCTTGGCAAGAAGACTTCTAAAGAGGGATGGTGGTGTAATTTTCAGATCTCTTTGTAATATGTATAGGCATCTACCTTCGTCTCAGTTCATCTTCCCTCATCGGTATGGACTTTCTTCCTTTGGCATGTTGACCTTGATTTTCCCATTGGCAATTGAAGTTTATCGAGTTCTCCTAGGAAATGTTTTCGTTATGGTACGATGCTATCTTCTTAACTACAATCTGTAAACAATGTCAGATTAATAACTTATTTAGAGAGGAAAACAATGCCTCGATTTTTTTCCAATTTATAAGCATTATATTAATATAAATTTAACTGGTTAATAAAAATTTGTAGTAATTAAATTTATAACAAAAGAATTATTTAAATAGAGCAGTATTTTATATTTGTTATAATAAATATTCGTTTTATACGTTAAACCATAAAGAGAAGGAAAAAAATGAATTTTATTTAAATTAAATGAATAACAGAACTTTGTAATTTGTTTATAAAGATTTTTTTTTTATTTAAGAACAATGTTGCTTTTATCCATATTAAAATCGACGCGAAAAATAGTTGATTTATTTAAATATCTGAGAATACAATCCATAATCAACATTTTATTTGAGTAAGGACAATATAAATAGGGGGAAAAGGGGTTTGGAAAGTCAGAGGTCCAATGGGTACGTTTTTATCTAATTAATAATAATACATATCATTCACATATATTCATAAACTCTATTTGTCCTCACTACGTTCGTCTGTCTGTTTGTCCGTCCGCATGTAACAACTCGACTCCCAGTGAACGAATTTTCATGAAATTTTTTATTTAGTTATTTAAGAGAAAGATCTTATAATAGTCTGATCTTTTAAACAATTGACCAGTTAACCTTTGCAATAGGCCATCTGTTTGAGAGTGGTGCAATACCAGGGCAATTCGTCGCAAAGGCAAGTTTGCTACTTTGGAAGAATTAAGACCAATGTCTTATCTTTGCAGTTGACCGGATAAAAAGATTGAAAGGTAAGGCAACCCTTCAAGCATCTAATAAAGAAAGGTTACTTGTTTTGTAAGAATTCTTTATGGATGTTGAAAAACGTTTTGGGTTGAGTTATGGTAAAGAGAATGAGGATCTTCTACTTCACGACACTTTTTATAAACAAATTACTTGTTTTAAGTACTTTCGGGGCCTACGTTGTTAAATTCCGGAATGCTCTAACAAGCTTGTTTCACAACCAACTAGTCCCTCTTCAAATAATGTAGAACAAAATACTTGTAAAGAATTTTGTTCGATGTGAAATTCCATGCGAAGACTTTGCATTTTCAAAGTTTTAATGGGGAAACAAAACAGATAGTTTTAGACAACTAAAACTACCTGTTTTGTTTCTGTTCTCATTAGAGACCACCTGATTAGGGACCGGTTAGTATCAAAATAGACTGGGGTAGTAGCTCCATGTTTTAAAGAAATGATCAAACTTTTGAAACTCGTTACAAAGATAAGTTTGTATCATTTAAATCCTGTTCGCGAAAGCAGATGACACGACAAAGTATATAACTTTCAGTTTCTCTCTTTTAGTGCTCTCTTATTCAGTAAACTTCATAACTTACCCTGATCTGTTCTAGAATATTCCAGCTATGTGTCTTGTCATACAGCGCTTGCGTGAGCTTGAGGACGTTATTTTCATTTGTTCATATTTAACATAAATATTGATTTAAAAGGAAAACGTCCAAAGAGTAGCAAACCGACTGAAGGATACACCCAGTTAGAGACACAATATCCTGATGCCTCGTATCCTTAGTTGCTTTGGTATTTATGAACATGTTATTAATTATATACTGGAATTCATTTCGGCAAATTACACAGAAAGATCAGAGCAGCGACTAACGTTTCGATTAAATTTACACCTGTAGGATTAGTGGAGTTTAAAAGAGAGACCGAAGGATTAGAATTAATGGGAAGAGGGGAAGGAAGAACTAATTTGCTTAACCCATTTCATCAACTGCTGGATAATGACGAATACAGCAAGAAACGATGGCAAAAAATCTCTAAAGATCACTGGGGAGGATGTCTTGCAATATTTAAAAATCGTTCTTTCCAACCTGTTCAATAACTAATCTCTTAATACAAAAGCCATTTTCTTCGTCTTCCTTTTCTGGTGTCCTTAATGAGCATTTTACGGATGAAAGATAAAAAGGGGCAAGCTGCTATGTGTTGATAAGAGCCTGAAGAAATATTACTTTTGAACAGCAATTAGCTAGAAAGTTGAGGGACAGATAAAATTAATGGAGGGAAGTTGAAAATAGGAAGAAATTAATAATTTTTCTTGAGGCATCGTACACGGATGGCACGCTGTATAATTTTGGATCCTTTTGAACAGGCAGTGGGGAGGTTCGATGACATTAGAAGGTGGCTTGTTAACTTAAATCAAACTCATTACTTTTAAAGTACTGGATGGTTATTCCATTCATTTTCTTAATGTTTCGTTTTCTAAGAAAGTGAACCGACTTTTAGACAGTTATATTATTAAAAATGGCCGTTTTGGTTTTAGAAGAACCTTTTAACCAAAACTTATTAAGAAGAATTTGTTTTCGTAAAATAGTATACAAGATTAGAAAATAAATATTGTAAGGTCCTTCTCTCTGTGACAATATTAAAAAAAAAATGATTTTTTAAGATGGAGTGAGGCCCTAAGCTGTAACTTGTTTATCTTATATGTAAATCCGGCCCTGCATATTTCTCATGGAATGTACGTATCCGACAGCATACTGCAGTCTCAACTTAATCGAACCACAGAAACAACTCGTTTTATTATAGTCCAGGCTCTTGAAATTGAGGCGCACTCTCCTTTGACCACAACGGTTTCGGCCTGTTAATGGTGTCCTCGCTGTCAAGTTTTTGATACAGTTCTAAAAGAATCCACGAAATCGACTAACTCAGCTACATTGTGAAAAAGCCTATAAAAATTCCTCAGATCATTGACAGAATTCGAACCCAAGCCGTTTCCCTGAACACTTAACGTATCCTCAATGGCATTCGCAAAAACTCTTGCACTTTTTCAGTTTAAGTGAGTGCGATCTTTACAGAATATATTCCATCTGCCCACTAAGGTAGGCCATGCTGAGAAAAATTCTCCCGATGAGCCATTATAAGCTTGGAAAGCATGGCAGAATCCCTCAAGCCTAGAGTTAATTCACAAGACTCTCTTCATGAAGTCCTGCTTTCTGAAGACCGCCATCCCCCTCCCCTTCCCCAAAGACTGCAGCACATTAACTCGTTCACGTGGAGCTTTCAGTTCAATTCCTCTCCTTCCCGATATTTTACACGAAAAAAAAAGTTCTACATCAGCTACTGGAAGTATTTGCTATGAGTGTACTTTTATTTCCGAAAATATAATCTTCAGGAGATGCACAAGTTGTTTTGGTCTCGGGTTACGATTTTTATGTGTACAAAACCCTTATCTTAGAGAGGAAACTAGGTTTTTCTGAGTGGCATAAATCTTTCATCATAGATGAGTGTTTTCGTGGAAAAAGGTAAATTCAGCCACGTGAAAAAACATGTTTTTATGTAGAATTCTGCATCATTTTGAACTTGAGAACTGACATATCTTTTTTAAGGAGATAAGGAGTGATTGGGTTTAAAAAGAAATGAAGAAAAACCAAGTTCTATGTTCCCTCCCACCTCAGAGGCGAATGACCTGAATATAGGCAGATTGCGCCAGAAATAATGAGAACAGTTATTTTAGCAAGTGAATGTTAAAAACAAAATCTTCCAAAATTCCTTTTTCGCTGATCTTCCTGTACTTTTTCTATTTTATAAATCTAAAAAAATATATATAATAATAATAAATAAATAAAAAATCGTTACATCATAATAATTACCACTTTAATTAAAATATATTAACAATTCTATATTCCTTTTTTTGGATTTTCATTATGCTGTTTAAGCAAAATGAAACGCCTGAGAAGCCAGTAACGTACAAAACAGCTGCCCTGACAGTGTCACATTTTTTTTTCAGCTTCTGATATATTATCCTGATATTCTGATATATGGTCGATCTCATAATCTCTTCTAGCTCGGTGTTGGTCCAATCTATGATCCCGAAGGAGGGTTAGTATTGGGACTACATAAGTGTTCATGACTGTGACCATCTTGCTTTATTTCAGCAGGCCTCTCAGTCTCTGATGGTATTTCTCAGTAAGGTCCACGATGATCTTCTTGTGTTCTAACTGGTGGGCCTGCACCATCCCCAGATTTTTTTGTAGGTCTCTTCCTCTGTCACTGCTTCAATCTCTTCACCGGTCTTCAGCTGGTAGTTTCGTCCGACTGGATGTCCTTGATGCAATCCATGGGACTAGGATTTGTCTAGGATTTAACTACTTCCTTAATACAATAGTCCTAGTGTTGAGCGAAGAACAAACATAATGCCTTTGCAAAGAGTTGCAGTGGTATTGCACTATTTGTACGATTAAAATCTGTTGAAAGTAGTGCAATATCAAAACAACTCGTCAAAAAAGTAAGTTTTCTGTACTGTGAACTCATACCAGTATTAATTTATCTCTTTAAGCTCGTTGTTTGTGGTGCTGGTTGCACACAAAGTCGGTAAGTTTGAGCAATATTCATTATGAGGCTATTACTCGAGGTATTTGCTGCAAAGGAACAATCCATTGTCTTTGTCTTCTGTTGACGCAGTTTATTTCTACATTTTATTTCTCTTGTTAGACGTACAAAAGCTTGAAACGTTTCTTCCAACAGAGATTACTGAAAATTATATTCTTTTTCTACAATTATGGCAGTAAACGTTTTGCTCCATTAAATGCTCATCACACCGTGCACAGTTATTTTCAATGTTTACTGTCGTTAGAACTTAAGAAAAAAACTTTATCCCAATTGTTTTTTTTTTTTTTTTTCAAAGGATCTAACGTTTCATCTTGTTTTTTGGCTTTTATTTTTTTAATTTATCGATTCCTTCTTTGAAATAGTTTATTTTTCATTACTATGGAAATAAACACTTAATTAAAAAAAAAAAAAAAATGTAAACTTCGTCTCGGTTCAACTTATTTAGAAAAAAAATGGTGTTTAGGTACTTCCAATTTATAACCTTGAAAAAATTTTAAATTAAAATAAATTTCGCTGATTAAAATAGTATATATACAAGGGTCGGTGTTGGGCTAGATTAATGTATAATAATTGATTAAAAACAAAAATTAGAGTAACAATATAGGGCAAATGATTGTGAATTATAATGATCATTATCTTGACATGGGAGAAAAATTATTATCACTGACATGGTGCATTTGGCTGGCTGTTCAGGCCCGGGTACATTACGGTATAAATTGACTTCCACATAAAAAAAAAAAAAAAAAAGATAAATTTACACTATTCTGTATTTATGGTGACAGAATTAAAGAGTAATAATTGCATTATTATTTTTTTTAAAAAATAATAATAATGAATTTAGTAAATCAATAACTAAATAAAATTATATTTATTGTTAGTTAATTTTAATATTAATTAGAATAAAACTGAAATAAATAATAAATATAGATATTACAAAAAACAATAATAATAAAGTGGTATTTAGATGGGATTCTTTCTCTTGCTCACACTACACGCATGAGGGGAAAAATTCAAATTGAGGAAGGACAGTTGCAGAATAGATGTGTGGAAGTTTGCCTTTAGTCAGTGGGTGGTTGATTGCTGGAATAAACTTCCTTCTGTTATTGTGGAAGTTGATAGCTTAAATAAATTCAAGGAAGACCTAGACAAACTATTTGAAGGGAATGAATAAGTGAAATGGGAGGCGTGGTGTTTATTATTTTTTTTATTTATTTGGGTGTAACTCGTGGTGCACGAGTTACACTTGAGAACATTTTAAAAGGAGGCCACAGGTTCGTTCTTAAAAGGATCCTCTTCATTGTCCAATGTGCTCAAGCCAAAATAGTTTTTCTACCATCTAAGAGAGAGAGACAGAGAACACAAAGCTAATGCCGATATCAGAAGGGTAATTCCATTTTCTCCTTGAAATCCAATATTTCAAATGGGTATCCATTGATAATCAAAAGATTAAAATCGAAAGATATAACACATATATTTTTAAATAAAATTAAATAATTATTATATTATGTGGATTTAGGAGGATAATCCTATTCTCTCTTATTGATTTAGTGTAGAATAATTAACGATTCAACAGTAAATTCTCTCTTAAATGGTTACTGCAGTAAAATGTGTGATTTAACGAGTTGCCCTGGTATTGAAAGCAATGCAATACCAGGGCAACTCGTTGTTAAGTCACGCATTTTACTGCGTTAGCCATTTAAGACAATTGAACAGATGAAAGAAAAACAGTCCCATTATATTTATTTAGAGATATAAATATAAGTTCAGTTGTTTATGCTTAATATTTATTTATTGAAAAAAAAAAAGGACACACACACACACACACACACACACACACACTTCGCCCATCCATAGCCTCCAAGACTCTGTCTTGTTCTTCCTTGAATCTATTCAACCCATCTCCACTTCCAGATGGAAGCCTGTTTCAACCATTAACATTCAGCTTACTCAATACAGTCAAGGCTTTAAACACTTCAATGAGATCACCCAGCAGGCGCTTAGTCTCGAGAAGTTTCAATTTGCAGAATTGAAGCAATTCCAGTCAAGAGCACCCTTTTGTTCCTTTCACCAATCGCGCTGCTCTTCTCTACACCCGTTCCAGCACATCTACATCCTTCCTAAAGTAAAGCCTCCAGAATCTAGACAAAGGGATGAACACCTCCTTTATCCCTTACTAGCAAAGTTTCTGTATATCATTGACAAAACCCCATGAGCTGTCCTAGCAGCATGTTTGCCATGCTCAGAGAATTTCACATCTGACTGCAGAATTACCCCACAGATCTTTTTCATTTGCTACTACCCTAAGTGTAGTACCACAGAATTGATAAGTAGCGACTGCTGTCATATGCAATACCTTGCATTTCTCAATGTTAAACTTCAACTGCCATTTCTCAGCCCATCAACCCAATTTTCCTAGATCTTGTTGCAGTAGCTCACCCTGATAGTTGTCGTTAGACACCCTGCCAACTTTTGTATCATCAACAAACTTTGACATTAAGTCTGACATTAAAACAATGATGGTCCCGGAACTGAACCCTGGGGTACTCCACTGATAACGTGAGTCCAAGAAGATGAAGGTGAAAATGGAGATTAATAATTTGACAAACATTTAAAATACTATATAACATTTTAGAAAGTTTTATTTACTTCTAATTTCCATTTATTTCCAAACTGATTTAAAATTTGGCACATTGTATCTCGCGAAATTGAATCTGGTTAACTGTTATCCCAACTGGGATAGTGCTTAACCAGATTGCGTTCTGTGTTTTTTGTCATAATTATTGAAAACTAATAACCAAAAAAATAATATTGTATTAGAAATATTTCGTATAATATGCCTATGAAACATCTGGAACTTTTCTTTACCATAGGCAGTTTACTTTACTACTCATTATGCTCATAGTAGTACAACTTTCCCTGCACAACGAGTTGCGTTGGTATTGAACTACTTCAAGGCTCATCTATTAATTTCTGGAAAACAATCATAAATTACATAGAGCTTTCTTTGCTTTGTAAAAGAGCCTGTCTCTAATTTTTAATTATTAATTGGATAACATTAATGATAAAAACAATTGTAGCATTACCGATATATTTGAAAGCAGTGCAATACTTGCTTTTATGAGAAAAGCACCTATATATTTTTTCCCTGTCCGTCCGTCCACATGCACCAACTCAACTTCCTGCTAATAATAACAATTTATTATATGATACCACGTAAAATTAAATAATATATAGTTTATTAGGGTAAACACCTACATAGTTATACACCCGAAACTTCACGTAATGTATAACTGTTAAGCCTAATAAATTATATATTATTTTATTTCACATGATATTATTTAATTAATTATATTTAAAACACCACGTAACGTCCTTCCTAACTACATTGAATAATAATATCAATTTATTATTTTCAATAGTAGTAGTAGTATTTTTTTATATTTATTTATTTTTATTTATAATAATAGTAAATACATTTCAGTTTAACAATATAAAGTTATAAATAACTTATTTATTTTAAAAAGATTATCATTGTGATTATTGTTTATATTCCTAGACAATTTATTATTTTTCCATTTTTAATTCTAGTGAATGCCTTATTATTGATAATTTTTCTAATTTTTTCCTACTTTATATGGAGTCTTGGCTAGTTTATACGGACACAAAGTTTCATAAAATTGAACAAATCATTACAATGATTTGTTCAATCACTTCGATGATTTTAACTTTCATTACTTTTTTATGTGTGACTAAGTTCTGGTTGTACTAAGAATAGTTAAATACTGAGGCAACTCGTTTTAAAGGTGAATCTTCTCTGTTCATCAATGATCCCCTATTTATTTGTGTTGATTGTAGTTATGGCAATTTGCGACCCCCCCCCACAACCCTGAAATTTGGAGGCTACTGCATCGACTGGAAGGTATACCATCCTCCAGGCTACTCGAAACAGATATCTAGGAAGCTTATCTAAAGGTTTACTTTTCTTCAATGTATAAACAGTCTAATTACTTTTAGATTATTCCAGACCCCCAACTCTTAAAATCCATTCTACCTGCCTTCAAGGGCTTCAGAATTCTGTCCATTACAGAGTAGGGACTTTCCGGCTTTAGCTTGTCTCCTGTAATATTTAAACCCTGGATATCTTTGAACAGTTTCTGTTCAATTAAGATAGTATGAAGAGGTTTGAGGACTGGTAATTGACTCTTTAATGTAATCTAAACATTCATTTTTAAAGGAGTTTCGTAAAAATTTTAAATGGAAAGGGTAAAGAATGTGGTATGGTCAAGAAACGAATTGGAGTCAGGTTGATTGCAAACAGGTTGATCTTTGAAAGATGGCAAAATTAAACAAAGAAATTTTACTAAGCGAAGTGCAGTCTTTAACTGTACTTTGGAGAGAAGATGAAGTTAATTTTAGGAGAAAAGATGTTACAGATAAGTTGCTGACTGAAGTCTTTTTAATGTCCGTCCGTCCACATGCAACCACTCGACTCCTTTCTAATAATAATAAGCATCAGCTTATTATTTTCAATAGTAGTATTATTATTTTTATTTATAATAACAGTAGTAAAATTAAAGCACTATTTAATATATCCTATATTTTATTATTAAATAAAGGACATTGCAATGCAGCGTTAACTACCTTTTTTCTAATCTTAATATTGGTGGCTATTCCAGTGCAGTCAGCCAGTACTGCACTGGAATGGCCACCTCCTTGGTGGCGTAGACGGATTGCAAAATAGCCAGACTGGTTGCGACACGTGTTCAGACAGGTTTGGAAGAGAGAGCAGGAGTTATAGAAGCCAATTCAGAAGAACAGTGCCCGTGGAAGTATCTACAAAAAAGTCAATGAAGGAGAAAAAGTTTGTTGGACATTTTTCGAGGCCAGCCACTTCGAACTTTGTATGCATCCAAACATCTTAATCGGAAAACATTTTAAAAGGATCTTACATGGATTGTTCTGTCACTCCATTACGTGGCAATAATTATTGTAATTGGAATTTTTAAAAATCAAAACCAGAGATTTTTCTCATATGTCACGATGTCTTCTTCATTGGCCTGTACACGAAAACCAAGACACCTCTTCTGCCAACTCAACCTTCAGTACTTATACAATTTGTATTACTTTATTTACAAATATTCCTTGGCAACCTCCAAATCCAGAAAAGAGGCATTTGTGTTCAATTTTAGTATTAACAAATATATTCTAAAGCAGTGTAACACTAGTGCACCATCATCATCATCGTCATCAGACGTTTTCAATCCACTGCAGGATGAAGGCCTCTCCAGCAACTTTCCAGTTCCTTCTGTTTTGTGCAATGGCCATCCGTTTACCACCCACAAACTCATGAATTTCATCTATCCATCTCCGCCTTTATCTTCCAGGTTTTCTTCTAGCTTCTCTTGGGTACCATTCTGTTATTTTCTTAGTCCAAATGTCATCATGTCTTCGAGCTATGTGTCCTGCCCAAGACCATTTTAGTTCTTTAGTTTTGATAAGAATGTCCTTTACTTGAGTTTTCTGCCTAATCCATGTGTTTCTCTTCTTATCTAACAGTCTGATTCCCAATATAATTCGTTCCATTCTTCGCTGTGTAGTTCTCAGCTTCTCTTCCATTCTTTTGGTGAGTGCCCAAGTTTCACTTCCATAAGTCATGGTGGGGAGTATGCATTGGTTCATTATTTTACGTTTCAAACAAACTGGGATATTGCTCTTCAGTATGTGACTATATTTCCTGAATGCTATCCATCCAAAATTTATTCTTCTCTTGACTTCCAGCCATTTATCATTATTACAGCTAATAACTTGTCCCAGATAAGTATATGACTCCACCTTTTCAATTACTGCTCCTTCAATCATTATTTCCCTTTCCGTGGCATACTTGTTCATCATTACTTTTGTTTTAGCCATATTCATCTTTAGTCCAAAATCCTTACAAACTGTGCATAACTGATTAAGATTTTCCTCTAATTCTTTGGGATCGTGGCTTATGACCACAATGTCATCTGCAAATCGTAAATGGTTTAGGTACTCTCCATTCACATTGACTCCTTTCTGCGACCAGTCTAATCTTCTGGAAGCTTCCTCAAGGGCAGCAGTAAACAGCTTCGGAGATATTGTGTCTCCTTGTCGAACTCCTTTCTCAATTTTAAATTTCCTACTTTCTTTGTCTAGTCTAATAAAGGAGGTAGCGTTCTCATATATTTTCTTCAATATCATAATGTATGTGGTGTCTATGCCTTGTCTTTCCATTGCCCGAATCATTGCCTTATGCTGTATGGAGTCAAATGCCTTTTCATAATCCACAAATTCCAGGCATAATGGTGTTTTATATTCATTTGCTTTGTCCATTAGCTGTGATATTACGTGAAGGTGATCCATAGTTGAGAATCCTGTAGTAGTAGTGGCATGTGATGCAAGAAAGCAAGTGTATGAGCTTATGCAGCATCAGCCAAAAAAAAAAAAAAAAAAAAAAAAAAATCACACCCTTCCCTCCAAATGCCTGCCCAGTTCCTCCTTAAATTTATTCAACCTATCAACTTCCAAAACGACAGATGGTTTGTTCCAGCAATTAACCACCCGCTGGCTAAAGGCAAATTTCCGCACATATATTCTACATCTGTCTTTTCTTAATTTGAATGTATGCCCCCTTAGGTTCATAATCTGAACAACTGGAAGGATCCCATCAGAATTCAGCGTGCTCAACCCATTCAAGGCCTTATACACCTCGATCAGATCACCGCGCAGGTGCTTAGTCTCCAGCCACTGCAAGCCCTTCCAAGATCCAAATATATGATATCAAAATTATTTTTTGCATCCAGTTCCTTTGTAACCACATCATAATATCCTATCAAATTTGTCAGACAAGACTTTCCCTTAACAAACCCATGCTGTGTCTGAATTATTGCTGCAGTCTTGTCTAGATGATCCTGCAATGCATCTTTAACCAGTGACTCCATTATTTTACCCGGAACAGAAGTTAAACTAACTGGTCTGTAATTACTCGTGTCACCCTTCGATCCCCCTTTGTGAATTGGGGATACAATTTTGCACATCTCCAGTCCGTGGGAACCTCCCCTGAGTCCAAGGATGCTCTCATAATTATGGCTAAGGGTTTGCTTAGTTACTTTGTCACCTCCTTTAATATAACTGGATAGATCCCATCCACTCCAGGTGCTTTTCTTATGTGTAACTTCAATAATTTCTCCTCCACTTTGCTCTCAGTTATTACAAAATCATTAAGTATCTTGCTACAATTTGATAACCTTCTGCCATTTTCAAACCTTAATAATTCCTCATGTGTTAATGTAGATGCAAAATACTCATTCAGTTTGTTTGCTATCTGAGCACGGTCATCAACAGTCGAACCATCGATGTCAAGTCCTAAAGCCAGCTTGCTCTTTCGGTTGATTCTCATCAAGTATTCTTTCTAATCTGTTAGTAATGACCCTTGTGAACAACTTGTAGATGTGGGATAACAAGCTAATTGGTCTATAATTTCCAATTTCTGATTTATCTCCTTTCTTATGCAGCAAAACTATGATTGCATTATTCCACTGCTTAGGCGTCACACCTTTTCTAATGCACTTTGTGAAGAGCCTTGCCAGTTTTTGTGTTATGTCTCTTCCTCCCAATTTTAACAACTCTACAGTAACTTCGTCTTCCCCCGGGGCTTTCTGATTCTTCATTTTCTTCAATGCATGTTCTACCTCATCAAGAAGGAAATCGGGTATGTCGTATGTGTTACTAATTTGCGATCCATCTTCCCCACTGCAATCCATCATTCCCTTGCTCCTTCTCTATAGTAATTTTCTGCTATTTGAATTATGCCTTCTCTGCTATTTATAAATACACCATCACTATCCTTCAGTTTCAGTATCATTTGTCTTTCTGTATTACTGCTCATGGCTCTGATTTAAATCCTTTGTTTTTCTTTAATGCTTGTTCTACTTTTCTTGTGTTAAATCTTCTTATGTCCTCTCTGAGCCTCTTTCTAATGGCTTTGCATAACTCAGTATACACAATTTTGTCCTTGTCAATGTTTATCTTGGTCTTCATTTGTCGTTTTCGGTTCATCATGACAAGTGTTTCTTGACTAATTTTTTCTTCGTTGGTTTTCTTTTTCCCTATAGCTTTCTAGGGGTTTATCACTTTCAGAAAGTTGTTGCATTCCTTCTCGATATCTTGAAAGGTCTGCAGAAGCTCAAACTTGTTCTTAAGTTCCAGTACATACTGCTTTTTTCCCTCTTCTGTTATCTCAAAGCCCTTCGTATTATTTACTCGAGTCAGTTTTTTCCTTTCTTTTCTTACATCTATATCAGGTGTACATCTTACCATTCTGTGATCACTTCGAACATTTACCTTGTTCAGGACGGTAACATCATTCACGATATATCTTCTGTTAGTGAGGATGAAATCGATTTCATTAGTTATTAATCCATTTGGACTCTTCCATGTCCACTTTCTCTTCACCCTTTTCTTGAAAAAAGTGTCCATTACTGACAATCCTTGAGATTCTGCAAATTCCAGAAGTCTTTCACCTCTTTCATTTCTTTCACCAATTCCAAAACTTCCCATAGTTCCCCTTTCTGCGCTGTTTTGTCTCTTTCCAACCTTAGCATTGAAGTCCCCCATAATGATAGTGTAATGGGTTTTCTGCACATCTAGAAGACTCAATTTCGGTGTACATTTCTTTAACCTCTTCATCATCATGGCTCGATGTTGGTGCATAAATCATTATAACCTTTAGCTTGTATCTCTAAGAAATCTTGAGTATTATTATTTTAAATGAGACCTTTCACATTGCCAGCAACAGAACGATGATGCTTTGAGGCTGACATGGATTCAAAAAAAAAAAAAAAAACTTTTTAGGTGCTTCTGCTTTTATGCGTAAAACACCTGAGTTTTTCCTGTCTGTCCGTCCGCATGCAACAACTGAACTCCTTCCTAATAATAATAAGCATCAATTTAATATTTTCAAAAGTAGTATTAGTATTTTTTATTTAAAATAGTAGTAGTAAAAATAGTAAAATTAAAGTAGTAATTAATAATAAATTATATTCTATATTTTAATGCTAATACAATATGAAGTTTTTATTTCTGAACAGCTCTCATGAGTAGCACAGTTGATAGGATCGTCGTCCTCCCCACACTGAGTGGAAAATACCTGAGTTCGAGTCTCTTTGCTAACGAGCAATCTTCATAGTCACCTTTTCACAAAGTGACCGAGTTAGTCGGTCTCCGGCGAGAGTAACACGTTTTTCTCCTGAGTGTAGTTTCCATTTCCTTTTTCTCCAATTATAATGAAATTTGAAGAGGCTCGTTTTTATTAAGCCACATTTAAAATTAGAAGTGTGTTGTGCACTAAAAGTAGAATACAAATCTGTTTATTGCGAACACGCTTAAGAAACATTCGCGTTCTTAATTTTCATAAAATTCGTTCTCATCTTCCCTTATATAGGAGAGTAGACACTTCCCTTATATAGGAGCGCCCACTCTCCTATAAAGGGAAGAAGATCGCCTTTGAGAGCGTGCACACTACAGCATATGATTTTCTTAAAATTCATTCGCATCTTCCCTTATAAAGGAGAGCTTCCACGCTCGTATATAAGGTTCTCTCCTTATATAGGAGATATTCCACTCACGACAGATCATCTCATAAATAGACCTTATATAGAAGATATTCCACTCTCCTATACAAGGAGAGAACTCGACTCTTCCTTAAAGGGAAGAACCTCAAGTCTCCTGTAAAAGAAAGGAGCTTCCACTCTCCTATAAAGGAGAGCTTTCTCCTACATTTTTTATTAAAATTATTGTTAGTACCGCTGCCAGTACTGTTCTCGAAATCGGCCGCCATGTGGCGAGTATTGGTAAGCTCGAAAATGCGACAGATCATCTCATAGGAAGACATTATTCAAAAAAAAGATTGGTGTTCGAATAAACTTCCAGTTTAAGAATATAATTTCCAAATAAAATTAATTTCTTTAAAAAATTTCAATTATAATTAAACTTTATAAATATTTCTAAACAAATTATTGTTTTTAAATTTTGTTTCTAGTGAATGCCTTTGAAAGCGTGCACACTACAGCATATGATTTTTTTAAAATTCATTCGCATCTCCACTTATATAGGAGAGCGTCCACTCTCCTATATATAGGACGTACTGGGTTTTTTTTTCTATCCCAACAAAAGCAGTTTTCTTAAACAAGAGCTTTCTTTAGTGGGGATAAATAGTTTGTTGGACATTTTTCTAGGAGTTGCTTAAAAGGATCGTACAAAGATCGTTCCTTTACTCTATTAACTGAAAACAATTATTTGAAACAAAATTTCGAAAAATGAAACCCAAAAAGTTTTCTCATACGTCTATGATGTCTTGGCAAGCCTAGTTCACCGAACTCAACCTTTAATACTTATATTACCTTATTTAACCCGGAAGTCAATTCCCCTAAAATTCAAAACTTTGAGTGTTTGGAGAGTGAAATACCTGCTCCACCCCCCCCCCCCCTTGTTTAGAAAGAGAGAGAGAGAATAAAGAAAGAAAACAAATATATATTTCAGATATCAGTAGGGTAGCCCTATTTCCCCTTTAGAGCCCTGTTTATCAAATGGCTGTCGTTCCAACTCCAGAAAAGATTTCTAATTGTTCACTTGTGTACATTGAAGTTTTGGAGGTTACTGCATCACTGGGACATGGCCGCGTACCATCATCCTCCAGTCAACTCGATCCAGATACTGAATCTAGGATGCTCATCTGCAGGTTTACTTTTCTTCAATGAATAAATGGATACTTACATTTAGATTTTTCCAAACCTCCAATTCCTAAAATCCGTTCTGACTGTCTTCAGGACCTTGAGAAATGTGCCCATTACCTTATACAGTAGAGAAGTTCTGGCTTTTGCTCTCGTTATTTAAATTCGGGATATCTTTGAACAGTTTCTATTCAATTAATATATTATGGTGGCTTAAAGAAGAGGCCTGATTTTTTGGTAGGGGCGGCTCCTAGGACGTGAGGTCAACTCAACCTCTCTGTGAAGAGCAGTACCACTGTAATAGGGCCAGAAATGTGAGTAGTGTAGGTTTGCGTGTATTATATTGTTATATCCAGGCCGTTTGGCTATCCAGAAGCATCAGTCACTTGGAGAGATGATTCCGAGTACTCGTCCTCACTATGGGACGGTGGGCCAGTCCCAATGGAGCATGTACTGTCTCAATACAAGACTCTGACCCACCTGATGTTGTCAAACGGTTGGCCAGATTCCTCTCGAGACCCACTCCATAGAAGGGAAAAAAATAATAAGGTAGGGAGAGAATCTCTGTAAAAGCCAGAAAAGTGTAATCTCCGGTTTCTGTCAGAGTAGCGTTATGTTTTGTTCTTGTCTCTCCAATCTCCTATCAGCCTCCAATCTGTGTAAATTGCAAAGCAGAGAAGTTTGTTTGTTTGTTTGTTTTGGTTTTTAGGAGCATTAGCAACTAAGGCCATACTGCTCCGGGAATATGCGGTAGCCCTTCCCTGACCTTCCCGCATCCTCCGTATTTGGTGGTGACAGGCTCGAACCCTGGTCTAATCAAGAAGCGTGTGCTACGCACTGCTGCTCCTTCCCACCTGGCTACGGAGGCGCCGCAAAGCAGCGAAGGTTGCTTTGCAATTTGCACAGATTGAAGACTGATCTTTCGCTGTGTAGTTCCTGAATTTGTGTCCTTTTGGGTGCAATGGCCACAAGTAGATTCACGCTGATTTTACGAGTGTGAGAGGTGGCCAAAGTGGAGACACATAACATTTGGGGACACTGACGTTCTCTTTAAACCTGTGGCTACCCTAACCAATAAAGATGCGATTCGGCGCCTCCAGTAATTTCCATTCTGTTTTGGAGAGTTGAATCATCCAGTTTACATTAGAGTGGGTTGAGGACTTTGTCTTGTACTCAGGAGCGATGTCTTCCTCACTGGCTTCTTCATGCAGGTAGATGCTGAGATTTTTCTGATAAATTTCCTCCTTGAGTTCCTCAGGAGTTACACTCTGGTCAACATGAAACAAGACAATTGAGGGCCCTATCTTCTTGGGAACTTCAGCCCTTACACCAAACTTGGTCATATTAGTTTTATTAAGTATACTCTGTACCTCTTCCCTGGTGTCTGTTTCAATCAACACGCCTTGGTGCCTGAGTTTCCGAATACTTTTATTTTGACCTTTTTAATGTGGTCTTTTAATATTATTGACAGGGTTTCTTTTACGGCTTCGCTGGTTTCCAGCTGAGCATTCTCCATTGGCTTGACCAGGATTATATGCGACTCTGCTTTCCGCGCTACCCGTTTGGTTTCTTTGGCATCTGGTTGCTTTGACACTTGTTTTGCTCCATTTTTCAATGCTTCTGTAAAGGTGAGGGAGACGCCAATAGACTGCTTTTCCCCTTCCTGTGATAATATTTCAAACTTGGCTTGTAGCCTTTCATATTCAATATAAAGATTAATATGACAGTCTCCATTTTGCTGCAGATGGTTATGAATCTGTGCCGATTGTGGCAGTGATCCCATTTGACTTCTTACCCATATATTCTTCAAGGGGTCCTCCTGATGGTCATAATTTGCTCAACAGGTATTCAAGTAAGCAGGATACTCTGACTAATAGAAGGAATTCGACTGTTTTGGTGGTTACGTTGGGATTCACTTGATGATTCATTTGTTCCATCTTCGGGTTATTTTTGGTATTTTGGTGGTCAGTGGCCGATTCGATCATTTCAACGTCTGCATCACTCATTTTGAAATTTATAATCTGGAATTTTAGGGATTAACGAAGTGATAAATGTTTCTGCGTGTAGAGGAACACAAATGCTGTAAAGCGACACCAACCAGAAGTTCGCTGTTGGGGGGGGGGACACTATGATGTATGCAAATGGAATGTTCATGGGTGACATCCTGATGGTTCGACCTTTCCACTGCGGTGTTTCTGATTCCTTTTTTCTATTTTTAGTACTGCCTGCCAATACTGCACTCGAAGCATAGAGTAGTAAAATACAGAGTAGTCACTTGCTCAATTACACTGAAAGTACAGAATTCATGGGATACCTGGTTCCTGGGCAACGCGACACTGTCACCCCCTTTCGCTAGTGGAGGAAATTACAGCTTGGCAGATATATAGGTACACTGCATTCACGTAGACGTTAATTCAATATGGATAAACGTGCGTGAGTTCGCTGACTATGAAAGAGGGATGATAGTGGGTGCACGACTCATGGGTCACTCTATCGCGGAGGTGGTACAGAAATTGCACTATCCTCGTTCGACAGTATCAAGAGTGCATCGGGAATACGCCATTTCCGGAATAACATCTCATCGTGGACAGCGCTGTGGGCGGATAAAGGTGGTGGATGAACGTTGCCGTTGGCGTCTATCTCGTTGTTTCAGCCAACCGGAGAGCGACAGTGGACAAGTCACCGTCGACTTCAACGAGGGAGGTGCCTGAAACATCTCCACCAGGACCATTAGCTGCAATAGGTTAGGGGACCAGAATTCTATTGCTAACGCCACAAAACAGGACTACGCCTGAAGTGGGTGAAAGAACATCTGCACTGGACCTTGAATGATTGGAGACGGGTCTCCTGATCCGATGAGTCCCGTTTCCAGTTATTTGAGCGGACGGGAGGGTGCGTATCTGGCGGAAATCGCACTATACACCCGTCATATCAAAAATGTTCAGGCAGGTGGACGATCGGTAATGGTCTGGGGCATGTTCAACTGGCACACATTGCGACCTCTGGTACGTCTAGACGCATCTGTGAACAGTCCAGGTTACGTGTCCATCCTTGCAGACCATCTACATCCTTTCATGGTCATCGCGCATCCACAGGGCAATGGACTCTTCCAGCAGGACAATG
Organism: Mastigoproctus giganteus; assembly: GCF_048544385.1. Classification (NCBI taxonomy): domain Eukaryota; kingdom Metazoa; phylum Arthropoda; class Arachnida; order Uropygi; family Thelyphonidae; genus Mastigoproctus; species Mastigoproctus giganteus. The sequence goes on along the minus strand of NC_143586.1, from coordinate 19,040,521 downwards.
CGCCTCCCCACATGGTACGAAGAGAATCCCTTGTTCATCGGACATGAACCCTGTGGAGCATCTTTGGGATGCTGTGGAAAGGTTCGTTCGAGCTTTGGATCCTCCCCCCAGGAATGGCACGGAATTAATGACAGGTGCAGCAAGCATGCACGAAAAACTGCGCATGTATTACGTTCGAGTACGTGTTGTCTTAATGCAGCAAGAGACTTCAACTCGAGTTTTCGTATTTATATCAGTTTCAAATTCAGTCTTCAAACCAACATTGCTGAGTTTCCTGATGAGACTCTGACACAGAAAGAACAGCACCCTTTGACCTCAGCGTGTGCAGAGGCAATCCTCACTGCATTCACGCAAGCCTTCTCAAAGTCCACTAAAACCTTTTGAGGCACCACATTTGGAACCAACAATTTCATGATTTCAAGCATTCTATTATAAGTATCCAAGTTCTTTTTCGGTAACAGAATGTAAATACATGGAGGATATGAGTTACCCACCTTGACATGTCACGTATACAGTTGATGAAACATGTTTGGAACTTTATCAAAGGTGCCATCTCCATAAATTGAATCTTTATTCAATTCAACCATGAGTTCTTTATTACCTAAAACCATAATTCTGTCTGGATCATCCACACCTGAATCATGAAGTATCAGTTGACGGTACTTCTCAGAAATTTATTGTTGTTGGATTAGGCAAATGACTGAATTGAGACGATTTCTCGCAAGGGATGATTGTTTATACATATGGGCCAGTACATCGTTATTCAACTCTTACAACACATTCCCCATCACATTGCGAGGAGTAGAACTAACTACCCTCATGTATTGTATCATTTTGCTTCTGGCAACGTTGGCTTCTGCTTTTTGAGGACAGGAATCACGACAGCGTTCGGTTGGTTGGTTGGTTGTTGTACACCGGTGTGCAAAATTTAAGGACCAGTCAGGTTTTCACCTGTAGCTTCTCATAGGGGTGGCCTGGATATGGGAAAAGCATACCAAAGGAACCTCCTGAGGTACAGAAATGATGAAGGAAACAACGCCAACACAACAACGGAAACAAAACGGTACAGAGGGACTTTATTCAAAAATGGCAGCATAGCACTGGCTGCCATGATACAGATGCATCACTGCCAAAGATGGAACAAAGTGAAGAGGTGGTCCTCAGTAGGAGATATGGCCATCCCTAATGTCGATGCAGGCTTTGCACCGCCTGTCCATACTTAAAACAACGTTGTTGATAAGTTCTTGCGGTAACATTGCCCATTCCTCTGTCAGCGCCATTTTCAGCTGCTGAACATTTACTGGTGGGTGTGGACGTGGCTCAGGCGTCTCATATGTGTTTGATGGAATTTAGATCGCTGGAACGGGCAGGCCAATCCATACGAACAATGTCCTCACTTTCCAAAAGCATACAGCTGCAGTGCACCTCGAAACAGACGCACATGGGGAAGGATTACCTCAGTACAGTAGCGTGCACCGGTTACAGTACCGCCTTCCTGGAGTTGTGTAAGTCCATCCAAGATAACGCCTCGACCGCCATATTGATCCCTGTCAGTGATGTTTGCGGGGTGATACCGTGTGCCACCCTCTCCCCAGACGTGCAGAATCGCTGCTGAGACTGAATCTACTCTCATCAGTAAAGATTTTGTGGTGGTCGTAACCATTAGAGCCCTTAAGTTTTGCACACCAGTGTACTATGTTGCCATCTTTTGTCTTCAAAACTGAATGACAATTGGGGGTGCAGCAGATAGAGATCAAATAAGAACACGGTATCATGATGATGCAATCTTGGAGGGTGGCCTAAATTCCGTGTGGGGTTGTAGGCAAACCGCACGCTACGTCTCGACTTCTCTCCGCTACGTTATTTTCAATCTTTTGTTTTTTTTCATTGTTGTACTGTCGCCAGTACCGTACTCGAAGGTCTGCCGCCACGCGGCGAAGTGTGGGCAAATTACTGGTTGTTGCAACAGTTCACCTCATAAACAGACGTTATTCTGAGAAAAAATAGTGTCTAAATGCACTTCTAGTTTAAGAATATAACTTACAAAACAGCTTAGTTATTTTAAACGTATTATGATTATAATTACATTTTATAAATATTTATAAACAAATTTTTATTTTTTGAAATTTTTTCTAGCGAATGCCTTATTATTTATACTATTTTACTTTAAATTCTGCTTTTAATGGAGTAGTGGATGGTTTACACTGGAGAATGTATTTTACGTTCTCATACTGTCCAATAAATGTTGGCAACCTTTTTTTAGTGGGGCCATTTTTGATCTAATTATAAAAAAAAAAAAAAAGAATTCGAAGAACCGCACCTTAACTTGTTGTTATTTGGTTTTTAGGAGCATTAGCAACTAAGGCCATATTGCTTCGGGATATGCGGTGGTTATTCCCTGACCTTTCTGCATGCTCCGTATTTGGTGGTGACGGGCTCGAACTCCGGTCTAATCAAGAAGCGTGTGCTATGCACTGGTGCTCCTTTCCACCTGGCTATGGAGGAGCCGCACCTTAACTTAAGCTAGGAGGGAGGAATTTTTAAAAAATGAAATAGTGGGAAGGTGTTTTATTAAAAAAAAAAAAAAATAAATAAAAAAAAAAAATATATATATATATATATATATTTTTTTTTTTGAAATATTATTTATTAATGATTATTAATTAAGAGCAAAGAAAGGAGATTTCTTAACCAAGAGTTTTAGGGGGATAAATAATTTATTGGACATTTTTCTAGACCACGAACTCCGAATATTGCATGTGGATTGCACATTAACTGAAGTGCATCTTAAAAGGATTCTACGGGGATCCTGAAGTGCATCTTAAAAGGGGATCGTTAATTAAATAATTTAAATTTCTAGAAGATGTCAGCTTCCACTTATTTTTGTCTAGTGAACTGTCCCCAAGAAATTCATAAGCATTTTCAGAGTTATAAGAAAGATATTTGTATTAGCGATGGAAGCAAAGCTTATCTCTCAGTAACAGCGTGGAATATGAATTCGTCCTTTAGTGCAATCAAAGGTTCTTCTTCCACCCTTGCGCATCGAACTTGGATCGATGAGAAATTTCGTGAAGGGACCAGATAAAGAAGGTAAGGGATTTGCATACTTCAGAAGTGTTTCCTAATTGAACATATGCCAAACTTAAGGAAGGAATTTTTAGGACCACAAATTAGGAAACTCCTGAAAGACGATGTGTTTGAAACCCATTTAAAGGAGATTGAATTGGCAGCTTGGCGCTGTCAATTGTCGTTGAAAATTCCGCTTTCTCCATTGCCATCTCGAATTTTCCCCCGAAAATCTAGATGTGAGTGGTAAACAAGGGGAGTGGTTTCATCAAGATATTTCCACGATGGAAAAGTGGTCCCTGGGATCTTGTAAGGATTACTGATGGTTTCTCCAATAGGAATGTCCACTCCACAGAGTAGTAAGATACAGAGTGGACACTCCTATAGGCGATAATGTTAATTCATTTTACGTTGTAAGGCGCATAACAGCTTTATTAGCATTGGACATGCGCGTTAGTACTCTCTGGGTTTTTATGGCTGCGTTAGTTCCATTTTCATACAATGATGGCGCTGGGGGTAATTTATGATTATACATTTTTATGGTTGTACTGTCTTCAGTACTGTACTCGAAGGTCTACCGCGACGCAGCATAGCAGGAGCCAAATTGTTAGTTAATAATGTGTATAATTCATAAATAGAAGTTATTCAGAGTAAAAAAAAGGTGTTTTAATGTACTTCTAGCTGCAGAATATAACTTATAAAGTAGCTTAGTTAACTTAAAAGTATTATCATTATAATTACTTTTTATAAATATTTATAGATAATTTTTTATTTTTTCATATTTTGTTTTCTAGTGAATGCCTTATTATTTATAATATTATACTTTTTAATTATACTTTCAATGGGGTCGTGGCTGGTTTACACTGGAGAATGTAAACTACATTCTCATACTGTCATACTACATTGGACAAGGGTCGGCAACTTTTTTTTTGAGTAGAGCCATTTCTGATCTAATTATAAAAAATATATATTTATTAATAAATAATCGTTAACAAGGCAATGGGCAGGGCAGGCCACGCCTTGAGCTGAGTACAGGTCTGGAGGTCTCATTTTAGGAAGGATGTAGAGTTGCTTGAACGTGTACAGAAAAAATTACTACAACTACATAGGAGAATGTACATCACTGTACATAGGAGAACGTTCTTTTTTTCTACAGCAACGAAAGGAGTTTTATTAACTAAGGGTTTTAGGGGATAAATAGTTAAACATATTAACTGAAGCGGATCTTAAAAGGATCCTACGGGGATAGTTAATTAAATAATTTAAACTTCTAGAAGATGTCAGCTTCCATTTATTTTTGTCTAGTAAACTGTCCACAAGAAATTCATATGCATTTTCAGAGTCTTTATCAGTATCTTCCTTACAACTTCGGCATCAAAATAATCTGAATTTTGATGCTAGAGTTATAAGAAAGATATTTGTATCAGCGAGGGAATCTCTCAGTAACAGCATGGAATATGAACTCGTCCTTTAGAGCAATCAAACGAAGTTCTTCCACCCCTGCACATCGAACTTGGATCGATGAAAAAATTATTATTTTTTCAAATTTTGTTCTAGCGAATGCTTTATTATTTATAGTTTTTTACTTTTTAATTTCTACTTTATATGGAGTCGGCTAGTTTACACTGGAGAATGTATGGTACACTGTATGTAGGAGAATGTATGGTACACTGTATGTAGGAGAATGTTTGGTACACTGTATGTAGGAGAATGTATGGTACACTGTATGTAGGAGAATGTTTGGTACACTGTATGTAGGAGAATGTATGGTACACTGTATGTAGGAGAATGTTTGGTGCACTGTATGTAGGAGAACGTATTCCTCCCTGCGACATAACGTTTCTGCATAATTTACTGACTGGATTTTTTTCTATCCCAACAAAAGGAGTTTTCTTAAAGAAGAGTTTTTAGGAAAATAAATAGTTTATTGGACATTTTTCTAGACCAGAAACTCGGAACCGATTTCCGAAAGAACATTTAAGGTAATTTATCATAATCAATACAACCGGGAAATATTTAATGAAATGTTAAAAAAAAATAATAAACAAAAATAAAATAGTTTCAGTACAGTGAGACCAGTGCACCTGTTTGGATTCTGTTTTACAGGATCCAGACCTCCCTAAACAGTAAAAGCCAGATGGGTATCCTATTCCTGGACATCAAAGCTGCATATGACAGGATAGTGGTCCAACCCTTCCTGGAATCTCGCTGTTGCATTACAGGAAACTTGCTCACACTACTCAGAGAATTGTTCATAGAGAGGATCATAATAGAAAAACATGAAGGTTTTAGCGTCAAATACACTCTAAATAGAGAAGTTCCTCAAGGGTGGGGGTGCACTTTGCGACACTATTTGCCGCAGCCATTGATCCTTTGGGAAGATCAAAGTATGGGATGCGTATAAATTATCACGTGACACAGAAGCCTATGGCAGATATAAGCTAGTCTGTAATTAAATCACAAAGGAGGTTAGGCAGGCGAAGGTAGATTACGAGAAATCTTTGGCAAGGGATGCTAATAAAAACAGCAAGGAGTTCTTTACTTATGTAAACTCTCTAGAGGGAAAGGGATGAATGAGATTGGACCACTTAACATCGATGGTTCAACTGTTGATGATCCTGCTCAGATAGCAAACAAACTGAATGAGTATTTTGCATCTACATTCACACATGAGGAGTTATTAAGGATTGAAAATGGCAGAAGGTTATCAAATTGTAGCAGGATACTTAAATGATTTTGTAATAACTGAGAGTAAAATGAAGGAGAAACTGTTGAAGTTAAACATAAGAAAGACACCCGGGGTGGATGGGATCTATCCAGTTATATTAAAGGAGGCGGCAAAGCAACTAAGCAAACTCTTAGCCATAATTATGAGAGCATCCTTGGACTCAGGGGAGGTCCCCATGGACTGGAGATGTGCAAATGTATCCCCAATTCACAAAGGGGGATCGAAGGGTGACACGAGTAATTACAGACCTGTTAGTTTAACTTCTGTTCCGGGTAAAATAATGGAGTCGCCGGTTAAAGATGCATTGCAGGATCATCTAGACAAGACTGTAGCAATAATTCAGACACAGCATGGGTTTGTTAAGGGAAAGTCTTGTCTGACAAATTTGATAGGATATTATGATGTGGTTACAAAGGAACTGGATGCCAAAAATAATTTTGATATCATATATTTGGATCTTGGAAGGGCTTTAGATACTGTTGCACATGGAAGACTATTGTACAATTGGAGCAGAATGGTATTAAGGGTAAGTTGCTAAAATGGATAAAAAGATGGCTGAGTGGGAGAAGACGGAGGGTGGTAATTAATGGGTGCTGCTCTTCGTGGTCAAATGTAATTAGTGGAATCCCCCAGGGTTTGGTGTTGGCCCATTGTTGTTTTGTATATTTATCAATGATAGTGATGAAGGTATATCGGGCTTAATGTCCAAATTTGCAGACGATAAAAAGATTGGCAGGGTTGTTAACGACAGTACAGACAGTATGCTACTTCAACTGGATCTAGATAAGTCGGGAAAATGGGCTGAGAAGTAGCAACTGAAGTTTAACATTGACAAACGCAAAGTACTGCATATGAGTAGCAGTAACCCAAGAGAAACGTACCAACTGTGTGGTACTACACTCAGGGAAGGGGAAAGTGAAAAAGACCTGGGGGTAATTGTGCACTCAAATATGAAGTTTGCTAAGCAATGCAGACGGGCTGCCAGGGCAGGTCATGGAGTCTTGTCAATGATATGTAGGGATTTTGCTAGCAAAGACAAGGGCGTGATTATCCCTTTGTACAAGGTAATGGTCAAGTCACACTTTGAATACTGTGTACAGGTCAGGCGGTCTCATTTTAGGAAGTACAAACTAGAACGAGTACAAAGAAAGCCAACAAGATTGGTGACAAAGAAAGCCAACAAGACGGGAACAAACGGGGTGCTCTTACCAAGAAAGGCTTAAGTTCTGCAAATTGCAACACCTGCGAGGCGATCTAATTTACGTGTATAAGGCCTTGCATGGGTTGAGCAAGCTGAATGCCGATGGGATTCTTCCTATTGCTCAGATTAAGAACCTGATGGGGCATAGATTCAAATTGAATAAGACAGTTGTAGACCTGCTGTAAACCACCAACACAATTCTGTGGGCTCTACAAGATAGGACTGAGATGGCAATTGCTTATCGAGTATTCAGTCTGCATTCGACAACATAGACATCCATTATATACACAATGCTGCCACTTTATTAGCTACACCCCTGCTGTGCACACAAGTGGTTTGTCCCGCAACGTTGTAAGTCACATGACCACAGTTGTGGATATAAATGGAGCAGAACAACCTTTCTAGTATCAGTTAAGCGTACAAACCGTAGAAAGAATGGGGGAAAAGGAGTGATCTAACGGACTTCGAACGTGGCATGGTAGTAGGTGCAAGACGTGCTGGACAGAGCATCTCTGAAACGGCAGTTCTCCTGAACGTTTCACGGTTGTATCGAGAATGGTGCAACGAACAGAAAACATCCTCTCAATGGCACTCCTGTGGAAGAAAATTGCTTGTTGATGAGAGAGGTCAGAGGAGGATGGCTAGAATTGTGCAAGCAAACAGACGGGCCACAATGTCGCACATCACGTCAGAATACAACCTTGGTGGGCAGAACAAAATATCGCAACGGACCACTAGTTGCACTTTGTCGCGAATGGGCTACAACAGCCGATGGCCCCATCGAGTACCTTTGTTATCAACGAAGAGCAAGAGAGCCCGCCTCCTGTGGGCACAGAAACACCAGCACTGGACTATCGAGGATTAGAAAACAGTTGCTTGGTCTGTTGAGTCGACGTTCCTGGTGCATCATGTTGATGGAAGGCTCAGAATTTGGCGAAACCATCATGAATCCATGCGGACCCGTCACGTCTGACGACTACTGTGCAAGGTGGTGGGGGCAGTGTTATGGTGTGGGGAATGTTTTCTTGGCACACGTTGGGTCCAATGATACCCATAGATTCACGTCTAAATGCCACATCGTTGCTGACCAAGTGCATTCGTTCATGTTGACAGTTTATCCTCAGTCAGATGGTTACTTCCAGCAGGATAATGCGCCGATGCACAAAGCCCGAATCCCTATGGAATGGTTCCAGGAACATGACAATGACTTTTCTTCGCTGCAGTGGCCCGCTCAGTGCAGATCTCAATCCTACTGTACATCTTTAGGATGAGCTGGAAAGGGCTGTTCGCTGCAGGCCTACACCTCCGTCGAATCTCAAGGACTGCGTGACACACTTGTCTTCATGGTACTCCATTCTGCACAACGTTTTCCGCATCTTGTACAATCCATGCCTAGAAGAATTCAGGTTGTTTTGAAGGCTAAAGGAGGCTCAACACGCTACTAGGTAGGTGTACCTAATAAATTGGCAGCACAGTGCATCTGGTCAGTGGCACTATATGCAGGAGAGACATGGATTCTAACAAAGAGAGACTGGAGGCGTTCCAGATATCGTGTTGGTGCGTGATGGAAAAAAATTAAATGGACTGAAAAAGTATCAAATGTGGAAGAATTCAGACGTGCCCAAGAACAAAGAAAAATTTCAGGTAGAATAAGATCAACTAGACTCAAATGAGTGGGCCAGGTGATTCGACTTGGTGGTTTTCTTCTGGATGCAATGGAAGGAAAACGCCTTCGGGATGTTGCTGGATGAAGGATTTCGAAATTTTGATTAACTAAAATAAACGGCACAGGAGAGGCCAGGATGGCAACAGCTCATCAGAGGAACTGAACAGTCACAAGACTGAATTACTGATGATGACCCATATACGTCACAAGGTTCCCCTGATGGCCATAATTTGCTCAACAGGGATTTCAGTAAGCAGGATACTCTGGCTAATAGGAGGAATTCGACTCTTTTGGTCCTCACTTGCTCCATCTTCTAGGTTATCTTTGGCTGTTTTAGGGTCTGTGGCCGATTTTCTCCTCCACCTTGACCTTCTCTGATTTGTTTGCCTCTTCGTTGACAGCGGGAGCCTTACTTCTAGAGTGGATAGGATGTGTGCCCGCCATCGATCGTTTGCAACACTCGTTTTGAAATTTCTCACATTAACAAGGTCATTGATGCGTGGAGGTGTAGGAAAGCTCTTCAAGGACAGGTACAACATTTTCGAAGGACCGGCCCTTCTCGAGGACCAAAGCTCCCTGCTATTGAGATAACACAATGTGCGCAGATCGAGACATTTCTTTCCACTACTGCTCATTTATATTTTTTTTTTTAGTACTGTTGTCCAGTACTGCACTAGAAGGTCTACCGCCTCGGGGTAGTGTGGGCAAATTGTTCATGAACAGTGACAGTTCAAATCTTATATAGTCACTATTTAGGAAAATATTGGTGTTTGAATATACTCTCAGATTAATAATAGAATTCCGAAGATAATTTATTTATTTTAAAAGTATTATAATTATTATTAATGTTTATAAGTATTTATATAGCATTTTAAATATTTTACAATTATAATTCTAGTAAATTCCTTATTATTTAAGGTTTTTGATTTTTTTTTCTGCTTTAACTAGAGTCAAGGATAGTTTACACTGGAGAATGTATACACAGGAGAATGTGCATAGGAGAATGTATTTTCCTCAGTAACAATGCGACATGGGGTTTTATGCATAAATCCCGTAATTACTAACTGTTTTTTTTTACTCCAACACAAGTAGTTTTCTTAAACAACAGTTTGAAGAGGATAAATAATTTATTGCAAATTTTTTGAGACCAGAAACTGAGAACATTTATGCGGCTAAACATATTAACAGGACACTTTAAAAGGATCCTACAGTTATTTAAAACGGTTATTTAAAACAAAACTTCCAAAAAACGAAACCCAGAGATATTTCTCATACATCTGTGATGTCTTCTTCATTGACCTATGCACGCAAGCCAAGACTTCTTTTCTGCCATCAAAATACCTTTAATACTTATTTAATTCAATTTTCATTGAAAGGGCATGGATAGTAAAATTCCTCACATTCTTTGCTTCACCCTACTTCTCCAAGACGCCACGTTGGTTGAAATCACCCAGTTCAAATAATAAATAGAAGTTATTTTATATTAAACCGGTTTCTAAATATATTTTCAGATAATAAACACAAAATTAAAAATAATTTACCTCTCTCATTAGCAATAATTTTTCTTAACGTTGCAATAACATTTATCATTAGAGCAATCTTTATAGGCCTTATTGATAACGTGGCTGAGTTAGTCAGTCTCATGGAGCTGCAGCTCTAGTGGTGGGGACGGGCAAATAGCCAGATGAACAACACTAATTGGTTGGGTAGTTTATATCATAAACAGAAGTTATCAAGAGAAAAAATGGTTTTAAATGCACTTTGTTTAAAAATAGAACTTCCAAAATAACTTAATTATTTTATTTAAATTATCATTATAATTATATCTTACAAATATGTTAGACAAATTATTATTTTTAAAATTATGAATTCTAGTGAATGCCTTGTAGGGGTCACGGCTAGTTTACACTGGAGAATGTTTACTACATAGGAGAATGTATATTATATTCATAAACAGGAATTTTAGGAGGAGAATTAGTTTATAGGACATTTTTCGAGACCAGAAACTTCGATCATTGTATGCTGCTAAATATATATATTAACCGAAGGACATCTTTAAAAAAAAAAAAAATAGAATAATGGTGTGTTTATTATGGACTACTGAGTGAAAACAGAGGAGAATTTAGAGATAAAGAAGTTGAAACCTCCTGAACAGGAGAGGAAGTAAGATTAGCTTTTAGGATCTACATACAGAAGTAAAAAAAGGAAAAAAAAATGAAAGGCACTTGCTGAAATTACAGAGGAATCTGTGTTTTAAACTCAATTGTAAAGCTTTTTAATGGGATACTGAAAACTAAAATAGAGAAAGAAATAAGGATTTCGGGGGTGTGGATTCACAGCTGGAAGTTCTCGTATTGACCATTTATTTATGATCAAGCAGATTCTGGAAAAATGCCAAGCTGCTGGACAAGATATAGGATTTGTGTTTATTGACTTTTGGAAAAAGCTTATGACAATGTGTGTCCAAAGAAAGATGCTGTGGTGTGCCATGGAAAAAAAATGTCAATACAATACCACTGATCAACGTAATTAGAAAAATGTATAAAAATAACACTTGCTGCATTAAAGTTGGGTCAGAAATATCAAGGAAATTCCAAACATCAAAAGGCTTGTGTGTGTGTGTGTTATGGAGGTTTAATGGCGCATAAGCTGCTGAGGCTATAGTGCGCCTAAAAGGCTTGTTACAGGGGTGCTGTTTATCTCCCACCTTATTCAAGGTATACTTGGAAGTGATCCTGGAGGCATGGTACCGAAGATGCAGATCAATGGGATTATGTGTGGATCAGAACATTTTCCTTTTAAATCTTCTGTTTGCAGATGACCGGGTACTGATTGTGCAGAATGCTGACCATATGTGTGAACAATGCTATGAGAACAATATAAAATATGGGGTTTGACAATAAACGTCAATAAGACTGAAATATGAATTCAACAAGGGACATTCTGAATATGAATTATGAATGTTAGCAGTGCATTGGAGCACCATTTCTTTCGGAACTGCTTCTGTTCAAGGATCTCTTGTTCCGATTGAAATACGAGCAATACTTTAGACTGTATTTAAACATGTAGTTAATGTAAGATTTGGTTTGATTTTCTTATTTTAATATAAAATATTTGGCATCTCATATGACAAATACTTCACTCGAATGAAAATATTTCAAATCATTTTTAAATTAAATATTTCAATCGTCCTCATAAGAAAAAGGAGGGAGAACTAAGTATAATAAATTCATTAAATTTTACAAATCTCTCTTGGCAACCCTCCAACTGCAGAAAAGATGCCTATTGTTCAATGCACTTATGGCAATGCTTGACTCCGTGGAAAACTTTCCAGAGGTATGATGCTTCTTCGGGACTACGCACCAGTGAACAGGTCACGTGCTATTGCTGCTGCTTTGAAAGATTGTGACTTGACAGAACTTACACATCCACCTTACAGGTCGCATCTGGCCCCCAGTGACTATTTCCTGTTTCAACACCTCAAGAAAAACTTAAGTGGACGTTGCTTTGCTGATGATAATGAACTGAAGTTTGCTGTTTCTGCGTTATTTGATGGACAGGACAAAGAATTTTAACTACCCAAGCAGAGTAATAGAAATTCTACTAATTTCAGGATTTGGCGTTCTAATACTTAAAAAATAATAATAAATAAAATAAAATAAAATAGCCGCCTTGCAGTTCCCCCTCTCATTCCACAACATTTCCCAGCGTTTGGTTGGTATTACTACTGTCTTATTCTAAATATATGGATATGTCCACAGATGACATAAAATTATAGTTAACATATATTAATTATAGCCAATGACGGCTAAATACGGTGCTGTTTTGTTATTCTCTACATCTTGTGATCGTCCAGGAGTATAAACAATTTTTTTATATTAATTATAATCAATGTTATATAAAGTATAGTTAGCTAATTTTAATGTTAATTAGATTAAAATTAAGAAATAATACATATATATTTTAAAAATTAAATGATTTATTTATTAAATTGTATGGATTTAAGATGATTATCCTGTCCTCTGTTATCGATGACAGTAGAACAACTTTGCCTTCTAAAAGAGTTGCACTGGTATTGTACATCCTTAAAACAAATGACATGAGATAATTCTGCCATTTATTTAAAAAATGAGTCAATGCATAAATAGCAGATCAAACTATTTGCAATGTAATATCATCTCTCTCTCTCAAAAAAATAAGCTGCTAATTGAACTACATACTAGTTTTTAACAAATATATATAAAAAAGTGCAATACCAAGGTAACTTGTTGTTAAGTCAAATGTTTTACTCTGCAGTGATCAATAGGACAATTATCCACTTTAAATCCTGGTTTTCGTAATTAATAATATGAGAGTAGATGATTGGCTTCTTAATAGCATAAGAACCATTGCGCGCGCGCACACACACAAAAGAGACATTTCTGTCCTTATAAGATGCTTGAATGAGTAACAATGTTGTTAAAGAGGTTATTCTATGTGAGTTGTCATGGCGAAATCAAAGTTGTATTATGGCTAAAGCAGAAGTGGACAACTTCCGGTACGTGGGCCAAATATGGCCCGCGTATCGGAAGTTCATTATTTACCATCTTAAAAATGTTGGCAAGCTTAAAAAAATATATTTGGCCCGCGTGTACGTTAAACACAATTTAATTTAACCCACTAACGTTACCTGAATGAAGTAGTGCAATACCAAGGCAACTCTTCACAAATCCGTTTTTTTTGTAAGAATTATCTATGTAATTGTACGTAGTGCCACACAATTATAGACACCCACATCTGGAGTTGCCACACTGCTTTGTACCTAAGTGGCACTCGTTGTCATGGTAACTTATTTTGTTTATTTCTAGTACCGTATACCAGTACCTTTCTTGACTTTTCCACCGCCTCGCGGCAGTGACGGGCTAATAAAATAGTTGTCGGTTCACTTGATAGATCAAGATTATTTAGAGAACAAAATGGTTTCTGAAAGACTTCTCAGTTTCTTAAAATTATTTAAAAATAATGCCATTATTTTATAACTATAATAATTATCATTAAACTTTATAAATAGTTATATATAGAAATATATTTTTAATATATGATTTTTCAGGCTAATCGATTACGTATTAGGACGCTGTATGATTCTGTGATAACAGAAGAAGGTGGAACATAAATTTTTGAAACTAAACGTAAAAACATTGAATCAGGGTGAATGGCATCTATAAAATTATATAAAGGAAGACAGCAAAGGAGGTAAACAGATCCTTAATCATAATTATTATTATTATTAGCCATATGGTGCAAAGAAGCCTGAGGCTTATGAGAGAGAGAGAGAGGAATCAGCAAGAAAGGGAACAATGATAATATCCAGCTCAGGGCCCTGGGTGTGTGTAAAACCCATACTCACCAGATGTGAGCCCTTAATGGAGTTACTGGTTAAAGAAGTAATGCAGGATCATCTAGACAGAAATGTAATTATAGTGTAGTCACAGCATGGATTTCTTAAGGGGCGATCTTGTCTGATCAATTTGATTGGATAGTATGATGCATTTATATTAAGCCTAAGTTTGCAGATGAAACGAAGATTAGCAGGGTGGTTAATGACAGTAATTAAACATTTTATTAATGAATAAATGCTGGTTGCAGCCATAATAGCAAAGAATAGTGCAATACTTTGGTAACTTGTGAAGGGGGCGTGTTGAAGAGTTGTTAGGGTAATAATCGGATATTCTTTTTAGCTGTGGATAGCAGGACTAGGAGAGTATTTTAATCCCATGTCTTATGGAAGGAAATATATTTTATCCCATGAGACAATGACATGGGATTTCTACTGTGAGTGTGAACTTTTTATGCATCTAAATGTCTTAAATGGAGATCGTCTTAAAATTTTTTACTATAATTGTTCCCATAATTCTTAATAGCTACTGTAAACATGAACAATAATTTATTTAGATAAAAAAATGGTGTTTTAAAATATTTTACATTCTAAGTGGTAATTTAAAAAAATATTAATAAGTACTGATAATTTTCAGGTAATTAAATTTAAATAACAACAGTATTATATAAATAAAGGAGTTAATGTAGTTTACTATATTTCGTGATATTACGTTATAATATTTATTAATAATATAATTGATTTTATTATTAATTAGAATTGGAAATAAAATTAATCAGTGAGATATATAAAATAAAAGAAATATATTGTAAACATAATTAAATTAATAAAATTCATAAAATAAATTTAAATTAATAAAATATAATTAAATTAAAAATAAATTAAATTATATTGAGAGTTAAAAGGCCTGTCCACTTATGTCATTTTTTTCGATGCCAGCGAAATTTAAAACTATGTTAATACAACGTTTTTAATATTTTAGCTGTCTCCTGGCCAAATGATTCCTGGTGCCTGGGCGACGACACGTGGAGCCGGACCTGGCCAGCAATCCCGTACTCAGGGTTCCCCATCCTGAGTACCAGCAATAAATAAAATAAATAAAATAAAAATAAATATTTGTGTGGTTCTTAGTCCACATTTGTCAGAGCCACTTACAGGGCCGGCCTTAGACGGTTGCGAACCGTCCTTTTTAAATTATTATTATGAACCCAAGATTCTTCTCTTATTTAGAGAAGAATATGGTGATTTCATATATTTCCAATTATTAGTATTACATTTAATAAATTTCATTATTTAATAGAAATTTCATTTTTATTAAATAATGAAATTTTAATTCAGTTAATTAGGTTTCTATTTTTAAATATTAATAATTAAATGTTCTTTCATAATGGGGGGAGAAAAATGAATTTTATTATCAGTAATTTAATTATAGGGAGATGTTATTTAGAAGAAAAATAATTGATTTATTAAAATATCTGAGAAAATAATCAGTAGAAAGAAAATTCGCTAATTTATAGAAGAATAGGTTAATTTTATTTAGACGATAGATGAAAATATACAATGAAAATTATAAGGATAATAAATATTGAAAAGAACAATGGGCTCAGCACTGATCCTTGGGGGACTCCACTAATAACATTACTCCATGAAGAGCAGTGTCCATTGGTAACCACTCTCTGTCTTCTTCCCCTCAACCAACCCATTAGATAGCAGTAACTTGCCCTTAATGCCATACTGCCCCAATTTGTACAGCAGTCTTTTATGTGCAACAGTATCAAAAGCCTTCCTGACATCCTACAATGAATATATGGATGCAAAAATAAATTAGATATCATAATTTCAGGAAAGCTTTTGATATATTCTGTTGCATATAAAAGACAGCTGTACAAACTGGAGCAATGTGACATTAAGGGTTAGTTACTGCTCCGGATAAAGGGAGGTTTAAGTGGAAGAAGACAGAGTAGTTATTAATGGACACTACTCTTCGTGGACTAATATTATTAGTCGAGTCCCCCGGCGTTCAGTGTTGGGCTGATTGTTGTTTTGTGTATTTATTAATGATATTGATATTATGTCAATGTCATTTATCAATGACATTGATATAATGGTTAACGAGAGTCATCAGGTCGAGTTACTGCAACAAGATTTAAGAAAATTGGGTGGTTTGGCTGAGAAACGGCAGTTGAAGTTTAAAATTTATAAATGCAAGGTACTGCATATGGGCAGCAGTGATACCAGCGTAACTTATCAACTGTGTTGTACTTCACTCAGTGCAGTGGAAAATGAAAAAGACCAGGGGGTAATTGTGTAGTCGGGCATGAAATTCTCTGAGCAGTGCAGACATGCTGCCAGAACAGCTCATGATGTTTTGTATATGATATACAGAAACTATACAGGTCTGGAGGCCTCACTTTAGGAAGGATGTAGATCTGCTGGAATGGGCGCAGTGAAGGGCAACCAGATTGGGAAGGGACAAAAGGGTGATCTTACCCAGAAAGGTTTCAGTTCTGCAAATTTCAGCGCTGAAGGCGCTGAAATTTGACTAAGATAGAAGAAACCAGCCGATCACCTGTCGTCTAACGATGTATAAGATCCTCACCAGTTGCATAACTAGAAAGGTATCAGACCATTTGGAGAGCCAGAACATCATGGTCAAACAGCAGAAAGGATGAAAGCAGATGACAAAGGATGCAAAGAGCAGTTAACCATTAATTCCACAGGTATAGAGCAAGCGAACAAGAAGCATCGCAACCTGTACACATCCTATATCGATTACCGCAAGGTCCTCGACTCCAGCCACATAGCTGGCTAACAGAGATGCTGAAGATCTACAAACCATGGCGAAATAGAGTGGCACCATCAAAGTACAGATCACAACCAGACCAATTCCTATCAAGAGAGCTTTCGTAGAATGAGATGCCCTGAACCCATTGTGTGGTTCTATCTAGCGCTCAACCCGCTATCAATCATGCTCGGCAACAGCAAGTATGGATGTATCCTCAAAGAAGGAAGGAAGAACCTCTACAACCTCGCTCACCTGATGTACATGGATGTCAGCAAGCTCTAAGCGGCAACCGACAAGTAACTCCAGGAACTACTCTGGATCACCTAAGAATTCAATAATGATATCAGGATATATCAGGATGGAATTTCGACTAGACAAACGCAAGACCCACAGACTGCATCAGGGGAAATTAGTCAGTTGAAACTATCAGCTGCAGACTGGTAAAGAGCTCGAAGCCATGACGGGGGGGGGGACATACAAATACCGGGGATGAAGCAGGCTCAGCAGTTAGAGCACGTGGAGGGGTCAAGGACTGTCTGATCCAAAGTTATCACCAGAAACTCAGAAGCCTGCTTCAAGCAAAGGTGAATGGCGGGAACACAGTAAAAGCCATAAACACCTATGCAGTCCCAGTGCTAACATACTCCTTTGGGGTCATAGATCGGACTAACACCGAGCTGGAGGATATCATGAGAAAGACAAGGACAATGATGACCCAGAGTCGCGAACACCACCCGAGATCTGCCGTGGAGAGACTGACTATTGCCCGGAAAGGAGGAGGAAGGGGCCTGATAAACCTCATCGAGCAACAGAAGAGGGCGATAGCGAACCTAAAGGATTACTTCCAGAAAAACACAGCGCCACTCTACCAGGCCATAAGGAAGACAGACAAGCGGCATACTCCACTTAACTGAAGCGAGCAGACCCGTCTCGCCCACACGGAACAAACGAAGCTGGAAAGATGGGCAGAGAAGACACTCCATGGCAGACACTACAGTTACTTACTAGATAAAATTGCTTCCAATGAATGGCTCACGAGCGGGACGCTCTTCCCTGAGACTGAAGGATTCATGCTCGCCATCCAAGACCAGGTAATCAACACCCGAAACTATAGAAAATACATCGCCAAAGAGCCCGGAGTGTTAGATGACACATGTCGACGATGCCACCTGGCCTCAGAAACGATTCAATACATTCCCGCGGGGTGCAAGGTGATCACCCAGACTGAATACGCTCATAGACACGACCAGGTAGCCAGGATAATACAGCAGAAGCTAGCAAGGAAATATCAGTTGGTCGAAGAAAGTGTACCGTATTACAAATACAAACCCCAGGCAGTACTAGAGATCCCAACCCACAAGCTGTACTGGGACCGCGCCATAATAACGGATAGGACAATCCCGCACAACAGACCGGAATAACCCTTGTAGACAAGAAGGAAAAGGCTACCTATCGGATTGACATAGCGGTACCCAACACTGGCAACCTGCAGAAAACCCATGGGGGAAAAATCAGGAAGTACACGAACCTAAGACAGGAGATCAAAGAGATGTGGTATATGCAACAAGTAACGACCATCCCGATCATCGTGTCAAAGACCTTACATAACAGCTTAGTCGCAATAGGACTCTCAGAGAACACTTGCAAGGAACTCCAGAAAGTCGCAATCCTGAACACCTGTAGGATAGTCAGAGAGTTCCTTCTCAACCAACAGTAATACCAGCTATTACAACCACCCTATGCACTTGGTACCAGTATCAGACACAGGGTGGAACCCCTCATCAGGGAGAAATAAATTAAGGAAAAAGCAAAAATAAACCGGAAAGCTTTCGCTTTAGCAATATATGATACTCGAGTTTCTTAATTCCCTGGAAAACCAAGAAACCACTTGAAAAAAAATATTTTCTTCATATGCATTCGTTTCAGAAGTACACCACAGGAAACGTCTATTTTGCTAATGTTTTTCTATTGATTTTGCAGCACGGCCCACATGAGTAGCATTTGCATCGATGACCATCCAACACAAACAACCCGATAATAAGTCCAAATAAGATTTCTTCAGGCACATACCATGCCTTAGAATACGCCAAAATCCTAGCAGTTTCCTAGAAAGGCAACCTTCTAATAGACAGAAGTGAGCAATTTATTCTTTGTCGTAGTCGCACACCCTCTGTATCCATCTGAGCAAACTCTCCAAGGATTTCTTCATTCGGAGAAACAGAAAACAGTTCTTTGGTTTCTTATTCAGCCCGAATATTTGTTGGATATCAGAGCAGTCCCGAGTGGAAAAGGCGATTTACATAAATAAATAAACCTTGTTCTAAATAAATACAATGTTCCTCCAACTGGGGATTTCGCTGAATTTTTTGCTACCGAATTCTCGCAGTGAAAAATTTAAGTGTATTTGCAGACAAGGAGAAATGGAGGATGAAACTCGCTTTTACGATAATTTAGCCGGATCTTAAGTTAGACAGCGAAGAATAAACCGAACACCTCTGCCTATTCCCTCGGTGTTTTTTAGGCCTTGTTGTGATTCGAGATGGGGACTTTATTCAATAATCTTCCCATATTGAAGAAATCAAATGTGTGGTCGTTTATAACTGTCACTACGTTTCAAGTCAGATATTCTGTTTTATGTTGCAGGAGCGGGGCTATTAGGAGACAATAAAACGCTTTAGATAAAAACTGCAGCTACTAATGGATAAATAATTATATATAAAGTGCTACAGTTAGGAACATTTTTCACCATTAATGCCACAGAAAATGGATTTGCCTTTGGAACGAGGACTTCATTCGATGTACAGATCATAGGATTCATTCAGAGACATTGCCTGCTCAATTTCTTTCATTTTAGGACAATGAATAGAAAGCACAGATTTTTATATTATAATTATCGGTTTTCAGCCACTTAAGAGATGATATCGAGACGAATTCCAGTAAAAGTGATGAAATGAAAGTCTCAAATCTTCTGGAGCTGTTAGGTTTATGCTGATTCTTTGGGTCCTCCGCATAAATTATGTTCACGTGACTGACATCTGCATCTATTCGGATCATTTAAATGGATGACAAAAATGTGGTTAACTATAATTAGTTTTTCTGATATGTACACTGGGTGGCCACTTTATCAGATGTATCTACCTTTTAAAGAAATGGAGTGCTCCATCTGTAACAGCTTCACGTTTTCATACCATGCGATATAAAACAGGTTGGCAGATGCGAAGGATGCTGTATGTGTGGACGTTACTCTGCTGTGTCTTGGATTTACCAAGATTGGTCCAAACACCATATAATATCCAGCCAACGGGGGATCCAAATGAGTACACGTGGGATGAGGTGGAATGAGCTCTTTGGTGTAGAGATCCGCAACTATCAGATTTGCAACAACTGCGGGAAGGGTTTGAGTCAGGCATAGACCAGCATTCTTGGGGTACGCTTTCGCCACCTCGTTGACTTCATGCCAGGGCGAATCCAGGGTGTATCGAGCACATAAGTGGACTCTCGCTATTAAGTAAGTTTACTAAATATTGGTAGTTGATGTGACCGTTCATAATACATCTCCAAACGTATATCGCAAGTCCAGACGTCAATAAAAGAGGAGGCACGATGATGGTTCCTCTTGGTATGGGTTCAGTGTTTGTTCACAGTGAATGGAAACATGAATGCTGCATCCTTCATATAGAAACATCCATCAGAATGGAAGAGCGTGTAATGAGACTTGTCACTCAGCAGGGCCAGTTTCTATTGATGTATCGTCCAAGTTCTCTATGTGTTCGTTTTGATATCTTCCTTGAAATTTCTGGATACACAAATCTCTAAGTGCTGTTAAAACGCTTATTTTGCAGAATTGTCTGAAGTCATTTGCAGCTTCAAACTGAGATTCATTAGTCTAAAGGCGAGATTAAGTGACTAGCCGTCTTACGGCACTTGTCAGTCAGTATCTTACATCTACCTTTCTTTCTCTCAATTTTACTTGGACTTCCATTTCTTTGGCACCTTGGCAATCGTTGATCCGGGAACGTGTAATTCTTGAGCATGCGTAGTAATTTTCCCCTCGTCCCTTTTGGAACAATGATAGCCCATTCTAAGCGCTCATCTTTTGGCAACAGTCGGAGATGAATTCCAGATTAAGGCTAATCACATTTATACGAGAAAATATTCGCTCAAATATAACCATTGAGTTTATTAAATCAATTCAAAACCTTAAACACCTCGATCAGATCTCCATGAAGGTGCGTAGTCTCTAGATTCTGCAATTTTTAGAACTGGAGCCTTTCTTGGTAAGAGCACCCATTTGTTCCATTCGCTAATCTCGTTGCTGTAGTGTGCACCCCTTCCAAGAGATCAGCATTCTTCTTAAAATGAAGCATCCAGATATGTTTGCAGTACTGAAGATGTGGCCTGACCATTGCCTTATGCAACGCGATAATCACCTCCTTATCCCTGCTGGAAAAAGTCTTGTATATCATTGACAAAATTCCGTGAGTTGTCGTAGAAGCCTGTCTGTACTGTTCAGAGAACTTCATGTCTGACTGCACAATTACCTCTAGGTCTTTATGATAATCAACTACCCTGAGTGTCTTAGCACAGAGTTGGTATGTTTATCTGCTACCCACATGCAATACCTGGAATTTGTCAATGTTAAACTTCAGTTGCTACTTCTCATCCCACCTACCTAATTTGTCTAGATCTTGATGTAGCACACCTTAATTATTGTCATTAACCACCCTTCCAACCTTAGTATATTCGCCAAATTTAGTCATTAAGATTGATATGACTTCATCAATATCATTAATAAATACAGAAAACAACAATGGGCCTAACAGCGATCCCTGGGGGACTCCACTAATAACGTTTGCCCAAGAAGAGTGCCCAGTGGTAAAAACTCTCTGTCTTCTACCACTCAACCATCCCTTTATCCACAGCAGTAGCTTGTCCCTAATTCTATAGCAGTCTTTTATGTGCAAAAGTATCCAAAGCGTTTCTTAAATATAAGTGTATAGTGTAAAATTATTTTTTCATCTATTTCTTTTGTTAATACATCACAGTATGCAATCATGTTAGTCAGACATGATCTTCCCTTATCAATGCTGTTATTGCTGTATAATCTTTAATTATCTTTTTATCTTTTTTTTTTTTTTGATATCATCTCCCTAAAAGAGTAAAAAAATGTAGAAAAAATAAAGGAATAAAATTTAGAAAAAAAATTTAAAATTATATGTTATATACATTTGCTTTTTTCCAAATTTTTTATCATTTGTCTAATTAAAATGTATTAAATATGAATATAACAGAAATAAAATATAAAGAAAAATGAAAAAAAAATCTTTTTATTTTTCCTTTAATAAATGAGATTTCTTTAAATACACTTAATAGCAAATATAAAATACAAAGTAGCTTATGCTTTACCCATAATTCCAAGCTGTACTACCCATAATTCCAAGTCTGTACTACCCATAATTCCAACTTTTTTGATAGCATCTCCTAAAGAGTAAAATTGTAAAAATATATCTTTTAAACATTTGTTTTTTTTTCTTGATTTTTATTATGTTTGAAATTAAAATGTATTAAATATGAATACAAAAGAAATAAAATATAAAACAAATAAAAAAACAAAGAAATACTTTTCCTGTTTCCTTTAATAAATGAAATTTCTTTATATACCACTTAATAGCAAATAGAAATTACAAAGTACTTTATTTCTATAATTTTATGCTTTACCCATAATTCCAAGAGTCTGTAGTACCCATAATTCCAAGTTTTTTGATAGCAAAAAGAGTAAAATTGTCCTTAAAAAGAGTAAAATTGTAGAAAAAGAATGAAACAAAAAAAAACGTAAAAAAATATATTTTTTAAACATTTGTTTTTTTTCTTGATTTTTATTATGTTTGAAATCGAAATATATTAAATATGAATATAATTGAAATAAAATTTGTAAAACAATAAAAAAAGAAAGAAAGTTGTTTCTTTTTTCTGTAATAAATGTAATAACTTCATAGTAGGCAACTTAATAGCAACTACAAAATACAATGTAGATTATCTCAATAAATCATGCTTTACCCATAATTCCAAGGGTCTTACTACCCATGATTCAAACTTTTTTGATAACATCTGCTTAAATTGTAGAAAACGAATGCAATTAAAAATATATATCTTTTATACATCTGTGTTTTCTTGCTTTTTATAATAGATTATCTCTATAAATTATGCTTTACCCATAATTCCAAGAGTCTGTACTACCCACAATTCCAAGAGTCCATACTTTTTGACGGTAGTTTACGTGTTGATGTTATTCGTTCACTTTTTCTCTGATCATTACCGCCCATGGGAGGCTCGCTGTAAATAAGGAGGTTTTTCCACATCGGTTGTTTGAGAAGTGCACGGATCATTTCTCACATTTTTGTTTTCTTTTTTTGCTTTTCTTAGAAGTCACATTCTACCAAGCAATTATACTTCAAACTCAGAATGGTACGTTGCAATTCCCCAACCCACACCATCATTTCATTCGCCTCTTTGCCAGCAGGAAAAACAAAGTTGGATATTTCTTCGACAGAATTATGCAACATTGAATTTCTTTCTGTCTCCAGGCGAAGCTTTAAGGGTACTCAAGAGTAGAGACAACGAACAAAAAAAAAAAAGGGTACAAAAATTATCGCTGCAATTAAATACTTTTTTTTTTTTTTCTTTTCTGGATTCACTCGGCTGATTTTGCTACCAAGGTGTATCAAATGACACTGCGCCCCCTGTTGTCGCCCTAGCGAATCTGTTTAATCTACCATAACGGTTATGAATGAAAGCCCAAGATTACATCAACTCAAACAAACTGCAATAAACTTGAAGGACCTTCGTATAAAAATTAGATCCGATGTTTCTTTTTTTTCTCCCTCGCATTTTATTACATTTTGAAAAAAAAAATAACAAAAAAAACTCGGGGTGTTTTTTTTTTTTTTTTTAAGTGTTTACGATGGTATCAAGAAACAATGGAAAATTTTGGATGCATTGCTAGAGGATGGTTGAAGAAAATTGGAGTTTGGAGAGCAATAAAAAGGAGAAATAAAATGAAGTAATGAGAACAGCCTGTATCCTGTCGTCTGCTCGTAATATGTCGTTTGGTTTCGTCTTAAAACAAAAAAAAGAAAGAAAAAAAGCTCATTGTGGAATAGAGTCCAACTAAAAAAATCACTTCAGAATTAAACTTCCTCATCCTCAGAGTAAATACATTTTTAAGTAGATTTGTTCTCGTTGTCAAACATTAATAATTACATTGGTATCTCTACCACTATAAAATGAATGATTTTAATCAACGAAGTTTTAAAATCTTGTAGCATTGATGAAATGATTTCTGATCGAATGTAGGTGTAGCGGTGAGAACCGGTAAATGTGATACTGCAAGCTGGCGGTTCGTACGCAGTACCTGATCGACATGTGCAAGGGACGTGATCTGACAGACTTCGGAAAAAAGGGATGATTGTCGGGTTCCGGTTGAAGAGAGGCAGTATTATGAAAGCTGCGAATCTTATGGACTGTTCGTGACGTTAAAGTGTTACTAGAGTTGAGAGAGGGGACACAGCAGCAGTCGATGAGACAATGGCGTGCGCCTGTGCTTCATTGATGGTCGTGTAAACGTAGGCTGCCTGCCTTTGTCGATGATGGTTGGTCAATGTGAGAGCAGGTAACAACCAATGGTGGTTTCCGTGTCCTGGCACGTTGGGTGGTTTTCTGTTTCTCTTCGGATCGTCCTCACCATACTTCACTACGGCGGCCCTTGACAATACCTCCAGTTGCTGTGATGCTGGACCCAGTATTCCTATCATCTCCAAATCATTCTCATTCCAAAGTCGGTCAGATCCTTCCTTTTCCTCACTGCACAGGCTTCGTACTGATGAACTGACAGGCACTACTGTGCCGTCACTATAAATGCTGCACCTGTCAGTGGCATTACTCCTCGATGCTGCGGGATCTATCTACTCGTGGAGACAGGGATGATCACGTTTTGGTTCATGAGTATGCAGATTAGAATGATGAAAAACAGGAATAAATAACAAATAGGAAGAGAGCAGGAATTAACCATTAAATTATTGAATTTTTTCTTTATCTGCGGTGAATAAAAGCGAAAAGTAAATTTACCAACTAATTACTGTCCTTACAGGTAATACAGTGGATAAAATCACCATCCTCCCAACACTGCGTGGAAGAAGAGTGGGTTCGAATCCCGTCCACGATGACCTATTATGGGCCTTTTAACACTGTGGCTGAGTTAGTCGGTGTCAGGCGAAGATAGCAAGTTATTTTTCCCGGGTTTTCTGGGTTTTTTTCCCTCCAACAAAACAGTTAAACCGACCATAGAACGCAAAGCAATTTACGGATATAATACACGTGCGATTGTTTGTTCTCTCTCAGATAACTCTATAAAAGTGACTGCTTTTACTTATAAATTAAGTTAAACAATTATGGTACACTGTAAAAGTCGTAATGTTATTTTATTTATCCTTTGTTTTAATGAAAACACATATTTAACATTTCTAGTGTGATTAATCTAATAAGCTAACAGTAATAATAATGCGAGATTTATCTATTTAGTAAACTGATAACAAAAATATTTCGTTTCTGCGCATCCACTATTGCCCATTAATTGCTACAATCAGTGCACGTCAACAAATAATCGTTGCTTTAGCAGCTATAATTGGGGTTGTTTGAAAATATTGCTGTTTAAGAAAAAAAAAAAAAAAAAAAAAACTGCAGTGACTCTTTTCAACAACTATAAACACCAACACTTAAAACGATTCTTTTTTTTTTTGGGAAGAAATTTGTTTTAAAAGCAATATTCTTAGAGGAAATGACCCCTCCCCCCCCCCTTGCAACACTTCCAAGCCTTAATCCTTTGGAGACACGCAATCCACCGCCCCAAGATTCTCATAAAGGATAAAAACAACTTACCCTTTTTTGCCAAAATTAGTTTTTATGTCCTAAGAATAACACGCAGCACGCAAACATCCATTCCACTCAGTTCCCTGAAAACAACCACCAAGATCCCAATCGCAGCATAAGCAGTCATTGCACCCTTCTCCTAAACATTTGTTTGAAAGAATAAACATAAGGATAAAATGTTGTCACGGACTACAAGAAACTAGGAAGTTCCAAGAAAACTTTCTTATCTTACTTCATGTCTCCGTGAGGATTATAAACTTTCTCGAACATAAAAACTATGAGATGCATTTATATTTATTCTCACAAACCCCCCTTTAGAATTATGGACCTATCACTGAAGCAGTAGCAATGCTGAACCCATATATTCCCTCCCCCCCTTGTATTTTCTTTGCTGCTTGCATCGTGAGTTTCTTACACATTTTTCCATCTTCTGCAGAAGAAACGGCCATGTATATATATTTTAATCTTCTGCACAGAGTGTCATAAAGTGTATAGAAGAACTACATTTCCTCCGTATTTGCCTCTTATTGCGAAACAATATATTTTTATATTTTACACATTTCTCTGGCGTTCGTTCTTTCTAGAGATTGCACAGTTACTGCTTACGACTTCGGCACGATCTACTACAGCTGGAAATATCTGGAAGGGCAGTTTAGAATTTCCTCTGTGAAAGTAACTGCTTTTTGACAATAGTAAGATGTAGCCGACGTGTCAAAATAGAAGCCGTGTTTTTCTTAAGTTTCTTCTTATAACTTTTATTTTATAGACACTAAAAATGCTGTAAAATTCCTTATTTATTGCTGTCGTGTTTATAAAGCTTTAAACCGATTTAAAGAAGTTTAAAATAAACTAAAACTTGGTTTTTTTTTTTCGCAAAAAAGTATTACTTTCAAATTTGATATAGAAATGATAACGAATAACAAAATTTTTGAATTTTAGCTGTCAGAGATAATCGAAATGACATTTTTGATGATTAAAAAAAAGCAGCAGACGATAGCCGTTTTCAAGTCTTCAATTTCACCATTTCTAAATTCCTAACAATTAATTTTTAACAATTAGAAATGCAATAATTAAATAATTGAGTTCCAAGCGTCATATTCAACAATTAAAATTATAATCATTAAACAATTTATTTCAAACAGTGATATTCAACAATTAAAAGTACAATCATATTTCAAACCTCATATTCAACGATTAAATTGCAATAATTAAATAATTGATTCCACACCATAATATTTCACAATTAAAAATACAGTGATTAAACAATTGATTTCAAACAGTCATAATCAACAATTGATTTCAAACAGTGATATTCAACAATTAAAAATACAATCATATTTCAAACACTGATATTCAACAATTAAAAATACAATCATATTTCAAACAGTGATATTCAACAATCATTAAGAATTTTGATTTCAAACCTCATATTCAACAATTAAATTGCAATCATTAAATAATTGATTTCCAAGCCTCATATTCAACAATTAAAAATAGAGTGATTAAACAATTGATTTCAAACAGTCATAATCAACAATTAAAATTATAATCATTAAACAATTCATTTCAAACAGTGATATTCAACAATTAAAAGTACAATCATATTTCAAACCGTCATATTCAACAATAATTAAGCATTTGATTTCAAACCTCATATTCAACAATAATTAAGCATTTGATTTCAAACCTCATATTCAACAATTAAATTGCAATAATTAAATAATTGATTCCACACCGTCATATTCCACAATTAAAAATACAGTGATTAAACAATTGATTTCAAACAGTCATAATCAACAATTGATTTCAAACAGTGATATTCAACAATTAAAAATACGATCATATTTCAAACAGTGATATTCAACGATCATTAAGAATTTGATTTCAAACCTCATATTCAAAAATTAAATTGCAATCATTAAATAATTGATTCCACACAGTCATATTCAACAATTAAAAATACAATCAGTAAACAATTGATTTCAAACAGTCATATTCAACAATTGATTTCAAACAGTCATATTCAACAATTGATTTCAAACAGTGATATTCAACAATTAAAAATACAATCATATTTCAAACACTGATATTCAACAATTAAAAATACAATCATATTTCAAACAGTGATATTCAACAATCATTAAGAATTTTGATTTCAAACCTCATATTCAACAATTAAATTGCAATCATTAAATAATTGATTTCCAAGCCTCATATTCAACAATTAAAAATAGAGTGATTAAACAATTGATTTCAAACAGTCATAATCAACAATTAAAATTATAATCATTAAACAATTCATTTCAAACAGTGATATTCAACAATTAAAAGTACAATCATATTTCAAACCGTCATATTCAACAATAATTAAGCATTTGATTTCAAACCTCATATTCAACAATTAAATTGCAATAATTAAATAATTGATTCCACACCGTCATATTCAACAATAATTAAGCATATGATTTCAAACCTCATATTCTGATATACAATTTCTGATATATTTTTTCCTTTTTTTTCTCTCTTTTTCCTGACATGAAATGACAGAAACGAAAAGAAAACAAAATTCTTTAAAACCTCATATTCAACAATTAAATTGCAATAATTAAGTAATTGATTCCACACCGTAATATTTCACAATTAAAAATACAGTGATTAAACAATTGATTTCAAACAGTCATAATCAACAATTGATTTCAGTCAGTCAGTCATAATCAACAATTGATTTCAAACAGTGATATTCAACAATTAAAAATACAATCATATTTCAAACAGTGATATTCAAAAATCATTAAGGATTTGATTTCAAACCTCATATTCAACAATTAAATTGCAATCATTAAATAATTGATTTCCAAGCGTCATATTCAACAATTAAAAATAGAGTGATTAAACAATTGATTTCAAACAGTCATAATCAACAATTAAAATTATAATCATTAAACAATTCATTTCAAATAGTGATATTCAACAATTAAAAGTACAATCATATTTCAAACTGTCATATTCAACAATAATTAAGCATTTGATTTCAAACCTCATATTCAACAATTAAATTGCAATAATTAAATAATTGATTCCACACCGTCATATTCCACAATTAAAAATACAGTGATTAAACAATTGATTTCAAACAATCATAATCAACAATTGATTTCAAACAGTGATATTCAACAATTAAAAATACGATCATATTTCAAACAGTGATATTCAACGATCATTAAGAATTTGATTTCAAACCTCATATTCAAAAATTAAATTGCAATCATTAAATAATTGATTCCACACAGTCATATTCAACAATTAAAAATACAATCAGTAAACAATTGATTTCAAACAGTCATATTCAACAATTGATTTCAAACAGTCATATTCAACAATTGATTTCAAACAGTCATATTCAACAATTGATTTCAAACAGTCATATTCAACAATAATTATTGATTTCAAACAGTCATATTCAACAATTAAAATTACAATCAGTAAACAATTGATTTCAAATATTCATATTCAACAATTAAATTGCAATCATTAAATAATTGATTCCAAACTGTCATATTCAACAATTAAAATTACAATCAGTAAACAACTGATTTCAGTCATATTCAACAATTAAAATACAGTCATTAAACAATTGATTTAAAACCGTCATATTGAACATTTATTAAGCAGTTGATTTGAACCCATCATGTTGAACAATCATTAAGCATTTGATTTGAAACTGTCATAGTCAACAATCATTAAGCAAATAAAAGAGAATGGGCCTGTGGCACTGGTTTCCATAATTTAGGAAAAGAAGAATACACTATAACCATGGATACGGTAACTAAATAAATTTTAGCAAATAAAAATTCATTTAGTTACTGTATCCACTGGTTATACTGTATTCTTCTTTTGCTAAATCATTAAGCAATTGATTTCAAACCGTCATATTCAACAATTAAATTATAATAATTAAATAATTTATTCCAAACTGTCATATTGAACAATCATTAAGTAATTGATTTGAAACCGTTATATTCAACAATTAAAAATACAATCATTAAATTACAAATTACAAACAGTCATATTCAACAATTAAAATTACAATCAGTAAATTATTGATTTCAAAAGAGTCATATTTAACAATTTAAATGCAATATTTTTTTAATGATTGCAACAATTAAATTGCAATCATTAAATAAATCATTCCAAACTGTCATTTCAACAGTTAAATTTAAATCATTAAACAATTTATTTCAAACCGTCATATTGAATAATTAAATTGCAATAATTAAATAATTGATTTCAAACCGCCATATTCAACAATCATTAAGCAATTGACTTCACTTCAAACCATCATATTCAACAATTGAATTGCAATTATTAAATGTTGGATTCCAAACCGTCATATTCAACAATTAAAAATACAATCATTAAATAATAAATTTCAAACAGTGATATTTAACAATTTAAATGCAATAATAGAACAATTGATTTCAAACACTCATATTCAACAATTAAATTGCGATCATTAAATAATTGATTGCAAACCGTCATGTTCAACAATTAAAAATACAATCATTAAACAACTGATTTCAAACCATCATATTGAACAATCATTAAACAATTGATTTTAAACAGTCATATTGACAAATAAAAATGTGGCTATTAAACAATTGATTTCAAACTCATATTTAACAATTAAAAATACAATAATTAAACAATTGCCTTCAAACTACAATAAAATACAATGATTCAACAATTGAAAATACAAGTATAAATCGTTTATGAACTGAAATGGTATTTTATGGTAAAACTACAATTTCTGATATATTTTTTCCTTTTTTTTTTTTTCTCTTTTTCCTGACATGAAATCACAGAAACGAAAAGAAAACAAAATTCTTTAAAAATAACATTTCCTTTTAGAAGCACCAACAAAACAAGGGTATAAAGTCTGTACAGTTGGCTGCTACAGGTATATATTTTCTTCTTTTTTTTTCGCAAAGAAACATGTGACAAACGAAGAGGAGGAATTCTTTGTTCCACGACACAAACATAAAATTTAAGCTGGATCCTGTTGCGAAAGAAGAAATGCCTTCCGGTTGAAAAATATGAAGCGCAGAGAAAAGATCCAAAATGATAGGTTTACATAAAAATTCTGGCTTAGTTTGCGCAGTTGAGGCGTAGAAATGTGATATGTTGGATGTATCTCGCATACTTTTTACCCGGATTTACACTAGGGAACATGTTCCAGACACGCATTTCCTGTGTCAGCCATGTTTGTGTTTTTTACAACTTGTTCCATGGGGACAGCGCTGTAAGCCAACTTATAGATTTCATGTCAGCCTACGTTTCCCTCCATCTTGACAGATTCTGTGTGAACATTTATTGGAATCAGTGAAGAGAGAGAGAGAGAGAGAGAGAGTACAAAAATAGGATTGGGATAAGAGTTTACCTTTAATTTCAAAGCAGAAAGAAAGGAAAAAAAAAACAAGATATAGACACGCGCATCTGTTTCACTCCAATCTTTCTCTCTATGCACGAGTTACACCACATTTTCTACGTGTTCTGTTAATTTTGTCGAGCAGTGTATTTTTAAGATTCATCACACAATTTCGATTATTTATTTTGTCTGTTTATTTTAATATTCATTATTATTATCAAATATTAATAATATTTGGACTAATTTAGGCTTTGGACCAAACCTTAATGGCTTCACAACAAATGTGGAATGGGCAGGCGCATTGTCGTGCAACGATAACTAGCTTCGTTTCTCTAGAAATTGCGGGGGGTCTCACCGGGGAAAATTTGCTTTAATAGTCTCTGAAGCATTCATAACCGTGACGTATATGGACGTAAACGATTCGAATGTGAAATTGATTCGAATCGTGAAACTTTCTACATCTTACAGTTACTATTTAGTTTATCTTTCTATCATTGATCCCTTCCTTCTCTCGGTGGTTTCTTTCGGCGTCCCCATAATCTCTTCTATTGCTAGAAGTCAGTAATTATTGACTGTGTAAGGCAATGAGACGGAAAGGATTTCTTTTCGTTGCCAACTGACTGAGAGAAAGAAAAACAGGACATGCCAGAGTCTTCCGTGTTTTGTTTCTCCCAAATCTTTTTTCGCCCGGGGCGCTGCAGATGCAAAAGGAAGGGGAGGGGAGGGGGGAGGGGAGGGGAAGTATATATCGAATAGAGAATAAACAGAGCGGAGATACGAATAGAAAGAACAGACCTAAGAGGGATTTTCAGAGTGGAGGTTAACTGGGAAGAGAGAGAGAGAGAGAGAGAGAGAGAGAGAGAGAGAGAGAGAGAGAGAGAGAGAGAGAGATCAACCGGTGTTTAAAAATACGATTATACGCAGTAAAGCTGAAAGACAATCTATGAAATCTTTCCTGGTCCATCAGAGAAGAATATTCTCGCCCCCCCCCCTGTGTATAGGCGTTGAAGCGGTAACCTGTTTATAAAATTTTGCAGGATAGACAGATAGAATAATACTCATTCGTTGCGGTGTATGCGTGAATATGGTCGTTGCTTTGGTTGTGTTTAACAGGGGACTGTGCAAAAATAGACGGGTGGATTAAGGGGCATTTATCATTGCGCATGCGCATTTTGTTATTGGCTGAACGAGATCGAAAAGGTTGTCGATGAAACGTCAGTATAAATGTCAATAAGGTTCGCCCCTTCTGAGCCTGCACGGTGCAACGTGGAGGTCTCAAAATAGGGCATTTGCTAACTTTTATATTATTGGATGAATTCTTGCGTAAAACTTTCTTTCTTTCTTTCTTTCTTTTGAGACGTGACCTAGTTAACATTTCACTCTTGCAAAACACATTCCAAAGGTATTTCATTCATTCATTTATTTTTATTTACTGTACTAGCATTAAAATGGCTGTTTTTGCGTTTTCTTCTTCTTCTTCTTCTCTATCTTTCTAACATTTCGTTTTTCTTTTTATTCCTCTCTCTCTCTCTCTCTCTCTCGCTCACTTTCCTTCTTTTTCGTTTAATATCTTACTTTTTTTCCCTCTTTCTTTAGTTCGTTCTCTGTCCATCCTTTCCTTTCTTTTCCCTCCCTCGCTCTCTCTCCTCTTCTCTCTCAGCTGATCTTTGTCTTTCTTTTTTCTTATTTCTGTCTCATATTTCCCATTTGTTCTCTCCCCCCCCCCCCTCTCTCTCCATCGCTCATTTCTTATTCGATCCTTTCTCTCTCTTTTTCTCTCGTTTTTCTTTATACCTACCTTTCTCTCTGTTTCTCTCTCAGTCTTTCTCTCTTTCCTCTTTCTTTTTATATCACTCTACGTCTTTCTCTCTTTTCTTCTTTTTCTTTCTATCTTTTCTCCTTTCCTTTTATATCTCTTTTGATTTCCCTCTCTTTCTTTCTTTTTCTCTCTTCTTATTGCTCTTTTTCTCTCTTCTTATTGCTCTTTTTCTCTCTTCTTTCTTTTTTATGTCTCTTTTTATCTCTCTCTCCTCTTCTCTTTTATATCGCTTTTCATCTTTCGCTCTCTTTCTTTGCTCTCGTGGGTAGCACAGCTGGAAAAATCACCATCCTCTCCACAAGGGGTTTGAATCCCATCGATGGCATGAGGAATTTTTATAGGTCTTTTTCACAATGTGGCTGAGTTAGTCGGTCTCAGGCGAGGGCAGCATGGTTTTTCCTCCCAGAAACTCGGGTTTACTTCCAACAGACAAATGGACCACAGAACACACGCAATTAACATAGGAGCAATATGGCCTTAGTTGCTAATGCTCCAAGAACCCAACTACAAAACAACAAAAATCTCTTTCTTTTTATCTCTTTTGATCTCTCTCTTTCTCTCTTTTCGCTTTCTATGTCTTTCTCTTTATATTATCTTCTATTTGTTCTCTATTTCTCTCTGTATTTCTTTCTCTCCCTTTCTTTTTATATCTCTTTTGATCTCGCTCTCTCTCATCTCCCCTCCCCATCCCTTTCTTTATCTTTTGATCTCTTCCTTTCCTCCTCTTTTTCTCTTCCTTTATTTGTTTCGTTCGTTCTTCCACCCTCTTTCCTTCTCGTTTCCTCGTCCTCCCACTTATCTCTCTCTCTCTGTTTTCTTTCTTTGAGCCCCTTCACCTTGAAAGGATTACTCATTCATAAATACCATCTGCTAATCTCTTTAAACCATCATTCTCTCTCTCTCTCTTCCAAACTTCTCTCCGCCCATTCCAATCACTTCCAGCCTTCTTTGTGCGAAGTCTACATCGAGAACTCTTTTGTCTTCGCTTTCGATACAAGAGCCATCACCACCAACTACAGAGACAGTCCCCGAGGAAGATGAGGGGGGATTTTCAAACACTCCTTCATTTTCGAGCTGATTCTTGGAGTCTCTATTTGGAATGTGGTTTAAGAGCCCGAGTAAATCCACTATTGAGTTACCTCATAAATGTTGCCAGAGTGGGTACTTTAGCCTGTCAAACAGATGACATATTTATGGTCGGCAGCATGCTGTTGACATCATAGATAAATGATAGACGGATACCGGCGCTGGTGAACGTCAGCCATTTATCATCCACGCGATAACTAACTCTTGCAGGAGAAGTGATGTTGATGATTTATGTATAAACTCCTGGCAGGTGGATGGCTCTCCTCCATTTAAATACGCGTTCTTCGAAATATAAATCGTTTGCAATGAAGTAGATGCAAAATATCGCCATCCACTTTAATTAATGTGACTAATAGTTTACTATGCAATAAATATACAGTTTTATAGAGTCTCAACTATATTACCAACCACAGAACCATAAATAACCTTGCTTTCAAAAACTCCTCCCCAATAGTTCGCTCAATTATTTTGCTGTAGATGTATTGCTGATGAGTGTTCGCTGGAAAACAAATGCGCATTCTCTTCCACTTTGCGTATCCACAAGAAATGAAACATTCAGAAACCGACGCGCAGCAGTGGCAGAGGATAATATGGAGTGAATCCTAAATTATACATTTCAACAAACAAAGACCCAAAGGTCTTTGTTTGTTGAAATGGTATGACTTAGGCTTTAGTCGATTTGGTTGTCTTTCATGGAACCATCAATGCTGATGTCTTTTGTAATGTCCTGGACAACTCTTTCGATGTGCGTTAGAAGAGTCTGTGAATTGCCATGAACCCTAAAGGTATAAGGCGTTTATAAATTATGTCTGCAACCTTTGCGAACTTTAAGATCATCCCAAAAAATTCCACGCAACTTGCAGACTTTTTTTGGGATGGAGGACCTTTTCTAAGAAATCCTCTTCTAAAGCCGATGAATTCTGCCACAGTATGAATCAAATGCCTACAAATGTTTGTTTCATCCGGAAGGGATTCGAACCCAGGCTATTTTATTATGATTTAGATGAACAGTGCTTGGAACAATGTGCCAATTTCAAACGTGAAAGTACTGCTTGTAACTACCGCTTTCAAGTTTCGAGATGTCTTTTGTGATATCCTGGACAACTCTTTCGATGTGCGTTGGAAAAGTCTGTGAAGTGTCATGGACGCTAAAGGCATATGGCGTTTGTATATTAGTCTGCAATTTGCACGAACGTGTCCAAAAAAGTCCACCCAACTTGCAAATTTCTTTGGGATGAAAATCCTCTAAGAAAACCCATGAAGTCCTCTTCCCAATCACACTCATTCTTCACAGTATGAATTAAATGCCTACAAAAGTTTATTCCAGAAGAGAACCAAACCCAGGCTATTTGTTATGATTTGGATGAACAGTGATTAGGAAATCTCGAAAGACATCTTGAAACTTTAAACTTTCAAGTTTCAAAATATCTTTCGTGATATCCTGGCCAACTCTTTCGATGCTCATTAGAAGAGTCTCTGAAGTGCCACAGACCCTAAAGGCATAGGGCGTTTGTATATTATGTCTGCAAATTGCACGAACTTTAAGATCATTCCAAAAAAGTCCAAGCAACTTGCAGACTTTTTTGGGATGAAAAACCTGTTTTCTAAGAAAACCCATGAAGTCCTCTTCCAAAGACGACTCATTCTACCACAGTATGAATTAAATATCTACGAAAGTTCCTTTCATCCAGAAGAGAATCAAATCCAGGATATTTTTGATATGGTTTGGATGAACAATGATTGGAACCGTATATGGTTCTTAGCGTTTAATAGGTTTTAATTTCTTCTTAATTTCATACCTCAAGTGGGTTTTTAATTATTAAATGTTAAAAAAAAATTATATTATTTCCCTGAAATTTAATGGAGAAAGCCACCTGGTAGCAAATATTTCTTAGCAGATCGAATAATTTATTTTTATTTAATTTTTATGAATTTTGCAATGTTGGATTTGCGTGAGTTTTGGTAAAAGGAAAGTCCAAACACTTGAGAAAAGGTGGAAAGAGTGACAAAATATCTTGACAGGCCTCTCTTTCATAATAAAAGCGAAGGGATTACTAGCTGGTCGAAGTATATCTTGCACAGGATATTGGACTTACTGGGGGAAGTTCTGTACGCTGTTTACAGACTTTTAGCCAAACAGCTGCTACCAATCAATAACTGATGCTCCTTCCAACACAGTTACATCCTTTCCTTGCTATTCGCTTCCTCCAACAAGACTAGCACTTGGATATTCCCAAGTCTTGCAACAGGTGTCAGCGAAAGCAGCTGATGATTGCGAGAAATGCAGGATAAAAAGGGCAGGTTTGTCGCATAGGTGTTTTGGAAGAACTCCATTGCAATTTCCAGCGATATCTGTTCGAAATCCATTTATATTCGTCACTTTACTTCACATCTCAACAATATTTTGTAAATACAAGTAGTTCTGTAGGCAGCTTTACGTATTTTAATGCCATCTGTTGAAAATTTTAATAAGTTTACTACTTTAGCGCCATCTTTCGACATTTAAAATAAGCTTAATTAATAAATTATATAAGCTTAAATGACCTAAACGCCATCTATCGACATTTTAAAAAAGCTTACTACTTTACTGCCATCTATGGACATTTTAAATAAGCATACTATTTTAACGCCATCTATCGATATTTTAAATAAGCTTAAATAATAAATAATATTAATTTTTATAAATTAATTAATAAATTATGTTAAATTATATAAGATTAAATAGCCTGAACAACATCTGTCGATATTTTAATATACTTTACCGCCATCTAGGGACATTTTAAACGCCATCTGGGGACTTGTTAAATAAACATACTACTTCAACACCATCTATTGGTATTTTTAATAAGCATACCGCTCTAACGGTTACATACTTTAACGCCAGCTGTTGAAATTTTAAATATGTTTCCTATTTTAATGCCATCTATCAACATTTTAAATAAGTGTATATATAATAAATTATATTGTTATATAAATAATAAATTACGTTAAATTATATAAGCATGAATAACCTTAATGCCATCTTTCGATATTTTAATTAAGCTTATTATTTTACTGCCATCTATGGACATTTTAAATAAGCATACTACTTTAACGCCATCTATGGATATTTTTAATAAGCATGCTAATCTTACATATTTTAACTCCATCTGTCGAAATTTTAAATACGTTTACTATTTTAATGCCATCTATCGACATTTTAAATAAGCATATACAATAAATTATATTGTTATATAAATAACTAATAAATTATGTTAAATTATATAAGCTTAAATAACTTTAACGCCATCTTTCGATATTTTAATTAAGCTTACTACTTTAAGGCCATCTGGGGACATTTTAAATAGGCATACTACTTTAGCGCCATCTATGGATATTTTTAATAAGCATACTACTTTAACGCCATCTATGGATATTTTTAATAAGTAAACTACTCTACCGCCATCTATCGACATTTTTTGGTAGCTATAAATGAATATGCTGCAATCTATGAAAAATAATGATGGAACTGAGTGTAACGCTACCTACCGGTGTGGAGGTATAGTTATCAAAGAAAATGTTAAATTATTCGTCGATGGATGTCAATTTTTCTTAATGAAAATTGGAATTTTTGTTTAGAATGTATTTAGGGCAATGTCCAGTGTGAAAAATGAGAAACATCGGGCTTCATCTATCGGCCGTGTGTGATCATAGCTTCAAAGAGAGCGCAGGTGGTGTTCCGTCCAAGGGATTACTAAGGTATAAGCTCTACTTTTACCAGGAGCTACGATCTTAATCTTCATAAGTACAACTTTTAAGAGTTTGGAATAAACATTAAAGTGTTAACAAATCCCTCAACCGTAAATTTGTGGAAAAATTCCCTCGAAACGTTAACATACTCATTCATTTATCTTAAAGACTTTAAAAGAATGGGTCCAGGGTACGCATCACTGCTCCGAAGATGAATTCAAACCACAAAGTACATGCAGAGATAGCGATACCATTCAGGATGCAAATTTTAAGTGACTTGCTCGCAGACCCTCCCATTGATTCTAGAATTCAGTTGGGAAGTTACAAATGCTTCTAACGTTGCATGAAATTTGAAGAAAATCCAACGCTATTTTCATGGTAATGGCGGACTAGAAAAATTGGTTAAAAAGGTGTTGCCAATAAATATTTATTAGGATTATAGACTTAATTCTCTAATAAATATTTATTAGAAGGTAGTTTTGTGATGGCAGTTCCACTGAATTAAAAGTCAAGCTACGTTTTAAACTATTTAGCGCGGGTGTACGATTTTGATTTAAATTGAATTTATTTAAATTAATTCTGTAAAATCTGAAACTCTTTCAACTCCAGAAGTTGGTGACCTCGGGTAGAATGCCACGAAGATTAATGAACAACTCATTTAAATGTTCTCTTCAAAATTTCAGTAGGATGCTCCTTGGCAGAACAATATGCCAGTTTAAATTGTTGACAATTATTTCTGATTATACATTCATGCTGGAGTCATGATTGGACAATGGCATGAAGATTTTCTTCAGCCCATCGATGAGCGTTGTGAAAATTGATCACACCATCCTTAGTAAATCCAGCTTCATCAGTAAACAACCCAGTGAATAGGAAATGCTCACATCTGCAGAAACCCAGTCCAAAAAGTTGGGCGGGTAGTCGGCTTCATTAAGTCCTTGTAGTCTTTGAAGAAGATATGGAAAAGCTGTTGGTCCCGTAAAATTCTTAACACAGTCGTATGTCCCACGTTCTGTGCTGCTGCTGCTGCTGCTGCTGCTATCCTTCGGGTGTTGTCATTATCATCATTTTCTTCAACGTGATTGAGGATCCGTTCCTCCAAATCATCAGTTCGGGTGCTCATGTGTATACCACCATCTGAAGCTCTTATTCTAAATGAACCAGTTAGCCCAAGGCGTTCGTGTATTTTCTAAAAGGTCTTCTTATTTGGCACGTCATGGTTTAGAAGACAGAGAGCCATCTACCACCACCCTCAATGAGTGCTCAGAGATATAACTCGATACCCAATTGCAAAAAAAAAACATTTAGAAATCCATCCATGAGATGGAAGCTTGTTCAGTAGACCTGCAGGCCAAACACGATAAAAATAGTGGAAGTGTATAGAGCGACTACAAGGATGTGCTCTGGTGGAGCATGGAGGGACGAGGATACGACCAATGGAATTGGCCAGAGAGTGGACAGAACATAGTGCCGTCTTCGACCCTTTGAAAGATGGATCGAGGAGGACGGCGCTATGTTCTGTCCACTGTGATGATCCGTTGTTATTCAAATGAGGAGTTAACAGTCTTTGCCTTGTGACATAGAATGTTGTCGTGTTGGAATATTTAAGGGCCACAGTCATAAAAGTTCCCTAATGTACGATGCAGCATTTGTGGTTCCGTGCACTGCGAACTATCATTCACTTCTGAAGCTTTTTTGTGTTCTCGTGTTCGATGTACCCATTTTAAATGGATTCTGGACTAACAGCTAATAATATTTAAAATGTAAACTATTTGTACGAGGGCTGTTCAATAAAAAATTATCATTTTTTTTATGAGCAACCGGACTGCTTTATTCTCAAGTGCATGCCAAAAAATGGCTTCCACCATGTTTTCGAAGAATGGTAGAAAGGTTGGAGCAAGTGTATTCCATAAAATGGAGAATACCTTGAAAAGGACCATCGAAATATGGATGATTAATAAAGGTATGTTGTGAACAAAAGTTATGATCATTCTTTATTGAAGATCCCTCGTATATTTCGTAGTCACTCCTGCAATCAATCGCACGGGTGTCCAATTTCTTTATTATTTGTTTAAAGTGTGTAGATTAGGATTATAGACTGAAATCCACTAAAGCTATGAGGTGTCAGTATAAAAACCGGAGTTCCCAGAGCAAAAACAGGTATAATATTTCTTAAGTAGACTGTATGTTTACTGAGTTTTCTTTGGTTGGCTTCAAGACCTTTGGGAAAGACAAAGGACTACATGAGACAGCAATAAAGATAAAAATCAGTAGAGTGAGAGAGAGAGAGAGATAAACAGTTCGATTACTATCGCATCTGATGGGATAATTACCCAATCATGGCGTGCATACGGGTCACTCCCAGCTGACAAACAGACAGAACATCGTCTGCGAGTGAGAGTTAGTTAAATAAACATCTAAAAAGAGCTGATTCAAAGAACTGAGAAAAAAGAGGAGCATCGGAAGAGGTTTACATCTGAGGATTACACATCAGTGTTGTGTGTGATGTCTCGTGTCTGACAGAATTAAAAAGCTTCCTCTGGAGGCGTATTTACTTACTGTAACGAAGCGAGAGAATGCGTAGCATCAGCACCCCCAAAGACAGTTTCATAACGAGACGAAGGCTGGAAAATGCCATGTCAGCCTGCCTCTGTTTAACGTGAATGTTCAACTGCAGGTTGTGTAGGAAGCTTTTCGTCCGCGCTAAAGTAAACACCTGATGGAACGCTGTGTAAACACGGTAGGTGAACACAAACCACGCCCTCTGCTAGTGCCAAGCTGCCCGTATCGATCTCGTGGCAGGCGTCACCACGCGAAGATGCTCATCCCCTTATTTGTAAGGGCTAACTAGACCGGCGCGAACAATGTTTTCGAAAAGTGTAAAGAAAACAGGCGAGCTCGTGTGACGCTCAATGAATAACAACGTCTTCACCGAGGGCAGGGACATCGTACGGCTTTTGTAGCGCGCAGTCGGAGGTCACAACCGCGATAGGATAAACGACACGCCTTAATTTTATCTTAAGACAAAACTGAGATGAGAATTTCTGAAAGTTCCATCGCTTTCGTAAGTTCCCGGCGTTGTTGAAGTTCGTTGAAGAAAGCGCTTTTAAAGGGGGGGGAGAGGGAACGAGAAGTGAAAGAAGGTTGAAAGAGGTTGGGGAAGAAAGGAAGTATGAAAGAGAAAGGATGAAGATGAATTTCTCCTTCGTTGCCGGGTGTGATTCGTGTTGAGTTGGGCATTCATGGTGTCCAATACTTTTTTCCGTAAGTTCCTATCCAGCATGTCTTTGAATTAACCCAAGTTGCCAGTCTGGACTACCCAACGATGAAAATTCAACCAGTCATTTCTCGTAGTTAACCAATCATTTCAGATATTTGTTGTTGTTGTTGTCCACGTTGTGAAAAAAAGCTCATAAAAATTCTTCACGTTATCGATGGGATTCGAACTCAGGACTTTTCCACCTGGTGTGGAGAGGACGGCGATTCTAGCAACTGTGTTACCAACTATCGTTTCAGTGCTATTCATTACTCCGATGATGTCTTTTTGATTGCACTTTAGAAACATGCTCGTATGCCTATTCTAAAGGCTGATATAGAGGAGAAGGGTTCGTTGGATCTTGGTCTTAAACCACCGCAGAGCTCGACGAAACTGGTGCCATGAACATGTGACTTGGAGCCGTGACAAATGGGATACAGTTCTGTTCTCTGATGAGTCCCGTTTTAGTCTACAAACAGATTATAGGCGTTATTTTATCTGGAAACAACGAGGATTGCGTACCATCCCTCCAATATCAGAAAATATCCAACAGCTGCCATGGCCAGCACGATCATCAGACTTAAATCCGATGGAACATACTCTTCAGCGTTGCATTGCAGGCTGACAAACAACTTCTTGGTCACTTGAGGAGCTAAGGTCTGCGCTGATGGAAGAATGGGATTTGTTACCACAGCATCTTATAAACACCCTCATGGGTCCGATGTCAGGCATCGGAACCATGAGTTAAAAGAACAATAGTAAGTTCATTGGCTCATCTTAAAAGACACCCGAAGAAGTTAAGATGGAAATTGCTATCTGAAGTAGATTATGAACAAGATATAGGTGCACATGGACTAAAGATGGATTATATAAAGTCTGGCCTAATTACAAACGTTAGACACCACTTCGATGGATTTTTCTCGTTTCCTTTTACACAATAAGGGTTGACAATTGGATTCCAGGATTGCGT
Organism: Mastigoproctus giganteus; assembly: GCF_048544385.1. Lineage (NCBI taxonomy): Eukaryota > Metazoa > Arthropoda > Arachnida > Uropygi > Thelyphonidae > Mastigoproctus > Mastigoproctus giganteus. The sequence goes on along the minus strand of NC_143586.1, from coordinate 18,998,491 downwards.
CTATTGCATATGTTTCAAATACCTAGACTTTGAAGAGACGGGCTACACTTAAACAAAGGTGGTGCAAAAGTTTTTGCCAGTATTATTGAGGATACCTTAAAGGTTCAGGGAAACTGCTAGTTAGGGGGGAGGGGGATGTGGGTAATACTGACACGCGTTTATCTGATGATATTTGTCAAAGTAACTCCTGCACATACCTCAAGAGTTCTTATCTGTTTCTCCAACTGGACATATTATCTAGATGTTCTGGGGGCAGACACGGTTCAAGTGAGCGGGCAGCTAATGTCAGAGAAGAGAGCCTAAAAATTTCAAGGGTTGTTAAATATACAAGAACAGTAAGTCTTAATTGTTTATATAGTAATGTTAAATGATCAAGGGTGGAATTCAGGATCATTTGGATCGAATTGAAATTCTCAAAGATACTCAGCATGGTTTTGTAAAGGGAAAATCATGTTTAACAAATCTGGTTCGCAATTTCGAAAGGGTCACTCACGAGCTGGATTTAGGGAATAATTTCGACATTGTTTATTTAGATTTCAGCAAAGCTTTTGACTCAGTCAGTCCCACATAAGCGGTTGCTTAATAAGCTGGAACAGGTTGGAATCACTGGGAAAATCTTTAGATGGATAGCAGGATGGCTTCGGGGCAGGAGGCAGAGGGTTGTGATAAATGGCTATTCCTCAGATTGGGTTGATGTAAGAAGTGGGGTTCCCCAAGGATCAGTATTAGGACCACTGTTGTTTTTAATTTTCATAAACGATAAAGGGATAGAGGGTGTGATGTCTAAATTTGCAGATGATGTTAAAATTGGTAGAGTAGTTAATGATCACTGTCAAGCTGAGTTTCTTCAGAGAGACCTAGATAGACTTCAGGAATGGTCAGAAAAATGGCAGCTGTGCTTTAATCCAACAAAGTGTAAGGTATTACACCTGGGAAACAGTAATCCCAAAAAAACTTATTCACTTGGTGGAGTTCAACTAAACCCAGTACTGGAGGAAAGGGACTTGGGTGTTACGATACGGTCAGACATGGAATTCTCTGAGCATTGTAAACAGGTTGCATGGAAGGCCCATGGTGTCCTATCGATGATCGTTCGTGCTCAGTCGTGTTGGATCTGTTGTTGTTCAAGAATGTGTTAAGTGATGGAAGAAAGAGCCAACATTAAATTAAAAGTTAGAATGGGTAGATAATCAAAGTTCGCACCCGGACCTTGATTATCAACTCATCTAAAGGATAAATCAAAACACATTTTAGAAATTATTTCAGCTCCAAATCCTACATCACCAGTTACAGATTTGAAGAGTCATAAACTGCTAGAAATTGCTCCGCTCCTTAATTGATTTAAAGGAGACTCACACGCGCCATCCCACGTCATTATGTGAAATTCCTAGAACTCCCCCTGTCGGTATTGTGATTACATCTGAGGCAGAAGTGAATTACCCGCTGCATTCATACAATATTGGAGGGTGCATAATACTTTTCATCATCCACTTCTCCATTACATTCGCCATTTATTTCGACCACCCTAATGCACAGAATCTGTGGGCTGTTTCACTTCTTATGGCAATAAGAATTCAGAGGCATTACGCTGTCATCTTCAAAACAGATAGTATCCATCGATCTGTAATATTGAGCTCTTAGACGGGCAACCCCATTCGATAAAGAACCGAATACATATTCTTCGTGTGGGGAGAAATAATGACTGCAAGGATCTCTGAAAGCAAGGGGGAAGTACTCGTCATTTTCGAGGGGCCATCAAGAGTCGAATTATTGGAGGCTGCTGCGAGTAAGGCATGTTTCTTAAAGAATAAGATTCGATTAAGAATGGCCAACATCTGCCTGGTTTCGCAAGACTAATCATGTACTTTACTAAGGAAAAATTCAGTTTCCTTTTTTTATCTACCATTGGAGAAGTCTCCCCTTTTCTTTGGAGCACGCTTTTTTTTATAAATAAAAATAAAAGAATAAGGACCGGCGCTGTGGGATTATTGGAAAATACTCCACCTACAAGTAAAAATATCCAATCATTTAAATGGACTTTTATGTTGCGGATATACGTTTGTGGATTGCAAAGAGAAAAAAAAAAGGAAGAATGCACTAAGAGTAATTCGGTTTCGACTTCCGGTTTTTCCGGAAGTTGGCTTGTTTTAACTTTAAATAAAACCTACTTTATCTCTGAATGCGTTTTCTCCTCATCTGAATGCATAGTGATGAAAAACTCGTTTTCTTAGGCATACGTTTCTAAAGAATTTACGATCGAGTCGAGGAAGATTTGTAAGAATGGCTCGCATCCATCCACACTCTGCTCTTTTGGGGTGCGCAATCCATTTCCAGAAAATATGACTTTCAAACTTTGAGGTATTTACAACCGGAGCAGCTTCAGACTTTCAGACGTGTCTCATTTACATCCGGGGTGTATAAACGAAACTCTCGCATCTTTAAATATCGTAATGGAAAACAGAAATCCTTCCTTGGCTTTCCAGGTACCATCTGTGCCCTTGCATTTTGGGTAACGTGTCTTCGTGTTTGTCTTGCAAAGAAAATTTTGTTTTTTTACCGATTTCCTTCGGTCTGTGAGTGCTGCATGCACAACACCCACAAATTATGTGAGGTTATTTACGATTATTTTAAAGTTTAGTGATTGGAAAAAGCGTTTTGGGTGGAGTATTTATGTACAAGATGATCTAAAATATAGGAAGCCAAATTTAAGGTTAATGATTTTTTAAATAAGCAGTAGAATAGTTAATTTACAGAAGAAAAAAAAGGTAACCAAGCTCAGCAACATTTATAATATGGCAAACAGGCTTCGGGAGCCCCACAAGGATCCTCGTTGGGTCCATTTTACTTTTCGTTCTTCTTCAATCAAAAATTTATTCCATCTGGGAAGACAGTCATCATGAGTGGGTAGCTAATCAGCCACAATGGTTTTTGACATTTAGAAAGCGGTCTATATGAGGGCTCCAAGAGATTCCCAGTAAAACAACCCCATATCAAAACACTGCTGTCTGTTTCTTTTGGACCAGGACATCGGAGTAATTCCTCTTCGAAATTTACTCCCCGGGGTGGGTAGGATGACGATTCTATCAACTGTGCTACCCACGAGGGCAAGAAGATTGCATAATCCACGATAAATTGCATGCAGGTCTAAACTTGTATAAAGACGCTGTAGAAACGGTGGGACTTGTCCAAACAAGAGCCAGAAACGCGCTTCTTTGAAGGGGGTATCAACTTACTTGTGAATTTTGTATTTTTAACTCTTTGGAAGCATGTCCTGGTACTAAAGGTTACGATGGAATTGAACACAGCGGAGTGGTATATACCTAAGGTCTTTTGACCTCATTTTTGACTGTAGAATCTAATGAGGACCTTTGAAAAATTTTATATTCGTCAAGTAGTTTAAGTGAGCATTGAAATTAAGTTTTTCATCCAACATAACTCCAAAAAATTTGTAGTTGCTAATTATTAATCTTGATTTGTGGGAGTCTGTTGTGATCAAGTTTTCGTTTTGAAAGGACCATTTTACATTTGAGGGAATTAAGTTTCAATTTGCTCCGAATCGTTCATTCAAAAACATTCTGAAAACAGTTTAAGGATTAGACTCTAAACCAGAATTAGATTCCAAACTGGAGGTCCCAAAATGGAGCCTTGAGGACAACCTCTGCATACTGATCTTGTAAAAGAATGGTGCTCGGATGTAGCAGAGATCTGCCTGTCTTTAAGATAATCATGGAATAAGTAATGACGTTGAGGGATCCATGGTCAGCCGTTCAACCGTTTACCATCTGTTGGCTACCACAAGACTGGAACGGCTTATATTCACCACGACCATCGACCATGTGTGAGGTCCTCCATTAGCCCGACGACTAGTACTCTGTCAACTGTCTATTCATCTTTGGAACACCTTAACTAAAGAACTCGCGAACAGCCCACAAGATTTACAGTTTTAAAAATTGTCGAATATTCCGAGTGAATTGGCAAGAAGGATTCAGTTGGATAATGTTGACTATGGTGCATTCGTGTTAATTATATAATCCACTTAAGATTCTAGAGATTTGTGGGAACTAAATAGGGGGTGTTATATTTGAAAGATGGTGTATAAAGCATTTGAAGGATTTCTTTTAAACAGGAAAGGAGGATAACGAAATCATCCTCCTCAAAAGATGAGGGTTTATCCGCCACCATTAACAGAGCCTTTTGCAGCAACACGCTCTCGAATCGATTTCATTTGGCCAACTTAATTACGCGTTCCATAAAAAGTGATGCGGAAATGACGTAAGAGGTTGGCTCAAAAGGCATCCCAACAGCAGCAGAAAATGGAATAATTAAGTGGAGAGAAGATAAATAGATGTTGTGGCTTTACGCCAGTGCCATAAACGGGACCCAGGTGTGTGGGGAGACATGCTTTTCTGTTTATGAGTTTACGAAGAAAACTTTCTGCCCATTAAAGCTTTCTATCTTTCCCTCTTCCCTCGATACAGCAAACCCATAAAAAGTTGGCCCACAATGTAGCTTTTTTTTTGCAGCTCTCAAAGAAATGAGAATTTCCACCAAATCGTAAAAGACAATTGCAAACAGAGCAGTCAAAGCGAGATTTCTTTCTTTGGGGGTACTTTATGCAGTTGGGGGGAGGTTAATTGGGTGCAGTGAATGTAACGGGGACGGAATAAAGTTGCACGAACTGTTTGTCACTGGAGGAAAATTTTTCACAAGAATTTGTTAACGAGATTCGTACGTGCAGGGCAATAAACTTCCCCCGAAAGCTAACCCCCCCCATCTGCTCCTCGCCCTGACATGGTCCCTAGTGGGTGGATGCACTCAGATCCCCCTCTTTGTTCCACGAGCCCGAGAATTGCAGTAATTTGTCAACATCTTAATGGTTTTGCTTGTTTGGGAGAGTCGCCGAATCGAAGGAGCTCGAAGGCGTTGGGGGATTTATTATCCCGCAAGGCCTCCTCTGTCTGTCCCTTATCACTCACGCTTTCTGTGTTTCTCCACCGTTCACATCTCGATTCTGTCTCTCTTTATATGCGCCCATTTTTCTCTGTCCTTCTGAGGAAAGTAAACATTTCTATGGAGATTGAGTACAAGGCGTTAAATTTGGTGGGTGGTAAAAGAGAAACTTCGCTAAGAAGGCACATCCTTTTGCATGCGCATGCGCTGATCTAATTAACAAAATATGGGGACGGGCCAACAACCTGATTGTAGATGTGTAACACTTCAAATAGTAACCCATCAAGTGCCTCGTTAATTACGGGTCCAGCAACAAAGTTGTGTGAACGAGGAAAGATGGATAAGATCAGTCACCGTGAAGCCATCCAAAAAGACACTAATGGAAAGGAGGCTCATGGGGATATTGTTAAAACATTGGGGGAGGATGCCCCTTCCTAATTTATGGTTAAGAAGTGGGCAGCAGAATTTAAATGAGGGCGGGAGAGCCTGGAAGATTACCATGCTGTAGAAGGTCCACCACTCGAAGTTGTTTATGGTGTGCATGATTGGGTAATGAGTGATCGACCAGTTCGGTACATTTCCAGCGTCTTCGACAGCTCACCTGAACGTGTGTTCCATAAAAACAGAGGTTCTCGCTACGAAAAAGGTGTCAGCGCGATGGGTAACAAAGTTGTTGAGAGCAGATCAAACATACACAATAATTTTCAAGTCAAGTGAAAATTTGGATCATTTTCAAGGAGATACGCACAATTCCTTCAAGGTTTTGGGTTTGTGACCACAGATGAGACGTGGATCCATCACTTTCATCCAGAAACAAAGGAGCAGCAGTCCAAATAGTGGAAATACAGCTCTTCTCCCCAGGCAATGAAAAGTCGATTTCTTCTGCTGGAAAGGTAATGGCATTAGTCTTTTGGGATGATGATGGAGTATTGCTAGTGGATTACCTTCAGGGAGGCCGGACAGTCACATGAGCATATTATGCAGACCTCGTGACTCCAGGATTTCTTTCATAATCTTACATTTAGAAGCATTAAACTTTAGTTGCCATTTTTCTGGCGATGCAATATATGCAACCAATCCAAGACTTTTTGAGGCAATGTGGCCTGGCTCGTGTTGTTAACCACCCTTGAAATATCTTCAAATCATCAGCTTTCCCTTAGCTACCTTCATCAACATCATTTATGAGAATTAGAAGTATTAGAGGGCCCAACGTCGAGCACCCTGAGGGATCGCACTTGTTATATCCGCTGATCCCGAAGACTGACCATTTGTGACAACCCTTTATTCTTCCATCTTTTAGCCACCCTGCGGACCAACATATTTTAGCCATCCTTCGTGGGCGCAAACTGTCCTGCAAAATGGAACAGACATCAGCCATCATCACGTGGTAGCTGCGCCAATTGCCTTAGCACCAACAAAAGTAAGTATATCCAACGTCCTGCCTCAGATTCCTCATCAATTCCTCAGAGGAATTTTAACTAAATATAGATCTGTGCAGGAAACAACATTCCTAACTCACCAACGCCGACTTAAATGGAATCACAAACACCTTTTATATCTCCATTTCATCTCAATGTTTCTTTTGCCATGAAGAGGACCTTATCCGGAAAAACTGCCCACACATCTCCCGGGATTGATATTGAAATTCAGGCAGCACTCACCGGGATTAGGCCCGATGCACAAAGCGAGCAGACTTCTGGAGATAATGAGATACAGAAGAACAAACTAATGAGTCCGAGATGCCTCCAACACGAAACAGTCCAGAGAAAGAAAAATCAAAGAACACAGGAGACCAGAATGGACTGTCTTCAGAAGACCTACCAGCCGAAACAAAAAGTAGCTCTCGGATTCAACCCTGAAGACAGCCCATATCCAAAGTCATAAAACACAAGAAGACAACGTAAACAGTGGCGGGAAACGAGCAAATCACTAAAAAGGACAACTGCATGGATGAAAACAAGTCCACCACACCAGCAAGTATGGAAATAAATAAGCAGTTGCAAAACTACTCACGACTCCATAAATGAAGAAGAGCTAGAATTTCGAGAAAGTCATAAGTCTCCCTGTAAGCTCAATGTGATAGCAGAGATAGCTGGGTACGCAATGTACGACCCCCTAGAGGCATTCCAGAAGGAAACTTTGCATATTTTTAACATGTACCTACCACACTTGCCTTAAAATCAGCAATTTCACACAGAGCCATCTGTCTACAATATCAGGAACACATCATACTAACTGGTAATTTCAACTGAACCCTTGATCCAGAAATGGACAGAGCACGTGTTGAGCACCTCACAACAATAATCAACAACCTGCAGGCCATGGCAGACAACGACGAGTTGGTCGACGCAACCAGAGAAAAAGTCCTACAACAAATACAGCATCTGGAAAACCTCCTTACCAAGCCCCACTAGACAGACAATATATTCTAAAACACACCGCCCCCTGGTCAGAACCATCACCACATTCCATCTTATATCTCAGACCACTCATTTGTCAAGATGCAACTCTCCTTATCAACCAACCTCTTCAAAAGTGGAGATGCTTATTGGACGTTCAACAATAGCCTTCTACAAGACAAGGAATATATCTCAAAGCTACATAACCATCTATCTATCTTCCTCTCTCTCTCCATCAATACGTTCCATTCTTTCTCGCCATTTCTTTCCCTCTGATTTTCTCTGCTTTTCTCCAACTACCCTCATTTCGTCTCGAGTTTCCTCTTTTTCTTTCTTTCTTTATTTGTCTGTTTCTCTTTCTTTCTTTCTTGGTTCTTTAGCGAGATAAACTGTTTCTCTATCTGTCTCTCCGATTGCAAATATGCACTCTATCAGATGTTTCTCCAATTAGCATCCTCATCAATATTTCTTCTCAGATGACCATTCCTCGGATTCGCAGTCGTATCCTGCAGTGAAGGAAGAAACGAGCGGATGAGCAGCATCTGCAAACATCGATGGAATTATCGCTATCGGTGACTTCGAAAGGAGGGCGAACACCCTTTTCTGCTTGTTCATCTTTTGGCGGAACATCGACGGATGCGAGTCGAAGTTCACGATTTGTTAAGTTACGGAGAATATCCGATGATTACCTTTCCTTTAGATGGGCACCAGAGATGCGAGAGGTTCTTTCAATTATTGTGGTGATTGATGACACTTCTAGCAACCTGCACGAGGTTTGTGATCATATTAGGGCCGGACACGTCTTAAAACCCTTTCAATAGCGGAGCGTGTTATTCCGGTTTGCATCGGACAAAAAGTGGCTGTCGGTAACATTTCTGCAGTTTGTTGCCATGGAAATGAGGTGTCATTGGTGATGGATGACATCAATTATGAGTCATCTCTCTCTCTCTCTTTCTCTCTCTCTCTGTGCGATGAATGACTCGGGTGTAAGGTGGACAAGAGGTGCGGGTCTAAATAAACTGTCTTTATCAAACCGACTCTGTTTTTGCTCAGTTTTATTTGCGCGGATAATTCTCCTCCCGCGGCATCCCCTCCCCCTCCCTCTCCCCCTTCTCTAATTTTGATCGGAGATGAAAGACGCTGAATTGTGCTCTCTGTGAGCGCGGACAAATCGATGTGCGGATGCCCGAGCACTTCTTTCGTCCGTTTCAGGTCGTTTGCTTAGCGGATGAATATCGGCCTGGTTGCGTGGCACAGGGGCAAAAAGGGGTGTTTGTTAAGGGTATTCAAACGGACTGAAATCGATCCTTCTTAATTTAACCTTCGCGTTCCTTTGAGGATTAATTAAATTTGCAGCCTTCATTTGTGTACGGTCAGGACGGTTGCCCTCCTCAAATGGACTTCTCCTTTCTTTCTCTCCCTCTCGCTATCACTCTTTCTTTTCAATTTGTGTGTGCGCGTGTGTCTTGCTCTTTTCCTCTCTCGCTGTCTCTTTATTTCTATATGTCTCTCTCTACGTATCTTTCTCTCTTCTCGCTCCTTCTTTCTTTCTTTTACTGTTTTCGTTCTTTCTTCCTTCCTTCTTGCACTCTCTATAGTTTTCTCCCTTTCTTCTCTGTCTCCCTATATCTCCCTATAGAAAGAGAAAAGAAAGATCTTTTTTCTTTCTTTTCTCTCACTCTCTCTTTCTTTCTTTCTTTCGTATTTTAGTTTTGCTCTTTCTTTATCTCTCTCTTCTTGCACTCTCTGTCTCTAGTTATTTCCCTTCTCCCCCCTCTCTCTCTTTCTCCCATTAATTATTCCACTTTCTCTCTCTTTCTTTTCTCGCTATATTTCTTTGCCTCCGTGTCTCTATCTGTTTCTCCTTCCCACTCTCTTTTCTTCTTTATCTCTCTATCTCTTTCTTTCTCTCTCCACTTCTTTGTCTCTTTCTTTATCACTCTCCGACTTCCTTTTCTTTCTTTCGATGTCTGTCTTTTTCTTTATTGTTCTCTAGTTCTCTTTCTTTAATTTTTCTTCTCGCTCTCTCTATAGTTGTCTTTTGCACTTTCTCTCTCTCTCTCTCTCTCTCTCTCTCTCTCTCTCTCTCTCTCTCTCTCTCTCTCTCTCTCTCTCTCTCTGTGGTTATTTGCCTTTCTTATTTCTCTTTCTCCTCTGATTATCTCTCTTTCTTTTCACTCTATCTGCTCGCTCTCTCTCTCCCCCCCTATCTGTACATTCAAATTTCTTTCTTTCTCTCTTGTATCCGTGTTTCTTTCTTCTCCGCATTTTTTTGTGTTTTTGAATTTTATCTTTCTGCCTTGCACTTTCCTTCGCTTTTGTTTTCCTTTCCCCTTTTCTCCTTTCTCTCTTTCTTTGTCTACTTGTCTCTTTACTTTTTCCCTATTTTGCTCTCTTCCTGTATCTCTCTACACGTTCTCTCCCTCTCTCTCTGCCTGTCTCTCTTCCTTTTCTCTCTGTTTATCTTTATCCCTGTGTCTCTGTCTTCTTTCTCTCTCTTTATCCGATCTTCCTTCACTCTTTATTTCTTTCTCACTGTTGTCCTGACTTTTCTTTCTTTCTTCCTCTGTCTCTCTCCTTTATTTCTGCATCCCTCTTTTTCTTTCTTTCTGTGTCTGTCCCTCTTTCTCCTTTCTGTGTTGTTGTCTCTCTTTCTATTCTCTTTTTCCTCTCTTTCTGTGGTTGCCTGTCTTTCTGCTCTCCTTATCTTCACTCTTTATTTATTTCTCGCTCTCTGCCTTTCTGTATCTGTCTATCTTTCTTCTTTCTCTGTTGTCGTCTCTCTTTATATTCTCTTTACCCTCTCTCTCTCTCTGTCTTTCTCTCTCTTTATCCGATCTTTCTTCACTCTTTATTTCTTTCTCACTGTTGTCCTGACTTTTCTTTCTTTCTTCCTCCCTCTGTCTCTCTCCTTTATTTCTGCATCCCTCTTTCTCCTTTCTGTGTTGTTGTCTCTCTTTTTCCTCTCTTTCTGTGGTTGTCTGTCTTTCTGCTCTCCTTCTCTTCACTCTTTATTTCTTTCTCGCTCTCTGTCTTTCTGTATCTGTCTACCTTTCTTCTTTCTCTGTCATCGTCTCTCTTTCTATTCTCTTCTCCCTCTCTCTCTCTCTGTCTTTCTCTCTCTCTATTAAGGGACAAACGTTTCGATATCCCAAAGAAGATTCAAAAACGTCTTTCCCCGAAGAGATTTTCCATAAGTGTTTCTCGTTCGGCCCCAGAATAGACGACCCCCACCACCCCTACAATATCTTTTTCTCCCAACATTTAAACTACGCAGAAATATCTCGCCCACTCCGTGTTCCTCCTCTCAGTTTGCAAAGGTCAACAACCCGTGGACTGGTTCACATCGCACGAGGCGTCAAATATTTAAACGAACATCATTAATTAAAATCAGATGATCGATTAACCCATCCATGTATCAATTTCAGCAGAGAAATGCGTTTGCACTGTTAACCGCTAGATGTCAGCTTTCATTAAGAGCTAATTCGTTAATTTTAGAAATTGTATCCGAAGTGATGGCGATCAGCTCTCCCCCTCCCCACCACCAACCTCGAAATTACATTAAAACGCAACATTAAGGAGTTTTGAAGGAGAAGAAAAATCATTGTTCTGTGGACTGAAAAACAAAATTAAGATTCCTTTCTGAAGAAAAACCTTCTCTTTCGATAACACTTCTTGGGATTCTTTTTATACACACCGAGACATAAGTTATTGACCGCACTACGCAGTCACGTACCAAAAGAGCGTTCTCGACGAAATTTCCGACTACTCCAGACATATTTGAGCGGGGGAGCCATGGGCCATGGCTTCCTAACATAACAGAACCTCTCCTATAAAACCCGAGAAGCGGTTATGGTGAACATGCCATATGTAAGGAGACAATAATAAAAATGCCACATCATCCAAACCCCCCTCCCTCCCTCTTTCCCCCCACCAGAAGCACCGCACATACGTGGGATTGTAGGGATACCTATCAGCTCTAACCCGAGCGCTCTTAATAACATGGAGCCGAAGATATATAGAGAGGAAGATACAACCGCTTTCATCAAAAACGTGGGGCCATCTTACAGCGCGGGAGACCTCGTATATTGGCTACATATCTTCTACACTGACGTTTATTACTCCTTACAAATAGTGCAGAAAATATAATAAAGAAAAAAAATAGGATTTCTAATCTCTCGTTCGTCGTCTGGCTGTTGGACCTAATAAGCGAATATGAACGCCAAAGACATTCCTCCCGCTGTGAGTGCCGCCAAATAAAATATTTATTAAGAAAGCCTCTTTTGTGTCTGATCATTACGCGAAAAGGTGGCGAGAGAGAGAGAGAGAGAGAGAGAAATTTGTTATTATTACTACTCGTTCATCCAAACCGAAGTTCCTAATATTTTTTGTACGCAGTGTAGGCAAGCCACGTTGATTTAAATGAACAATTAACAAAATTATATTAAATTTCTTTGATTAATCAACTTTCAGATCTTAAATTTGATGCTCCATGATTATTAAAGATATCATTAATGATTTTAAAGAGATCATTAATGATTTTAAACGAATTTTAAAAATCATTAATGATATTTAACAATTTTTAAATTATTATTTAAAGGTGGCCAGAGAGGGCAATTTGCCATTATTACCACTTGCTCATCCAAACGGAAGTTCCTAATATTTTTTGTAGGCAGTGTAGGCAAGCCACGTTGATTTAAATGAACGATTAACAAAGGTATATTAAATTTCTTTGATTACTCAACTTTCAGATCTTAAAATTGACACTCCACGATTTTTAAAAAGATAATTAATGATTTTAAAGAGATCATCAATGATTTCGGATGATTTTAAACGATTTTTAAAAATCATGAATGATTTCCAATGAATTTGAAAGATCATTAATGATTTTAAACAATTTTAAATCATTATTTAAAGGTGGCGAGAGAGAGAGAGAGAGAGTAATTTGTTATTATTACTACTAGCACATCCAAACCGAAGTTCCTAATATTTTTTGTAAGCAGTGTAAGCAAGCCAAGTTGTTCTAAATGAACAATTAACAAAGTTATATTCAATTTCTTTGATTAATCTACTTTGAGACGTTAAAATCGACGCTCTATGATTTTTAAAGAGATCATTAATGATTTTAAACAGTTCATTAATGATTTTCGATGATTTTAAGTTCATAAATGATTTCGGATGATTTTTAACGATTTTTAAAGACCGTTAATGATTTCAAACAATTTTTTTTAAATCATTATTTAAAGGTGGTGAGAGAGAGTAATTTGTCATTATTACCACTTGCTCATCCAAACCGAAGTTCCTAATATTTTTCGCAGGCAATGTAGGTAAAACACATTGATTTAAATGAACAATTAACAAAGTTATATTAAATTTTGTTGATTAATGAACATTCAGACTTTAAAATTGATGCTCCATGATTTTTAAACAGATAATTAATGATTGCAGATGATTTTAAAGACCATCAATGATTTCAAATAACATTAATGATTTTAAACGATTTTTAAAAATCATTAATCATTTTAAACAATTTTTAAATCATTATTTAAAGGTGACGAGAGAGAGTAATTTGTTATTATTACTACTCGCTCATTCAAACCGAAGTTCCTAATATATTTTGTAGGCAGTGTAGGCAAGCCACGTTGATTTAAATGAACAATTAACAAAGTTATATTAAATTTCTTTGATTAATCAACTTTCAGATCTTAAAATTGACGCCCCATGATTTTTAAAGAGATAATTAACGATTTTAAAAAGATCATTAATGATTTTAAATGATTTTAAAATGATCATTAATGATTTTCAATGATTTTAAGATCATCAATGATTTCGGATGATTTTAAAGATCATTAATGATTTGAAACGATTTTTAAAATCATTAATGATTTCAAATGAATTTCAAAGATCGTTAATGATTTTAAACAATTTTTAAATCATTATATTAAGGTGGCGAGAGAGAGAGAGAGAGAGTAATTTGTCATTATTACAACTTGCACATACAAACCGAAGTTCCTAATATTTTTCGCAGGCAGAGTAGGCAAAGAATGCTGCTTTAAATGAATATTTAACAGAGTTATATTAAATTTCATTGATTATGAACTTTCAGATCTTAAAATGGACGTTCCATGATTTTAAAAGAGATCATTAATGATTACACACGATTTTAAATCATTATTTAAAGGTAGCTAGAAGATATCATTTGTTATTATTATTACTCATGCAAACCAAAGTTCCTACTATTTTTTGTAGGCAGTGTAGATAAAGCATGCTGATTTAAATGAACAATTAACAAAGTTATATTAAATTTCGTTGATTAATGAACTTTCAGATCTTAAAATCGACACAACGTTATTTTTAAAGAGCTCATTAAGGATTTTAAATGATTTTTAAATCATTATTTAAAGATGGCGAGGAAGTAATTTGTTATTATTACCACTCGGTCATCCAGACTGAAGTTCCTAATATTTTCATTAGGAATGTTGGTAAAGCACGTTGATTTAAATGAACAGTTAAAAAAGTTATATTAAATTTTGTTCATTAATGAACTTTCAGACCTCAAAATTGAAATTGATGCTCCATGATTTTAATGAGATCATTAATGATTTTACATGATTTTAAAGATCACTCATGATTTTAAACGATTTTAAAAACCCCATTAATGATTTTGGATAATTTTAAAAATCATTAATGATTTTGAATAATTTTATAAACATCATTAATGATTTTAGATGATTTTTAAAGATTAATCATTATTTAAATGTGGTGAGAGAAAGTAATTTGTTATTATTACAACTCACTCATCCAAACCAAAGTTCCTAATATTTTTGTAGGCAGAGTAGTTAAAGCTGTTTATTTAATTCAACAATTAAGAGAGTTAAACTAAATTTCACTGATTAATGAACTGTCATATCTTAAAAGCGACGCTCCATGATTTTTAAAAATCATTTAAAATCATTATTTTTGGCTTTATGATATTTTTATAACACAATGATAAAAAACAGAACTGTTTCAAACAGCTAAAGCTTCTGGCAACATATGTACACTAATTGGCCATTTTATTAGGTACACCTACCCTTTTCATGAACTTCAGCGCTCCCACAATACCAGCACCGGTGTGCGTACCACGTGATATTGCAGGTGAGGAAATACGTAAGGATGATGTACGCGTGCAGTTCAGTTCAAGAATAAACAAGACGAAAGATTGACTTTGAACGTGGCCTGATGGTCGGCACCGGTAGAGAGATCTTGAAATGTTGCTGGGGTTTTCACGTACGACTATGTTTCTGGTGTATTGGGATTGGTCCAATAACCAAATGACATCCAGACAACGGCATCATGTGGTCGGAAACTTCTCATCTCAGATGGAATATCGCAACTAAAGACAAAACCAGATTCCACTCCTATTAGTAAAAACAAGGAGGCACAGTTACAGCGGGCTCAGGAATACGACACCACACAGTAAAGGACTGTAAAAATATTGCCTGAGCTGGCCAATCCCAGTTCCTGCTGTTTCATGTTGATGGGGGGGACCAGAACATGGCAGAAACAGCATGGGTCCATGGGCCGATCCTGTTAGTTGTGAATAGTGGAGGATGGTAGCGATAGCGTAATGGTGTGGAGAGTGTTTTTGTGAAGTACATTCGACCTCTTCGATGTCAGAGGTTATCTGGAAATTGTTTACAACCAGGCGGATCCCTTCATGTCTTTGGCATCCCATGCAAATGGGTTCTTCCAACAGGATAACGCGCCATCTCACAAGATCAGAATTGTAGAGGACTGGTATTCGCACCCTCCAGCTTCCAGTAACTGTGAAAAGCAATTAAGTCATTAGGGACTAGAAGAATCCAGCTGCTCTGAAGTCTTATAGGAGGAGCTACTCGCTATTAAGTGGATGGACCTAAAGAGTGTGATTGCCATTGTTGCATTACCATGCCAACACACATTCCCATCCCACGTAATCACCACAGCATGGTCAAGTTATTGAAGGTGGTTTTTTTTTTTTATCAAGGAATATATATTATTTCAGTTGTAGACAGACTACGACTAATTCGCCTAATATTCTGGATAGGCAGTGCGGTTAAGCTTGGAGCTAGAACACTAAAGTATATTAAAATTCACGCGTCGGTTTTCTTTGAGATAAATTAGAAGTGTAACCAGCGTGGAACTTGAGCGATGAGTTTATAAAGTTACACTAGTTGGGAGTTGCAAGATGAAAGTGGAGAAGATGAATTATTTACATCCACCACCTGGTTAGACATTGATGGAAATCTCCATTTATGGAAAAGGCACGCAGGATTTATGGGCGCTTCCTGCAGTGAGCCAAGCGATTTTGGAGTACTGAATATTTAAGATGCAGTATTTAATATTTAATTAAGTAAAAACTCGCTTTATTTAAGGATTGCTGACGTGCGCATCTAGGATTGAGAGGAGGTAACTATTTGTGGGTGTTATTATCAACACAGCAACTTCTCAATCCTGCAAGATCGTCAGTTTGGAAATTTTACGCTTTTCTACTCAACTTTGAAAACAATTTCAACAACGTCTAGGACAATAGAGGATGAAAATTCTCTTTACATGATGAAAAGAAGAGATTCCAGTTCTTTTGACCAATGAAATATCAAAATTTCATTGTCAGCTCTGGTGAAGTAAGAATTGGAAAATTGAAACTTGAATCCTCAGAAATGCATTTCAGTTAGATTTAAGGATTCTGGAGTAATGAACGCTAACGTATTCCTTTTGTTTTTATAAAGCATCCATCCTGAAGCTTGAGAACAGCTTTTTGAGTCATAATAAATATTCAACTTAGTAATCTTAAATTTAAAACAAACTATTCTAAAAATAAGTTTAGTCTGATATTGGATTGTATCAACATAATGCCTTGGATTACATTAATCTAATCTAAATCTAAATATTAATCTAAAGGTTAGGATAATCAAAAAGCTTCAAGATAACTCTGTCATAAAGCATGAATTTAAAATAAACTAATCCAAGATAAGATTAGTCTAATGTTGGATTATATCGGATTGTATTGTTGTAACACCTTGGATTACATTAATTTAATCGATGGGTTGAGATAATCCAAAAAGTTCAAGATAAGTCTCTTGTAAAGCATGAATTTAAAATAAACTAATCCAAGATAAGATTAGTATAATGTTGTTTTATATCGGATTGGATTTATATAATGCCTTGGATTGCATTAATCTAATAAATGGGTTAGGATAATCCACAAACTTCAATAAAGATTAAAGTTCTAATTAAGGCATAGTTTCTATGATTGTCTGCAATGACATTGCCTTACAATAGCCTAACCCAAGTAGTAGACTAATCTAATCCAATGTCTTATCTTAATCCAATCTTTTGTTAAACCTTGAAATTTTAATCTCTTAATATTTATATAAATATTAGTATTCATTTCTTGTTATACTAATGTTTTATTAGTTGTACTATGTCTCTAAAGCAAAGATTTAAAATAAACTATTCTAAAATAAGTTTAGTTTGATGTTGGATTATATCGGATTTTATCGATATAAACTGTTGGATTACATTAATCTAATCGATGGGTTAGGATAATCCAAAAATTTTCAAGATAAGCCTCTTGTAAAACATGAATTTAAAATAAACGAATCTAAAATAAAATTAGTCTAATGATAGATTACATCAGATTGTACTGATGTAATGTAACCTTGGATTAGATTAATCTAATTGATGGGTTAGGATAATCCAAAAACTTCAAGATAAGTCTTTTGTAAAGAATGAATTTAAAATAAACTAATCCAAGAGAAGATTAGTCTAATGATGGATTATATCGGATTGGATTGATATAACCCCCTGGATTTCATTAATATAATAAATGGGTTAAGATAATCCACAAACTTCAATAAAGATTAAAGTTTTAATTAAGGCATAGTTTATGTGAATGTCCAGAAAGATATTGGATTACAAAAAACTAAAGCACGATTAGATTAATCGATTGTGAGGTCTCATCTATATCCAATATTTTGTTAATCCTTGAATTTTTTTACAACGAAGGTGTTATCTTAATCCAATCTTTTGTTAATCCATGAAATTTTAATATCTTATTATACTAGTATTTTATTATGTGTATTATACAAGTCTCTTCTAAAGCATGGATTTAAAATAAACTAATTTAAGGTAAGATTACTCTAGTGTTGGATTATATCGGATTTTATTGATATAACGTATTGGATTGGATTAATCTAATCCATGAGTTAGAATAATCCAAAAAATTTCCGGTTAAGTCTCCTGTGAAGCATGAATTTAAAATAAATTAACACAAGAGAAGATTAATCTAATGTTGGATTATATCGGATTAGATTGATATAACGCCTTGAATTATATTAATCTAATCAATGGGTTAGGATAATCTAGCGACTTCAATAACGATTAAAGTGCTAATTAAGGCATAGATATGAGTGTCTTCTCCTCAAGAACATTGGAATTACAATAGCCTAATCCAAGGATTAGGCTATTTAAAGTGCTATTTAAATCTAATCCGATATAATTTGACTTTAGAATAATTTTGTCTTGGATTTGTTTATTCTAATCCACGTTTTTCAAGAGAGAGATAATTCACTTAGTAAAAGATTAGTCTACCTTGAGATTAAAACTTGAGGGGTTAAAAGAAGATTAAAGGCTTGATTAGGATTAAATTAAGTTAAATGTTTTTATTAAGAGGATATTAAATTATGACTGAAACAAATGAAATGAAAAAGATGTTTAAGAATATGATTAGGATTGATGTTGGGCAAATATTTTTATTAGGATTAGATTAAACCACCTAGTAATATGAAAGGAAAGAAAAATAACATATTTCCAGGCAGTGTTGAATAGTTATCAAAGAATTAAATTAATGCCGTCATTAATTTGCGAAATTAAGAGAAATTAATTGGAAAAACATAAATAAAGAGAAAATATACGAAATTAGTAGAAATTTAGGATTAATACTATAAAATTTGGAATTAGAAGAATTATATATAAAATAATTCAATGCAAAATTCCCCAGTACAAAGAAGCCAGAGAGAGAGAGAGAGAGAGAGAGAGAGAGAGAGAGAGAGAGAGAGAGAGAGAGAGAGAGAGAGAGAGAGAGAGAGAGTTTACGTTGAATTATATAAATCTGATAGAACAGTGGAGTTGCAATGGACCAAGAAATTTAGAATGCAGATGCACACCTATACTTTAAGAGAAAAGACACATGATTAAGGTAAATTAAGAGAAAAGGTATAGAAGAGAAATGAAGAGAAAAGATATAGAAGCGAAATGAAGAGAAAAGATTCCAGATTAAGACAAATTAACAGAAATGATTAAGAGACAAGAAGAGAAATGAAGAGAAAAATTTCAAGATTTAGAGAAATAAATAAAAAAGACACAGGATTAAGAGAGATGAAGAGAAAAGATTATTAAGGGAAATTAGGATAAAAAGATAAAAGATTAATATAAACTGGGAGAAAAGTATAAAGGTATAAGATAATTTAATAGAGAGATAGAAAAATGAAAGAAATTAGGAGAAAGATAAAATATTAATTGAAACAATAGGGAAACAAGATAAGGGAAATTAAAGAAGATTAAGGGAAGGATTCGATTAAGAGATTAATTAAGAAGCAAGATTGGGAGAAATTAAAATACAAGGCATAAAGTAGATTACAAAAATAGAGATAAAGAAAAATATTACATTAAGACCACTTTTCTGATTAAAATGCACATGGCAGCCACGCTTTTAATGTAAAAATAGCCGCCACAGCCAAATATTAAGTTAGTTTAAAGAGAGATGCGCTCTAACCGTGTCGTGTAATGAGAAATAAGATGGATAACGCGCTGTCTATTATCAACTGTTTCCTAATTGATTGGAAGTGTGTGTATGTGTGTGTGTGTACGCAGCTGTCAGCGAAAAACGCAGTCTTACCTCAGTATTTCGTTGAGGCTAACAGCGTTGGGGGAACACAGACCTTTCCCCCCTCTCCAGGATCTGCAAAACGCTAAGTCCTCTTTTGCTGAACAAGAGATTAATGATCAGAGGAAAGTAGCCTTGTTAGACGTAATTTCAGGGTTGTTTGTCATTTCCCTCCGAGATAATGACGTTTGACATCATTCAGCAAATAAACGCTTTGTTTGGGAGAGCTTTCTTATTTATTATTGTATTAGTGCGAGCAGTGAGAGAAGAATATTCTCTCGGATTTACCTCCACGATGCCCATTAAACCAACTAAATGGGGGAAGAATAACAATAGGAGGAGATAACGCTATTTTTTAACGCACAAAGAGCAGTTCCCATGGAAACATCAACGATTTTCGGATTTTTTTAAAACAACAATGTTTACTAGGGAGAAGACATTCAAAACATCTTCGTGGTTAACAGAAGGGAAATATTAAAGGGCTCGTGAATGCTCGGATATTAATTAATCAAATGCAACTGATATTTGATTGCATACAAATCGATTCAATTAGGAGGTCTGTATTTTGAAAAAAAAAATTGTTATCCAGAAGAGAAATCTAATTCGATAAAGTGCATTACGAAAATTAACTATAATAATTGCATCTCGGAATCGAATGTGAGTTCTCGTTAAATGTTTTTGTCCGACTGCATATCAGATGATGAGATGGTAGGAGAATTTAACCCGAAAAGTCTGTGTTGGGTTTACAAGATGCAGAATGATCCCTTATGTCGATTGCGTTTGACTTTGAAGAGAAAGTGGTTTAAAGTTACTACGCATCATTTTTTATGGTCTAACAGGAAAAGACCAGGGCAGTCGAAAAAAAGGGTTACAATAACTTTTCTTTCAGAAATCTCTAATCATTTTTAATCACTGTTTTACAGTGGTTAAAAATTGCAAATTGCATGGGAATTGCAAATGGCATAGCATTCTTTTTACCATTTTTCCACAACCTCAATGCTTCAACGCAAGTTCCGCAAACTTTATGTGGAGCCCATTGTTTATCTTGGTCACCGAGTTTCACTCCAAAATAAGCGCAATACACATTTTTCACAAATTCTCTGATATCTTATCTTTTCTTGAGGACTCCAGAACTTCCACAAATAGAACAAAATAAGTTCGGATTGTTCAAACACTTGCGTGAAAACATTTGACACGATAACCTCAAAAAACAACTGAGCTCACTGATAAACACAGTTGCATGGAGCTCTCGAGGTCAAGAAACAAATGACTGAGGGCAGTGCTGCCAACGTGTGAAGATTTAGTTTACAAATTCCCAACATTTACTCCTAACTTAATACATTCGATAATACAACTCATAACATCAACCTAATGAAGAAAAAAAAAACGAACAATTGCGTAAAAACAGAATTAAAAACAGCTATTAGTTTACAAACATCGAAAACCATGAAGGGTGGTGTGATGAGTATTTCTCCATTCCATCCGATCAATCTTATAAATCAACATCAGGAGAAAAACAGATTTGTTGCCCCTGGAAAGGATACTCTCCTGCATCGCACAGCTAACATACAGAGATGCATCACTTAACTCTTTAGTCAAGACACATCCGGATGAATATAGAATTAGCTGGTGGAATCTTTGCGCTAAATGATCCAAGAAGGCATCCGTTATTCGGACACATTATGCACCCGTGAGCGATAACAAAGGGCTTTATCCAGCGCCCAAATAGAATAAACAGAGGACATCGAAACAAAAACAAACTTTTATTCCCACCAGGAAAAGCATCTCACATGTGTGACGCGAATCAAAAATGCAGATGAATTGTAGCGAAGCGTTGTACCGTATCTCTGACCAAGCTAAAACGTGACCTTGTTTAATGGAGCGAATGGAACGCTCTACTTGCCCTTAAGTGTGCAAAAGAAAAGTTTTCCAAGAAAAACGCGATATTTTCTTACTTTTAGTACATCACGCTGGGAGAGCGAGAGAGAAGAGCTTCTAATAGTTTCGCTGGATGCTGCAGTTGTGAGAAGAGTTTCTAATGCAAAATCGAATCTGTTTGATCGAGAATGTACACAACACTTCAGGAAATTCGGATTCTAAGTAATTCTTGCTGGTGATGTTTTGCAAGGAACCATCTGGTCTTTTATAATGGTAGGAGACCGACAAGTCAGGCTGTTGTTGATTATTTTATAAGAATAATTTTGATTCTCTTCCATCTCAGAATTATAAATATACATAAAGTTTATTTATTAAAAACCAATTATATTATCAAAATATAAATTGCAACAATTTAATTTTAAAAAATTCAGAATTTAAAATATTTGAAATTTTGATTGTGATGTGGTGATTATCAAATTTTGATTGTGATGTGATGATTTTCAAATTTTGATTGTGATGTGATGATTTTGAAATTGTGATCTTTTGACAAGACACTAGTGATATCATCAGGAGAAGATGATCATCATGAAGCGGGAAATTTAAGTTTCTGAGAAGGTTTGTTTTGGATAATATATAAATTTAGAAATAATCATCAAATGAAAAAGTACCATTTATATTTTGTTGACTTAATAATTTTTTTTTAAAATTATTCTCAGTAAATATTTATAATCGGGGCTCAATTAAGATTGGAAGAAGAAATTAAAATTAATTTTATGAAATAATTTCCCTTCGTAATTATGAAATACATCAAAAATTTCAAT
This sequence comes from Mastigoproctus giganteus, assembly GCF_048544385.1. Lineage (NCBI taxonomy): Eukaryota > Metazoa > Arthropoda > Arachnida > Uropygi > Thelyphonidae > Mastigoproctus > Mastigoproctus giganteus. The sequence continues at coordinate 18,976,535 of NC_143586.1, read as the reverse complement.
CGGGATGATTTTAAAATTATATATTTTTTTTAAATGAAAAATTTCAAAATGAATAATTTTCTCCATATTTTCAAATAGCAATTTATATATACGAATTAAAAATTTATAAAAATTTCAAATAGTTTCATTGGTAATGATGAATTGCGCATTTTTCTTTCAATGAGAAGTATGACAGGTTTTACGATATTTCCAGGAAAATGATCTAGAACGTAGATGAGGAATGGATGAAATAGTAAGGGGGAGAGAGAGAGAGAGAGAGGGAACGAAGAGAAAGAAAGTAGAGAGAGAGACGCGTACGCAAAAAAGAAACAGGAAATCGATTTCTTGGTCTAAAGTCAAGGAACGCTAGTGGGAAGTAAATGGAGCTGGCGGGTCCCACGGGGAAGACATCGTGCTTGATGCGAAGCTGCAGTGCACTGCTATTAAGAATAGATAGCTTCTCTGGACTCGAATGCCTTTGGTGAACGACGTGACGAGGTCAGAAATAAGCAAAGACAACCATTTGGGGAATTTAAGGAAGTCCCGTTTAGAGTCTTAATCTTGGTGCGTGTTGGCAATGACTGCGCACCGCAGGATCTGGCCGAGTGAATTATTAACAAGCCTTCGTAAGTGTGTAAATTTAATATACAATGGACAAACTATCCTAACAGTGATGCGAAGATTAGTTATTAAGAAGAGCCATAATTCTTCCGATGCAGCAACGTCTTAAAGTTAATATCTGCGAGGAACGGTGTAAGTTTGTTTAAACTGGACATTAACCATCCAGCGATGTAATACAATGTCATGATGGAAGCATGCAGAAAAGAGCTAGAAACTTTGAAAACGCGCTGGAAAATTTTTATGGAATATTTACGTCAAATGGTTGTACATCTCTCGACACGTTTCACGACAGTCATGTGATCATCTGGCTGGTGATGGCATTTCTTGTGATATTTCAAAGGTTCTTTGCTTCTTAGAATTTCGCTACAGATATTTCACGTGGTGTTTTTCCTAAGTCTGAAGCCAATCATCGTTTTGGATTCGTCTGATATGCATCTTCTTAACTGCCTCTCTTGGGGAGTTGTTAACGTTTGATTGCTGATCTCCTGCTAGAATAAACATCCAGCGAGTCCCTTGGCTGGAAAATAAAGCAAAACACGAAAGCAGAACACGCAGCAGAAGAAAAAAAGAAAGTTATTCGGAGTTGCACAAGGAAGCATGCGAATGACACGCAACCACTGACAAATTGGCTTAATTCTAGAGGAAGGAACGTTGGGTGGTGCATTAACGTTGTAGGTCACAGGTGTTGAGTAAGAACAAGTGATCTCCTGTGACACGAGCGATTGCGACACACACAGTTCAGGAATCTCGACATGAAAGTACTTGGAGCGCTGGGACTCTGCCAATGTCGTGTGAGGAGGTCAGTGAATAACAGCGTTACAAGAAATACTTTTCTTAGAATATTCCCGTTTACCAATCGAAGAAAGAAGCTCACATTTCTTAGATTGCTTCTCATTGTGCAAAAAGAAGAAAAGTTCTTTCTCAAATTCGATTTGTTTTCAGATATACGTAAATATAATTTAAATGAACGAATAACTGTGGATTTGCTTCTTTTAATTAAAGATTATAGTCTCTTCATCTTTCTATTCTCTTTGCACGCCATTATAATGGCTAACCAATATTATGTACTTATCCCAAATTCCATTTAACGAGTTAAAAATCCATCGTTGTTTACACAGCCGATAAATAAAGTTATTAGCATTAAACTGCTAATTTCTGTAATAAAATGTAAAGGTCTGTTTGACGAGTTAATTAGGAAACTGTCAAAATTATTAATATTTATTAATTCTTAAAAATAATACCCATTTTATTACTCAGATTATAATTTTATTGCTTTGATTTATTGGCAGAAGTGTACAACGAGAATTTTTAACTACCAAATTAACTTAAACAATCAAAAAGCTCTTTTAACAATCGAAAAACACTTCAATTGTTAAGAAACGAGAGTTATTATCTATTTTCAAATTTAATTGTTTAAAAAAGTGTTAATTTACAAATTCCACGCGCACAACAATTGCGTGAGCACTTTATCTACTTTCAAATTTAATTGTTTACAAACTGTTAATTTCCAAATGCCACGCGCACAACAATTGCGTGAGCACTTTGATTCTTTAATTATCATTTTAATGTCGATTCCAGTAGGTTGTAATTCTGTTTAATTCAAATTCTTTCTGTTAGAAATAAAACTCAACTGCACTCAAGTTATTTTGCTGCAAGCACTTTAAATGGTTGAAAAGTTTACACCATCCATTAATTTTTATCAACGTTTTCGTTGCGTTCTTCGGATGTAATTATTTAATGTTCAGCGATTTTATCTTAAGGTTTGTTCCGAGTTTATCTTAAAAGATTCAAATAAAAAAAATAAAAATTGTTAAATACCGGAAGTTCGACACGGTCAGTCATTCCACGATTATTCTTCTTCCGCTTCTTAATGTGGAATTTCATGCATCGACAGTATTCTAAACAAAATTTGACCTTTTTGTTTATTTAAATTGATTACAGAATTTTAACGCTAAAAATAAACCTAACACTTCATATGTAAACAACGTATCGCCCTCGGGGGGGGAGGCTTTGAAGCTTAATTTGAAAAGATCGGAACAAATATGCAGATATTTACAAAAAAAGACGCTATTAGCAACGAATGATTACGATCCATCCCTTCTGCATATATACGAAAAGACTGGAGATTGTTAATTGATCCACGTAATTGATTTTGCTAGTCATCCTGCCCGCTAGGTGTCGCTCTTCAGAAACCACCTTACGTTTTGCAGTACTGGAACACAAGGAGCAGGAGACGGATAGAAAGAGCGAGCTTTTCGCTTTGCGCAGGATGAAAAGAGGCAGCCTCCGACTACGTCGCATTTGCTACCGATCCTCAAAACCTGCCGGACTGATTGATGACGGGTCTCTGTCTGCCCGCAACCTGTGACTGCTTCTATCCTCACATTCAACCGAAAAGTTAAGTTCCTCACACTTCAAGGAATCTTTTCCACGTTCCAGTTATCCTCGTACAAGCGACAGCTACAGACGTCGAAGGTAAGATTTGCCAGTTATCCAGCTACTTAACTTCCGTAGCAATAGGCGAGCAGGGTTGAGTGTAACGATATTCCGGAGATATCTCGTGCAGCTGGCTTTCGTAATGCAACTAGCGCATACATTACGAAGACCATTTTCCCGAACGCTGCTCAGTTTATTTACGTCTTAGTATTTACGAGAGAAATTATTTATTTTATAAATAGTTACAGCTGTTTAAATATTTTCGCTGAATAGTATTTATTTTGCTAATTCTATTATGTAATATTGGAAATTTTAATTAGGAAAATTGCAGTTTTTAATACCTTTCTAACAAGAAATTTTAATATTCAAAGCCTCAATTTATACATTTGCGCTAAATCAGACGCCACGAATTTTGTAGCGCGTGCTCTCCTGTCTATTTCGGCTAACACGAGACTCAACCGCGAGCACTTTTAATTGTTGAAAGACTGCAGTCTTATTGTTGATTTCGTCTGACTTCAAAATTTATACTTTTGCGCTTTTCCTGTCTATTTCGGCTAACACGAGACTCAACCGCGAGCACTTTTAATTGTTGAAAGACTGCAGTCTTATTGTTGATTTCGTCTGACTTCAAAATTTATACTTTTTGCGCTAAATCAGACGCCACGAACTTTGTAGCGCGTGCTCTCGTGTATATTTCGGTTTTCACGAGCCTCTACCTCGAGCACCTTTAATTGTCGAAAGACTGCAGTCTTATTGTTGATTTCGTCTGACTGAAAAAAATTATACATTTGCGCTAAATCAGACGCCACGCGTTTTTTTTTTAGCTCGTGCTTTCCTGTCTATTTCGGCTATCACGAGCCTCTACCTCGAGCATTTTTAATTGTTGAAAAACTGCAGCCTTATTGTTGCTCTCATCTGATTATAAAATTCCAGTTTAATTCTGCCACAAATGCAGAAGATATTAGAAGTATTTCGTCTGCTTAGATAGATATAATTAAATCTGCCTTTAAATCTGTTATCCGATAGCCATCTTTAAATCTGATTTTGTCGAAGTAACGGAATGTTACATAGCTATTAGGGACAGGTGTCAAGGATAATTGGCACTTGACAGGCATATCTGATTATTTGAAGATCGTTTGGTAAAGTTGTGTTGTAACCAATTTTCTTTCTTTTGCTTGATGGGTGCTTTAATATGAGGTGAATAAACTGGAAAGATCTTAAAGGAGATTTTAAACCCTCGCTTTTTTATTAAATACGCAGTTATCTAGTTAAAATGACAGAAAAAATCCACTAGTCTATTATTATTAAGAAGAGTACGTATACTTCTATCCAAAAAAATAGACATCGAGAAACTTTGAAAATTTCTCGCAATTTTAAAGAGGGTACCATGATGTACTTATTTTATTCAATTAATTATAGAATATAGTTTAAGATAATCATTACATAATTCGCTATTTCTAATGATTAGTACCATTTAAACAAAAGGATTAAGAAGTCGGTGAAAAATGAACCTTACAATAGAGAAATTGTAATTTGCAGATATAATCCTACGAGAATCGTATTCCAATTATTCTTAGCATCTACATTTTCCCGAAGCGGATGTTGTTTAATTACAATATCTAATTAGCATTTGTAATTATGTATCTCCGAGTCCTTTTAATACGTTGATCCGAAGCCTGAAATATTACTGTAACCTTCCACTGTGATTAAATGTCTGAAATTCGGGGGTTGGGTGGGTTGGGGGGGATGTGGACATTGGTACAATACAAAACGAAGATTAGAATTTAGCGCTCTAAACTGTATATCGGATGATATCTTCCTCTATGTGACCCCGAACACGATGAAGGACGTTGCGTTAGTAGTCCCGATGAGGAGAAGAGAAGAGAAGTATTTCAATTTAACGCAGAAGTACCAATTGCATACGCATTCTATTCTTCTCTTCTCTTCTCTCTCCAGATTGGAATTCACAGTTTATTACCCTCTGCGTTTGCAGTAAGGGCAAGTCACAGTAACCGTTAAGGTGGACTGAATTCGCCTGGCTGATAACAGTTGTATACCCGAATGAGGAAAAACAAAGAGCAGACATAAACCAGCCTTAGAACACACATTTTGAAGACCAATTCTAAGGCAAGTGTTCTCGGCCATTAGGAACAAATATTGGACCTCGTCCGGTTTTTTGTTTCTTTTGAAAACCTGTGGTTAAAATCAGAAGCGCTCCTAGCGCCATCTATCGACATGTTATGTAAGTATACATTGTTTTCTTGAAAAAATAAATTTTAAAAAAATTACGAATCGTTTATCCGATACCCTAAACGGTAATTTATTCAAACAATAAACTTTAGGAGATTAAGTTTCCAAATAAGTACCAAAAAAACTTTCTTTTCTTCCAACCAGATATCGAAGTCCCAAAATACGTTTGCGCTTCTTTGGTGACAAATGAAATTAACTGACACATCCGTACAACAACAGACTGGAAGGCGCTTAGAAGTTCCACGTAAATGTTGCTTTTTACTTTTGTCTTTTCCCCACAGGCAATCACAATGAAATCAGTTGAATTTCATAGCACTGCGTGTTGGTTCCAGATGGCCCTCAGCAACCATTTCCTCCACCAATTCTTAAGAAAAGAAGCAATTAAAAACTCATCAACTCTTTGTCTTCCCTGACTCACATTTCCAATAACCTCGATGTCTGTATGTGCCTGGGTGTGTGTGTGTGTGTGTGTGTGTGTAGCAGAAGACAGTTACTGTTCTTGTTCTTTACCCGTTGTATCATCGTCTAAAGAAAGTTAGGAGTAGTCGGGATAATGCCCATCTTTAATGTTGAAGTTTATCGCTTCCAAACAGCACAACCCACGAATTCAGTCTCTATTAAACTTTGTTAATGACCCACTTAGAAGTCTGAGGATTCTTTTTAGAGGCTGTAAAATGCCCTCTGTGTTCCGGTTGCACATTATACCTTCTTACTGAACATTTAAAGATTTTACGATTTTTTTGGTTATTGCAATCGCCATCAGTTGGTTCAAAGTAATATATAAAACACACGGTTTATAATTAATACCTCGTTAACACGCATGCGTGATAATACCTCGATCAACAAATATTCGTTCAAGCATCTGGTTGTAAGGTTCAGCGTTTATTGAACTGATAATGAACCAATTTTTGTCTGACATAACTTGTCTTGACATGTAAAAACTTGTTTGAATTGTGATGATTTATCATCATTCAGCGTTTATTGAACATATAATGAACCAATTTCAGCCTGATCGAACTTGTCATAACATGTACAAACTTGCCAGAACATCTTGATTGCGATGATATATAATTGTGATGATCCAGCGTTTATTAAACTGATAATTAACGAATTTTTGCCTGACTTATCTTGTTCTAACATGTACGAACTTGTTAGAACATCTTGATTGTGATTATGTATTGTGAATAATGACTGTCAGCAGAGAAAACTGAAAATTCACCTTGTTTATCACCCCTCTCCCACTTCGTATAAATTTAGTCTCATTAAGTCCCACCACGTAACTTTAAGTGAACCATGTTTAAGTCCATGACCATCAAGAGTCTATTAACTTTAATGGAATTAAATCTTACCAATAAACATCTCTCTAGCTCACTTATCAGACAACAACAATCTCAGCCTGGATATTACGAGTTCATTAACTACACTGACTCGGGAAAAATATCTGTACTGATGCGGAATTCGAAACATATAATCCATTAGAGCAGATTAGCTTATAACGTGAGATTAATGTTGGAAGATGGCTTGTAAAGTTTTCGGAAGTTTCAAATGGTTGTGATTTATATACCCATTATTGTTCTGTACTTATGACATCAACCAGTTTCTCCTGGAAAAGGAATTCAACCTGTATCTAATTGTAGTACTATTTATAAATGATGTAATCTCTGACAACCATGGGAAATTCTTAGCTTCCTTGCAGCCTTATTATCTCTGCGAAATTGGCTCTCGAGAAGTTTTAATAGGAACACATCTGAGAGGTCTCCTTATGTGAACTGTTCGATGTACATCAATTTGCATATTTCACTACCAAAAGTAATATGATATTAACGATATTTATCTGTATTTTATTATCTGCAAAGATGTCTCTTGTAAGCACGGAGTGTAAGTGCGCGTAGACAGCCAATTCAGCATTGTATGTGGCCAAAAGCTGGAGATCTGGAGCTGGAGCATCGGAGATATTTTTAACAAATTGTACAGATTGGATATCGGTTGGTTCAGGTTGTAAATGTGAATTTCTATTGTTATTCCATTGTTAATATTGGGACTCGTCTGCGTCCATTGTTAATATTAGGATTCGTCTGCATCCATTGTTATGGATTCGTCTGCGTCTATTGTTATGGATTCGTCTGCACCCATTGTTATGGATTCGTCTGCATCCATTGTTATTTCTGTAAATAAACATTTATCCGATGCTTTCAGTTTTATTTCTTTACAGAAGATGTGAAATGGCGTGCCTAGTTCTGTGTCACCGCGATTTTCAGCTAAAATATTTAGCGAATTCCTAAGTCGACTTTATCTTACGCCATTGCAATAAAAAAAAAAAACTTTTCTTTTCTATCGGCGTAGTCACGCAAGAGAATTAATTTTGTTTTTTCCTCTTCAAAATCTTTGCTAAGCTAAACATCTTCGGATACTCCGAGACACGAGAATGACATTGGTGCATTTTACGCCCGCGAAAACCTGCACGAGGGTTAAGTGAAGCGGAAAATCGTCTGCTCTATTTCTTGTCTGCGAAGTGCTGATAGTTGGTGCTCTGACAGTGATTTACATTTTCCTGCATTTAACATGTGGATTCACGCCAGGCGCGCCCCGGTAAGTAACAGAACACGTGGAGAATTTCTGCATTTTACAAACAACTGCTGTTTTTTTTTTACTAATCTTCCTTTCTTCTTCTTCGAGCGTCACTTTTTAAATAGAAACATTTCTCACGCTATATATAATGTGTTGATAAAGTAGCATTTGGCCAAGACGTGTTCCAGCCGATGAAAAATGGCTCAGATGAAAGGACAGAGCGAAAACACTAACGTCAAACACATAAATAACTGGAAAATTAATGCTGTGTCATCGGCATTCCAGACCTTTCTGCATTAGTTTACTCTAATAAGACTGAATGAAGAGAGTATACAGTTCCACAAAAAAAATATGGGGGTGGGTTTCGTATTCTTTTGACTGGGAAGGATATTTTACGTTTTTGATGGAATATTTAACTGGTTTTCAATTATTTTCATCCTTTATATCTTCAATGGACTGAAAATGGAGTGAAAATTCAATGGACTGAAAATTCTTTAAGTGCACATTTTTGTGTAGGGAAGAGAAGAAAGTCACAAGAGGCTAAACGTGGCGAGCAGGGCGCATTTTCATACACAGGGATTTGTTTTTTTGACCAGAAACCGGCAAATAGAGAGTGTGTTGTGTGCTGGAGCATTGTCTTGATGGAGCATCCAATTATCCTTCCATAATGAGTGCACTGAACCATTGAGGCTAATTATACGAGCATCACTAGACTTGGGAGTGATTCCGTTGGATTGGAAAAGTGCCAATGTGTCTCCAATACATAAGGGCGGTTCTAAGAGTGAAGTCGGAAATTACCAACCGATCAGTCTAACTTCAGTAGTAGGGAAAATCATGGAGGCAATGATCAAGGATAGAATTCAGGATCATTTAGATAGAAATGGAATTTTGAAGGATACTTAGCATGGTTTTGTAAAGGGAAAATCATGTTTAACTAATCTGGTTAGCTATTTTGACAGGGTCACTCTAGAGCTGGACTTAGGGAATAATTTTGACATTATTTATTTGGATTTCAGCAGAGCATTTGACTCGGTCCCACATGAACGGTTACTTTATAAGCTGGAACAGGTTGGAATCACAGGGAAAATCCTTAGATGGATAGCTTGATGGCTTCAGGGCAGAAGGCAGAGGGTTGTGATAAATGGTTATTCCTCATATTGGGTTCTAAGAAATGCGACCCTCCCCAAGGATCAGTATTTGGACCACTGTTGTTTTTGATTTTCTTAAATGACATCGATGAAGTTAGAGGGCCTAATGTGTACATTTTCAGATGACGTAAAGATTGGTAGAGTAGTTAATGATCACCGACAAGCAAAGCGTCTTCACAGTGACTTAGATAGACTTCAGGGATGGTCAAAAAAGTGGCAGCTTTGCTTTAATCCAACAAAGTGCATGGTCTTGCACCTGGGGAACAGCAGCCCCAGAATAATTCCTTTAATATGGAAGAAAACAAGAAGCATGGTTTTCATTTTTGATTTTGAAGTCCTTGCTTGTTGTAGTCTGGGGGATTGTTTAGTTTGACCTAGCATTGACTGTCTTTTAGTTTCTGGGTCGTACTGGACCAGCCAACTTTCATCTCAATTAATTACAGTACTCAGAAAGTCTGGATCTTCAATTTTTATTTTGAATATATCTTAATGAATTTGGAGTCTTCTCATTCTTTGATCTGCACCATCAGCCACACACTTTTCTCATGCCTAAATTTTCAGTTAACATTTCTCTTTGTCCATATTGAGATTCTGATGCAACCATTCTAGTGCTCAAACAACGATCATTTCTGTCCAATGTCCTTGCCAAGTCCACATTTTCATCAGTTTTCACGAGTACTGGACGCCCAGGTCGTTCATCGTCCTCCACTTTCTCTCCTTCTTCTGAAAATCTTTTATGCCATTCAAACACGCGAGCTCTTGACGTAGTATCTTCCCCATAAACTGGAAATAACAACTGATCACTTTCAGTTGATGTTTTATTCACTTTTATTAAAACATTTGAGGTTAATTTGTTGTTCGATTCTTTTTTTCTGTCATTTTCCGGCAAATTGCAAAAACACAAGGTAATGAAAACCTGTCTCACTGCAAACCGAATGAGCGTGTTGGAACTTCACAACTAGAGAAAGGTTCAAGGTCAACTGCTATGCCTTTTTGAACATTCGCGAATTCTTCATTTTGTGAAATTCTTTAACAAAAATTCAAGGACTCTTAAGTGAGTATGTGAAAATGCGATTTTCACATTTTATAATTAATAAGAGAAGAACTTGAAGGATGTCGCCTTTTGTAAAATCATAGGAAAATGACAAATAAATAATGAAAGAAGCAGAGAGAGGGACGGTGAGCTCTCCTTTTTCAATTTATAGGCGAATTCCACATCTGGTTGAGACCTTCCTCCCAATACTACGAAATTACATGCAGTTTCCAGTATTGCCTAACGTTAACAGCAAAGAAAATGAACACATGATTTCCACATATATATTAAATTTCTTCTATATTCTGCCAAGACTACAGACCTCAACTCAACCATGCGCAAGAGCTCTTCAAGCGCTGCTACATCAATTTGCCGTGAATTATTTATTATGAGAAGTTGGACACCGCACACAATTTGAAACCACCAGGATGTAGAGATCAAATTCCACCCATTGCGAGTAGTAGCAGCTTTCTTTTCTGAAGTTTACAATTTCATAAAAGGAAAGAAAATATGCAGAGAAAACATTCTTATATTTTTTTGTCTAATGTTTGTAATATTTAATGTGAGTCTGCATATTATACCCAATTAATTAGAAAATTTGGCTTAGGAGGGAATTAAAATGCCCAATTTCCCTGTTTTATATTAGCGCAGTAAAGGATATTTGGCATTTATCTTCATACGAGACGTGGTAGAGCATAGGATGAGTGTCATAAGTATGAAAGTGGTCCCAGGTATCTGATACTTTTTAAACTATAGTATATTTCTGTTTAGTACATCATGGAAGAAAAATAATCAGTATGCATGTATCGATGTACTGGTTTGGCCTCCTGCTACATAAAAATTCAATCCATTGCTCGTGGAAGGATTGCAGAAAGATGTGGTTGAAAGATCTTATAAATAAGTACATGTTCCGCCGAAATTAATGTTCATCTGAAGTACGAAGCCCATAATAATTGCGCCGTAAAACAGCGAATAAAAAAAGAAGCAATTTACAAATGTTAAAATTATATTCGGCAACCTCCCCTCAGACTTCGATCGCGTCATTTTTCCTCGGAGAGAAGAAAATGTTCTTCGCTTTAAGTGATGTTTGCGTTTTGGCCCAACTACTAACGCAACTGCTGTTTCTTCATTAATATTAAGTGGGTTCTTTGCTATACGTGGACATTTTGGAAGAGTGTCAAAAGCTTATCGAATCACGTCTGCTTTCTTCTAGTCACGCATGGCAACTAATGGGACCTTCCTCGAAGGAATACAGAAACATCGAACTCTTAACTTTCAAGGTTTTACGCTATTTCCCATCACGCAATATTGATCATGACGCATTTGTTCGCTCTTTTCACAAGCTTGTGAGAAGTTGTTACTTGATGGGATATTTACGTGCCTGCGGGCTTAGTGGAAATTGCTCCGTTTGAATGTTTTAATATCCCAAGTTTTACAAAAATACCATTATGGGAAGATATTTATCTTTTGATAATAATATATGCAGGTTCCGGGCCGGTAAAAAAAAAAAAAACGTGTATTTTGTAAGCAGATTTTGGTAGCCAATGAGATTTAATTGTTGCGATTTTTATATTTACATTAAGTAATATTATATGCAGGTTCTGGGCCGGTAATTAAAAAAAAAATTGTGTATTTTGTAAGAAGATTTTGGAGCCAATCAGATTCAATTGTTACAATTTTATTTTTATATGCAGGTTCCGGGCCAGTTATAAAAAATATATGTTGCAATATAATTTAAGTACTGTATTTGAGATTTTGATCTTTAGATTTGGAGATTTTTAATTAATAAATTATACATGTTTCCGTGCTACTCGAAAGAGTGCATTTCGAGCAGTTGTCAGGGAAACCATTTTGAGATATTTATTTTTAATTAATAAATTATACATGTTTCGGTCCTGCTGAAAAAAGTGTCTATTTCGAGCAGTTGTCAAGGAAACCAAAGCCTTCCAATGTACATTTCACATGAGATTAGTTTAAAATATGCAGATTTCATTCCTCGCGCCAAGACCACGTGATGATAGAAATAGCTTGTCGCATTATTTTTGAATGCGGGTTTAGGGCCATGACTTATTGGATTGCGATTTTTAAATGCAGTTTTGAATATTTTTAAATATATAAAAATTTTAATTAGTTAAAATGAACCCGAGTGGTTATTGGGATTTTAACTATTAATGTAGTTTTTAGTTTTATTTTTTTAATAATGATTAAATTGTAATTTAATATCGCTACAAATCGTGGATATAAATTTATTATTGATGTTTTAGTTGTAGTTTATTAATTAAATTAATTTGTAAAATAATTATAAGATAATATTAATTATTAATGTGGTAATGAAATACTTTATTATTTTAAAACTATCTCTATTGAAGTGGTAGGAAAAAATCAGTATTTACACGTACTTTGATAAAAAAATCACCTTATGTACAGTACCTTCCAAAATAATTTTCACACCTTATTTCTGAGGTAAAAACAAATCTCGGATGTGAAGTAAATCACAAAAAGGCTAGATTTTCTTTTTCTTTTCAGTAATTGGCGAACTCTGTATATTTATCTCACTTAAACCAAATCTTTCTTCCAACTTCTTTCCATTCTCCTGATTTATTATGAAAAGAAATTTTCGAGAAGGTAGTTTTATGCTCGCGCATACTTCCTCAAAATAAATAAATAAATAAAAAATACCACTCTCAATCCTGTCTCTGTAGACCGATAAAGATCCACCACCTGCCATATGTACTGTTTCGAAATAACTTGGAGGATTGTTACTGCTAGGCGTAAGGAGGGAGAGAAACAATTTGAGACGACTTAGCAACACATCCTCCCAGCGAAGAACAAATCCCGAGAGAAACTCATGGCAGATAGCGGTCTCCTTTGGAATGTGCTATGATGAATTATAACTTCCCCCTTCTCTCTCTCTCCTTGCTCACTAGCTGAGGCAATAGCCTTCGGGAATTTTGCGTTCTTGGGAGGTCATCTAGATAACGAAACGTATCGGAGTTGCCAAGTAACGCGTCGCGTGCCGGAGAGAAGAGAGAGAGAGGGGGAGAGGAGAAACGGCTTTAGAGAAATTTCAAATCTCCTCGGAAAAGAAACTTAAGTGTAGTTCAGCTGGTTTTCGCCAGGGGGAGCTTGAGTGGCATAAATAGTTGGGATGCTCTTGAGAGAGAGAAAAGAGTGGGTTTGGTGCTTTTTAGTGAATTACCACTACTTTACTGGAATCATGTCTGTAGCTGGAGAAATGTTCGAAGCTATTAAGAAAATGAAGCTTTCTCGGAGGTTCTCCTGATACCTAAGCGAAAACAATAAAATCGCTAAGTGTTCCGCGTTGAGATCCGCGCACAGCCCTCTTCGGCAATGATGCTGCGTGATGAACTGCCCCATAAACATTCAGCCAGGGCGGCTAAATGATCTTCCAGATGTACTGCTTGCAGTTAGATAATTTTACTTTAGAAGATGGGGAGAAAAAGCCAAGGAAGGATCTCTGATTAAGTGACTCGTACAATGTTTTAATCAACTGGGTATTAAGTGGAGTGCTCACTGAATTAGCCTCGTGAACAGAAGGTGCCTTGTGAGGGGAGGGGGGAATGGACAGGGAGTGGAGTAGATGGGTGGGATATTGCCAGAATTACATTTGCCCAATTGGCTTTACCATAACTGGATTGGTGGAATAGTGGATGACTTTGGTGATATCACCATAATGGTTATTAGATTTGGGTAAACAGAAGTCAGTGGATTTTTCTTGTTTACCCACTCAAAATTACCTGAGATCCCAAGCGTCTCTAATCGAATGCAGTGACATCTGGTGGAGTTGAAACCATTGCTTCTTTCATTTGTTTGGGGTTGAATAATCGTAATAACGCGACCACAAAAATACAAATTACAATAAATGGAAAAAATTGGTGGCGCTGTTGCAAGGATACCTAAGGTGGACTTGAGGACTGGAGGAAAGTCCACTTTTGCTCTGCTGGGCTACCAAAACGAGGCGTAGCCACATCGTATCTCTAATTGTGTGTATCCTTTGGTCGGTTTGCTGTTTGGCAATAGCAAGGCTGATTTCTGGAAGTCTGCGCGCACTCATTGTCAGGGCTAATGTTCCACGTCATTGCCACTGTTTCTTGTTTGGCCGGTTGGGTGACGGTGCACCAAGGCAGTTAAGGCTATGAGGAGTCACCGCATTGTTTGCAAAATTTCCAGAGATTAGGTTGTTATAGCAACTGCGGATAACCAGACAATCCTCAGGATGGCGCGCAAATGACGTAGGCGTTTGAATGGCCAATAGGAAAATCCGTTTACTGTTTCCCAAGATGGGTTTAAAATATTAAAAGGGACGCATTTAATATTAAAATAGGCAGGAAAACTGTTGGTGGTACTTGATAATTACGCGGAGGTTTCTTAATATCTGAAGACTTTCCCCTGAACAAATATCCGCAGGATTTGCATCTCTTATCATCCGTTGGGGGTACTCGATGTCATCCAACTTCTAAAATGAAGTGTGTGCGCGCGCGCGCGCGCGTGTGTGTGTGTGTGTACATCAGTGGCTTGAGTAAGCCGAAGGGGAAAGGGGTCAATAATTTATAAGAGTGTCGCGCATACATTTTCCTGTGGTTCATTTGTGTGCACCGTAATGGGAATTTGATTTGTTTTTAATGAATATTTATCGAGCGCGCATAATCGGAGATGCCCAGATGTTATGTTTCTGTAAACAGTAATTTCTTCTCTCTTTTTTGTTATCTTCAGTTTAGAAAGGTGATGGACGATTATTTTTCTCTGACAGCGGCTGCAAAGATTATCTGATCCGAAGTCACGCTTGCAATGGAGCGATTGTCTGTCTGTCTGTGCGAGCTAAGTGTTAACCCAAACTCCACTTATCGTTGTCATTTGTAGAGAAGGTAAGCCGGTGGAAGCTGACTTTATTTGATCACGATGTACAGCGTGTGTACAAAAGTATGGGCAATTCGAAAATATTAAGCGCTAATACGTGATAACAATGATTGTTAACGAAGGAGGACAGGTCAGGGCTGTCGGGCGGATGTTGCAGCACTCCAAACAGTGTCTTTGACGTAATTTGATTTAGAGTTGTTCGACTTAGCCTTTCGTTGTCGTTTCTTGGAGAGGGATCGCCTTATGCCACTATCGAACAAACGTGCAATATTTTAAAGCAAAATTTAATACTGTATTTATTTTGACTAAATTTTTCCTGTTTATTGCGTTTTTTATGTCAATCCCCTTAAGGAATTACAAAAATCGGTTATGTTGGATTTGAGCGTAGGAGGATGTCACAGTATTAACGATGGGGGGGATTTACTTTTATAAACTACGGAATTGGGGGGTGTGAAAAATACAGAAATAAACAAAAAAACAGAAAAGGAAAGAACTAGAAGAAAGAGTAAACAGAGAGAGAGAAGGAGAGAGAGAAATTGAGAAAGAAGGGGGAAGGAGCGAAAGAAAATGAGACAGAGACAGTGAGAGAGAAAAAGAAATAGAAATTGAGAGAGTGCTTGATGAAATGCGTGATAGAGAGAGAGAGAGAGAGAGAGAGAGAGAGAGATTGAGGGAGAGTGATCAAATGAGAGACAAAGAGAGAGTGAGACTGACAGAGAAACAGAAAGAGAAATTGAGACGGTGAGCAATGAACTGCAAGACAACAAGAGAGAGAAATAGAAGGAGAAATTGAAACAATTAGTGAATAAATTGGGAGACAGAAAAAGAGATAAAGAAAGGAAGGAAGGAAGAGAGAGTGTGCAAGAGAGATAGAGAAAAGATAGATAAACACAAAGAGAGAGAAAAGTGGAAAAAAATTGAAATAGGGAGAGAGAGAAAAGAAGAAAAGACGGAAAGGAAGAAAGGAAAAAGAGAGAAAGAGATATTGAAACAGTGAGTAATAAATTGCGAGACAAAAAGAGAGAGAAAGAAAAAGTAATTGAAAAAATTACTGATAAATTGGGAAGCAAAATGAAAGCCAGAAAGAGAGACAGAAAGAGAAGATAGATAAGCAGAAATAGACGGAGACAGAGAGAGAGAGGAGGAAAAAATTGAGAGAAATGAGAGTGATGAGGAGAGAGAAGGAGGGAGTGAGAAGGAAGAGGAGAGAGAGTGAGGAGAGAGAGAAGGAGGGAGTGTGAAGGAGGAGAGAGAGAGAAGGAGGGAGTGTGAAGAAGGAGAGAGAGAGTGAGGAGGGAGTGTGAATGAGGGAGTGAGAAGGAGGAGGAGAGAGAAAGAAGGAGAGAGAGAGAGAGAGAGAGAGAGAGAGAGAGAGAGAGAGAGAGAGAGAGAGAGAGAGAGAAAAGGAGGGAGGGAGTGAGAAGTAGAAGGACGGAGAGAGAGTGAGGAAAGAGAAGAGGGAGAAAGAGAGAAAGAGAGAAGGAGGGATTGAGAAGGAGGGAGTGAGAAGGAGGAGAGAGAGAGAGAGAGAGAAGTGCATAAAATGGAAAGAGAGAGAAATGAATGAAAAAAGGAAAAGAAAATGAGAGAGAGAGAGAGAGAGAGAGAGAGAGAAATGAATGAATAAAGAAGAGAAAATAAGAAAGAGAAAAAATAAGACAGCGAATCTGAAATGTTAAATGCTTTTAGTAAGAAATTTTGGCCCGCTCGCCCTGCACCCAAGAAATGTCGCAGATGTGTCCGAGCCTTACAAGGTGATTCCTCTTCCCTCCCGCTAGGGGCTGCAATTGGTTCAGCTTCATCATGAAGGGAATTTTCTTGGAATTTCCTTCTGTATTCCACGCAGACGCACTTGCCAAGTACACACTTCGCAATTCGGTGTACCTTCGTCGGTGGCCATGGTTATAACGAGCGCTTTCTTACACCGGGCGAGGAAAACCCGAGTTCGAACCTTGCCAGCGATGCGAGCTGCTTTCATGGCCTTTTTTCATAATGTGGCCGACCCTGATCGTTCCTTTGCTTCGGGGTCTTCGACTCAGAAACAAAAAGAACAATCGAAACCGTGGAAGTGTCCCTCTTCTCTCTCTCTCTCTCCCCCTCCCGGAACGTTTCGGGTGCAGACGCCAGAAAGTCATGGCTTCTGTGATGCAGAAGGAGTGATCAATGACGAGTATTATTCTAACTCATTCAGATGATTTCTCGAAGAATTGAAACTCAAAAGGTGCGGAAAATTGCCCAATGGAGTCATATTGCATCGAGACAATACACCAGCACACACAGCGTTTATGACTCAGGCGTGAGTGTGGGTTCGAGTCAGATTGGGCTGTTTCCTATTTACGAGTCTCAAAAGAGGACTTCAGAGGACAGAATTCGTTAGTGACAATCCCGTGATGGATATAGTCAACAACTGGGTTGAGTCAAATCTTTTGAACTTTAATTGAGCAGTTACTTTCAACGTTCTTTCTTTGAATAGAAGGAATATTGGAAATTTCATGAATATTCGCAGAACATGTGCAGTAACTGCAATATATTTCTTCAATTGTAACCAAAAATACTCCCATTGATTTCAATATTTGAAATTTTGGGATTCCTCTTCTATCAACCCCTTAATTTCTTCCGATTACTCAATAAAAATTGATGGTTCTTGGACCATCTATTTAAAATCCGATAGATAAGCTTTAAGGGGAACGTCCCTTAATTATTTCTCCCGATTAATATCGAATTCATTTCATCCTCCCTAGTCCATCTTCAAAGATGCAAACTCCATTTCAAACAGAAAGGAGATCGGAAACTTAGATGGTCGATGTTGTCGAGTATACCCCACCCAACCGAACGCGTTCGTAGTTTTTTATACGTCCCCCCCCCCCGCGATTCTCTTGACGAACTGAGGGCCTTTTGCCAAATTTTCTACACAATTTCTTTTGGCTTTCTTGACTAATGAAAAATCTTCCTCGCTTGGAATGTCGAAGGAAATCGAAAGAAAAAGATCTCTGAAGATGGAATGAATTTATAGAATTGAATCTGCTCATCGCGTAGCCATGACAGGGACTGGTTTCGAAACGCAGTTGATTAAACAGCACGCGGACAGAGACAAATCTCGTGAGCGATTTTGGACCGGTTCCATCTGGTAGGGGTTCCTTTTATACATTCGGCGCAAGTCAATAGGGTTGCGCGATGATAATAATGGTTTGTTTTCCTGACGACGTCGTAAAACTATCGACCACCCACCCCCCCTAAACTGTAGCTGTCCGGATTCGTTGCGAGAACAGACAAAGAGGGGTTACAAATTGCTCGCGCCCATCTTTCTCGGTGACATCCGTTGTGTTTCTCGCTGTTTTATTAACAATAACAGTCCGTGGCACAATGTCTGACAATAGGCACGAGACAAGTGGGCCTTCCCCAGTACTAAGGACGGTGCCTTCCACTCGGAAGCCATTTTGTCAATGGCAACTTCCATTTCTTCTTCCTTTCTCTTCTCTCTCTTTTCGACCTCCGTAATGGCTCGGTGGTTACGCCTACTTGTGATGTATATGGCAAAGTGGCCCCTGGGCGCCAAAAGCATTATATCCTTCTTACGTAAGGTTTTTCATGTTGGACATTTTGGTTTTTCATCTACGAAAATTCTGACAATGCCAACTGCGTTAATCATTGGACCCTTCCAAGAAGCTCAATGTCTTTTATTTTTATTTTTCAGATGAGGTCTCTACACTTGGACACAGTACTCCAAATGCGAACTCCCAGTTGCCTTGTACAGTGGAATTATGCCCGTTTTATCTCTACAGGATATTGTAGGACAAATCATCGATAGGGACACCATGGGATTTCCTGGCAGCCTGTTTATACCACTCAGAAAACTTCATATCTGCCATGTCGTAAGTCCAAGATCCCTTTCTTCCTCCACTGTTTTTAATTCAATCCCATGAAGCGTATATGCTATTTATGAGGTTTCTGTTCCCCAAATGTAAGACCATGAAATTTGCTGAACTCTTCTCCTACCATTCTTGAAGACTGTTCAAGTAATCCTGAAGGAGCGCTGCTTGGCACTGATCATGAACTACTCTCCCTATCTCTCCATCGTCTTCAAATTTTGCCATCATGCCTTCTATCCTTTCATTGATGTCATTTATGAAAATGAGAAACAACAGTGGTCCAAGAACCAATCCTTGAGGGACCCACTCCTAACGTTACACTAATCTGAAGAATACCCATTGATCACAATCCTCTGCCTTCTGCCCTGCAGCCATCTAGTAATCCTTCTTCGAATCTTTCCAGTAATCCCATCCTGTTCCTACTAATAGAGCAACTCTCACGAGGAACTGAGTTCCTCCAAATAAACTACATGAAAATTGTTCCCAACATCCAGCTCATGAGTAAATGTGTCAAAATAGCTTACAGGTTAGTTAAACATGCTTTTCCCTTAACAAAAACCAAGTTGGGTGTCCTTCAGAATGCCATTTCTATCTAAATACCCCTAGATCGCACTCTTATATCTTCTTTCTCCAATTTCCCTACAATTAAGTCAGACTGACCGGACTGACTCCTAGAACCGCATATTGGTAATATTCTGGCACTCTCCAATTAAAGGAATCTCTCTTGCGTCCAAAGTTGCCCTCATAACTAATCACAATGATCCAATACACTCTCTGGCTGCTGCCTCCTCGAAATGTTTTGGGCCATCATCTCCAGGAGCTTTACTTGTCATCAGCAAATCAGCTGAGTTATCTTAAGTCTTTCCCATACCCCAGTGGTTAAGGGTCCGATCTGATTCACTTTTTCCTTCGTTGTATTCACATACATGAAAAAATTCCTTGTCCCCCCATTCTTTGCTCTCTTAGCCAGTGCTTTCTCACGCTCAGACTTGGCCTCCATGATGGAGGCCTCTTTGGCCTCCATCTGTGGTACTATTATGAATCAGCTTGTAGAGGTTGTATGCCTATCTCTCTATCTATATATATTTCTCGTTTTCTCTTTCTTCCTTTCCCTCAATTATATCTTTATTTATTTCTTCTCACCATCTCTCTTTTTCGTTTTCTCTTTCTGTCTCGTGTCTTTGCCTCCTTTCTTTCTTTCAACTCTATCAGTTGGGTAGCTGGATAGTAAAACAGAAATTAATGAACAGAAGAGGCTAACACTATCTTCTTTTAAATAAATCTTTCAGCGGTTGTTTACAAGAATATCCTCCCTCAATCTCATGGTGTTAATACACTGCCCTAGATTCATATGCGGATATCGCATCCTACCCAATCCGCTATCGATGGAGTTAACAAACCTCCAGCGCGGAATGATAATAGAGTGACAAATAAGCAGAACAATCCCGGTGGCATCAAAGATGCCAAGGTCAGAGATCAGTGATGCGGACTGGTGTCCGGGTATTAAGGGGGGAGGGGGCAGTGTAAATGTTTTTGGAGTAAGACAGAA